>NC_132856.1:57272405-57583055 GCF_048164855.1 Canis lupus baileyi | reverse complement strand
TCCATCTGGTGGCTGCTCTCGCTGTTGTCTTGTCCTTGATTTCATGTTCCCTTTCTGTTTTTTTCTTTCTTTGTTGTTGGTTTGTTTTTGTTTTGTTTTGTTTTTATTTTTTTTTTCCCCAATTTCCTTTGCTTTTGACTCGACCAAAGCTGAGACAGTAGCAGCCGGTTAGCGGGGTGTCAGAGGGCTGGATTCTTCAAGCTCGGCCTCCCACTCATCTCCTGTGGGGACAGGGCGGGCAGGGCAGACGGTCGCCCCCCAGAGCAGGGAGGAGCCTCGCGGGCCCACCCGGCTTCCATCCACCATCCTACGCTCATCCCATGTCTTTTAAAAAGATGCCTCAGCACGTCCCAGGGGGCAGGTCGCTGCCCCTGAGAACTGTCCTTTGGTCCGAGAGCCCAAGGCCCTGCCTGTCAGTTTCCATGGGGCAGATTTCTGAGTTTTATTCTCTTCCCCCCAGAACTGGGGAGCAGCCTACCTAGGACCCCTCCCCGAGGGCTTGGGGGGACCATGTGGTCTGCCCACAGCCCGCCCCGAGCTGTGCGCTGCTGCTGCTGAGTAGGTAGTGCCATCCTAGGCTCGTCCACTCCCCCTGGAGGAAAGGCCACGGGCAGAATTTGGCAGAAGCAGCAGGATCCAGACCCCTTCCCCAGGTCTGCGGTTTGGGCTCCAGGCGGGGCACAGGGTGTCCCGTTGTTTTTTACCGGCGTGAAACTAACTTGTTCTCAAACCCCCTTCCCTCCCGCCTGCTGCCACCCGCCATCCATCATCGTCCTTCCCCATGGGAGGCCCCCCTCCCAGTCTGAGCCTGGGTGCCCCCCACCCACCCCATGCTGTGGAAGAGAACGGGGAGGCTTCCCAGATATATGCAAGTTGCCCTCCCTCCTCTCTTGGACGAGGGCGTGGGATGACCAGGGTGGAAAAGGAGGTGCAGAGGGGCAGGAAGACCTGGCCCTGTCCACCGAGAAGGGGGTCAGGGATCCCCAGGCCTGGGTTCGCAGCTCAGCCTCTTGTCAAGTTCCGAGCTCAGACCCATCCCCGCCCTGATCTAGACAATCAGACCCAAGAGGAACCCCGAAGGCGACCTGGGGGGTGGCTGCACCCCCCAAGCAGCAGACAATTCCAGCCTCAGCCCCACACATCCCCCATCTCTGCTCTGGAACCTGCTGTCTGTCCCCAGGGACAGCAGCCAGTTAGGAGCCTGGGGCTAGGAGGAACTCCAGCCCCCCTGCAAGATGCAGCTTGAGGACCCTCTCCCCACTCTGACTTCTCCCACGGTACTTTGACCTCCAACGTAGGGCTATACTATATACACACAGACACACACACACATACATATATACATATATATATATATATAATTTTGGAGTTTTTTTCTCATAATACAGGTTATACAGTGGCTACTTTTTTATTTTGACCTGGATTCCCTCTCTGAGACCCTGGTTTCTACTTTCTTTTTGGAGGGTGTTGGCAGAGAGGTTCCAGAGATCCATCCTCAAATCCGGCTTCCTCCGCATCCTCCCATCTTTCCCCATTTCTGCCCCTTTGGACACCTGAGAGTCCCACCTTAAACTGACAGCCTCCCCCATTCATCCATCCATCCATCCATCCCTAAGTGTTTCAGAGTGCATGGGGCCCCCGGCGCTGGCCCACCCCCCCACCACACCCCCCTCCAGGTGAGGCAGGGAGACAGACCCAAAGCTGTACCAGCGGGACTTGTTGCCAGCGATACCAAAACAGACTTTTCCCAAGCAGTGCCTCCACATGTCTCCTGGTGTGGCTTTGGGGTTCTCCTCCCCTGTTCCCCAGGGCCCCCCCCCAGGCCTCAGGAAAGAGAAGGTGGGATCTAACAGGAGTCAGGGCTCAGAGAGGAAGTCATGCACCCCCAAGCTGCTGCCCTCCCCACGGCCCTCCATTCACACCTCCTGGCCAGAAGAGGACCCACGGAAGGGGAATGGGAGCTATCCCAGCCCCCTCCTGTTGGAAACCCCAAAAGTCCATTCCCCAAATGCATCAACACCCCATCCTCCCATCTTGGGTCCCAGCCAGGCCTCCAAAACCAAAGTCCCTTCAAATCTGGGGGTCCTGGCCTCTGCCCCCAGCTTCCTGCCCTCCTACCCCCAGGACCCTACACGGGGGAAGAGGAGAGAGTCTGAGGGATGGAGCCCAGTGCAGGGGGCAGCCAGGAGGAAGGAGAGAGACCCACTTGACTCTTGAGTTTCTTTTCTCTTTCCTTTTTTCCTTCCTTCCTTCCTTCCTTCCTTCCTTCCTTCCTTCCTTCCTTCCTTCCTTCCTTCTTTCCTTCCTTCCTTCCAAAAACTTTTTGGTGATGTTGCTCTTCATTTTCTTTTCCCTCCAAGATATTTTTTGAGGTCCCCCTCTATTTTGTATTTTACTAATATTACCAGAATAGTTTACTCTGTCTCTTGCTTCCTGCTTGCCACGCACACCGGATCACACACATACACACACATACACCCATGCTCATGAACCCAGGTTGGGAGAAGGCCTAGGCTGGGTCTGCTGCCCATGCCCTCCCCCTTCCCCCTCCGGGACAGGGACAGGGGACATGTGGTAGACCAGCCGGACTCCTCCCTTGCCCGGCTCGCCCGCCTACCCCCCTCACAGCATACTCTGGTCATAACCTTGTGTATTATGCAGTCATTTCGGTTTTTGCAGATGCGCCTACCATTTACAGAAAAGTGACTCTGGCTGTTATTATTTTGTTTGTTTGTTTCCCTATGCAAAAAAAAAAAAAAGAAAAAAGAAAAAATGAAACAAGGGGGGGTTCCATACAAGATTCAATAAAAAGCAAAAAAAAAAAAAAAAAAAGACAAAAGAAGGAAGAAAAAAATGTATAAAAATTAAACAAGCTATGCTTCGACTCTCGCTGACTGTCCTGGGTCCTCCTTTCTGTGCTGTTTGGGTGGTTCTGTGCCTGAGTGAAGGGGAGGGGCGGCTGCTGGGCGAGCAGGCAGGTGCTCTGAGATTCTGGGGTCCCCGGGAGACATCTGTTGACGGGGTGCTCCTGGCATTGAGGGCTGGGGTCAGGGGTGCTGTGTAACCCCCCATGGCACTCAGGGACCCCACACACATAGCGGTCTGGCCCCATGTCCACATCCACTGAGCCTACGGGAGGGACCTGCTTTACACACTGACCTCGGTGAGCTCTGGGTCCCGCCTGGTCCCACCTGCAGTGCCCCTGGTGGCTCCAGTGCTCTGCCCACCCCACGAGGGGCTGTTTCACACCCCTGAGCCTTGGCTCCTGCTATTCTGCTGCTCATCGCTGGCTCCCCAATCTCCGCAGACCCTTGAGGCCCCACAACAACATCCTCTTCCTCCAGGTGGCCACCCCACCTTTCCCCAGTAGCTTCCACCCCCACCAGCCGCTTAGGATCTCTGCAGGGACTTCAATCAACAAACGCCATGGTAACTTCCACCTCTCCCACCACGCCCCACCTCTGGCTCCAAGGACAGAGCCTGGCACACAGTCGGTGCCCCATAAATGTACAGAATGCTCTCCCTCTCCTTTTCCACCTAGCAAACTCCGATTCAGCAAAGATTTCCTGAGCATCTGCACACTACAAGTACTGGGGACCCAGCGAGGAACATAAAACGCCCCAAATAACCAGCGTTCATAGCGCTTACAGTCCCAAGTTGGGGAGATGCATAGTCAACGGTAGAAATAACTAAAATACATATCAGGGGCGCCTGGGTGGCTCAGCGGCTGAGCATCTGCCATTGACTCAGGCCGTGATCCCAGGGTCCTGGGATCGAGTCCTGTATCAGGCTCCCTGTGAGGAGCCTGCTTCTCCTTCTGCCTGTGTCTCTGCCTCTCTCCCTGTGTCTCTCAGGAATAAATACAATATTTTCTTTTAAAAAAGTGTAAAATAGGGCAGCCCGGGTGGCTCAGTGGTTTAGCACCTGCCTTCCGCCCAGGGCATGATCCTGCAGTCCGGGAATTGAGTCCCGCATCCGGCTCCCTGCATGGAGCCTACTTCTCCCTCTGCCTGTGTCTCTGCCTCTCTCTCTGTCTCTCATTAATAAATAAATAAAATCTTTTTAAAAAATAAAATAAAATTTCAGGGGATCCCTGGGTGGCGCAGCGGTTTGGCGCCTGCCTTTGGCCCAGGGCGCGATCCTGGGGATCCAGGATCGAATCCCACGTCTGGCTTCCGGTGCATGGAGCCTGCTTCTCCCTCTGCCTGTGTCTCTGCCTCTCTCTCTCTCTCTCTGTGACTATCATAAATAAATTAAAAAAGTTTAAAAAATAAATAAATAAATAAATAAATAAAATTTCAAAATTGTAAAATATATATCAGAGGAGGTAAGTGCCAAAGAAGTGAAGCAAAGTAAAGGATAAGAGAGTGGGTCTCCCAGGAGGAGGTAACATTTAACCAGAGACGAATAGAAGAAGGGAAACATCTGAAAGATGAGTGTTTCAGGCAGGGGCATGGTCTGTGCAAAGGCCCTGGGGTTAGGCCCCGGCCTCGCATGTTGAAGGAACAGCCAGGAGGCCCGTGTGGCTGGAGAAGAGTGAGGGACCAGGGGAGGAGGGGAGGGCAGGGAGGGGATGGGGCGGGTCCTGCAGGGTTTCTCGGGCTTTCACCCACCCACCCCAGGAGCTGGGAGTCCTGGAGGCCTGTGGGCAGAGGGAGGACCTGACTTCATTCTAACCACCACTCATCCAGGAGGCCTTCCCCACTTGTCTGGGCAGAGCCCCTATTCCCGCCCCAGCTTCCGGCCCCGAACCCCTCCCACCTGGGCCCTGATGACACACAGGGGTGTCCAGCAGGGGTGTCAAGCGCTGCGTCCAGTTCTTCCCCCCACCCTCACCCACCCCCCGGCAGCCGTGGGGGCTTCTCAGCCACTGGAGTCCAATGGGAGGGAGGCTGTGGCGCTCGGGAGCATCACAGGAGTGAGGAGCTGTCACTTCCCCTTCTCGGGGGGCTGGGATCCTTGAGCCCTTGCCCGTCACCCTGCCCCGGCATCTCGAGCCCCCCCGATGGGGGGAACCCCACAATGGGCAAGCAAAGCTCTGGGCTGCGCAGGCTCCTGCCGTCGTACAACAGACCCACCCAGGAGGGACCATTACAGCCGGCTCACTGATGGGGACACTGAGGCACAACAACAGGCGCACACAGGGACCCAGGCACAGTGCCATGCAGTGCACACAGGTGTGCGGCCCTACGCCCCACCCAGCCGGGAACAGACCACAGTCGGAGGTGGGGGTCCGAGGGCCCCCCCAGACCACACATTCCCTCCCCGCACATCCCCAGCGGGGTTGGGTGCTTCTACCCCCAGCAGCGAGGTTCTGGCGCCCCCTTGTGGGCGGGATGAGATCTGGACCCAGAAGCTGGGTTTTGGGGGGCCCCCAGCTACCTGCACCCGAACCCCCACAGTCCTGCCCCTCCCTGCAGCGGGAAACAGGGCGCTCATAGGAGCTTCTTTTGCAGGGTGAAGACCCAGCAGGGGGAGGGGCTCAGGCTGGATGGGGGCTCAGCCCCTGGTTGAGGGGTTCAGTAGGGGTGAGCAGTCAGCCAGCCCTGAGGGGCTCAACCTGGGGTGCGGGTGGGGGGGGCTTGGCTGGAGTGGGGGTGGGGTCAACCAGGCCTGGGGTTCAACCAAAGTGGCCTGGAGTTGTCAGGGTTGACGGGCTCCACCAGTGTGGGGGTGTCAGCCCGGGTTGGGGTCCTCACACCGGAGGTCGGGGCTCTGCTGGGCCAGGATGAGGGCAATCTGGCCCTGGATCCCACTATGGGCGCCTGAAGTGATGCAGTTGTTGGCTTTGGGGGGCTGTCCCAAGACTGCGGGCTGGGCCTCCCTATAAAAGGGGGCAGGGCTTGTCACAGCCACAAAAGGCCCCCCCACACCAATTTCCAGACACCCTGGGGGGAGAAGTCCAGCCCCTTCGGAAAAGGAGGAGTCCACACAACAGGGATGCTCTGGGAACCCCCCTGAACCCCCCTCACCCCCCGACCTGGCATGACCTGGAGGCAGAGGACGCCAGCCAGAGCCAGAGCCGCAGTTTAACGCTCACTCTGGGCCCTTCTAAATCCCCCAAACCTGGGGGGGGACACCCATGCCCCTGGCCCCCGCCCACATCATTTCAGTGTAACCAACACCTGACGTTTATTAGACACCTTTTGGGTTCCGGGTCCGGTGCTCGCGATTTTTGTGGACGTTATTTCATCGAATCCTCATGACAACCCAAGGATCAAGTTATCTTCCTCTCCCTCCTCCCCCTCTGACAAGACGGGACACAGGCACAGACGTTAAAGTACGTGCTTAGGGCCACACGGCAAGGAGGCACCAGGGGTTCAGCCCTCCGGAGGGGACCAGCGGGAGGGCAGCACAGGACGGGGCGTGATGACCGTCTCCTCCCGCCCCCGCCACCCACACCTACGCAGCTTGCAGACAGTGACGGGAAACTCGGCTCACGGCGGGGCGGGGGGGGGGGGGGGGGGGGGGGGCTGGTCTCCCAGGAAAGGGCCGTGTGTGCCGCTGAGTCCGCTCAAAGCTCGGGCCCAGGAGCCACGAAGGCAAGGTGGCTGGGGGGCTGGACCTGCTCTGGGGCTGCAACCGCAGGGCCTTTGCACAGGTTCCCCCTCCACCATGGCTCTTACCCTTCAGCGGGGCCTGCGCAGGGTGTGCTTGGGAAGGAGGTGTATGAACGCCCGGGGAAATAAAAGCAAAGGGGGGATGGGGGGCGGGTTCTGAGGGCTCCTCATCTGAACCCCACATGGGATAATTTCACTGGCCCCAGGACCAGGTCTGCGCTAGTCGGGTGCACGGGGTGTCCCTGGGGGCCTGCCTGGAGGCGGCAGGCGGGAAGCCTTCATTCAGAGGAGTTCGCCCCTCTTTCGTGGCTTGGAGGCCCCTCCTTCTCCTCCAGGGCCAGCTCACAGTCGCCCTCTCCTTTCTCCTCCTCTCTCACGGCCCCCACTTCCTCCTCTTTATGGCTGTGGAGACAAGAAGGATCCAGAAAACCTCACTTAATTAAGGAATTACGGGGCCCAGGCTTGTACGATTCTCCCAGAACTTCTGCGCCCCGCGCTCTCGTTGTCCCCACCCCGACAGAAGCGGTCCTGAGGCCCAGACAGGTTAGGACACTTGCCCCGTGTGAACCTGATGGGAGGGCCGGTGCCTGGCCTGCCCGTTCCCTGGGTCTCGGGACTGTGGGTGAGTGAACGGGCAGGAGGACAGGGCGACGGACCCATGGATGGTGGTAGGTTAACGAGTGGATGTGGACAGACACCTCGACGGACATGGGGACAGGTGGTGGGAAGGTGGACAGAGCCACAGACAGCGGGACGGTTACGCACAGAGGACTTGGGGGGGGGGTGCGAGAGGGATGGATAGATGCGTGGGGCCCAGGGGAGTGGTAAAGACCTCACAGATCCCCCCTGGGACTCGTCTTAGGGTTGGGGTCTCAGGGCCCAGGGGAGTGGTAAAGACATCACAGATTCCCCCCTGGGACGTGTCTTAGGGTTGGGGTCTCAGGGCCCAGGGGAGTGGTAAAGACATCACAGATTCCCCCCTGGGACGTGTCTTAGGGTTGGGGTCTCAGGGAAGCCATCTCGTTTTTCAGGTTCGTAGCAAGGGGGGGAAGGGGGGTGCGTGTTGCCTGAGGTCCCGGCGGTTCTGAATCAAAGAACCCCCTGGCCTGTCGAGGCTCAGAGAGGAGAGGGGAGGGGAGGGATTCTGAGCACCAGTGGTGCTACGGGGGGCGGGGGGAGCTCATGCAGGACGGGGGGGGGGGGTGCCCACCTGTCGCGGGACTGGCTGCACCAGATGGCGTAGAGCAGGGTGAGGACGAAGAGGAGGAAGAGGGCGGCCAGCACGGCCCCCAGCCCCACCAGCCACGGCTTCCTCTGGGCCACTGCGGGCGGGGCGGGGCGGGGTCAGCTGCTGGGCCACCAGGTGGGGGCTCCCTTCCCCCTCCTGTCCCTCCCAAGGCCTTACGGGGTTGGGCCCAAACCGGCCCCAGGACCAGAGCTGCCAAAAGGGAGGCCCGGCCAGTGGTCGTCCAGAATCGGTCCATCCCTGTCCGTCTGTCTTCGCGTCCCTCCAGCAGGTTCTGGGGTGCCACCCCGTCAGAGGAGGAAGTGGCCGCCCCGGACACCCCAGCGCAGGGTGTGGCCAGCACCCTGCAGGAAGTGAGGAGTGGGGCCCCCTTCCCTGGATCCTGGGTGTGCCGGGGAGGGGGTCCAGAGGCCCAGGCGTCCCAGCACCCTGTCCCCCTGAGGCCCCCCGCCCTCCGCTCCCCACAGCCACAGCCACGGGAGAGAGAGGCCAGGAAAGGTGCGGAACGCGTTTCCTGAGCACCTACTATGCGCCGGGCCCTGCAGTGGTTCTTAAGCCCCGGCACCTGTTTCAAGCCTCGTAACTCTGGTCCTCAGGTTGCAGATGAGGGGTTACCGCCCCCTGCGGGGGGGACACATGGCATCCCAGAGGGACACAGCTCTCGCCGCAAGGAACCGCAGCTGGGAATGAACACCCCCCACCCCGACCCTCTCTGATCATCCTACAAACCCCCTCAGCGTTCGGGCAGCCTGGGCTTCCACGCGAGCTCTGCCAACAGCCACCCGCGAGACCGGCCCGTGACGTCTCTCCTGCCAGGCCTCAGTGTTTCCAGCTGGAAAACGGGGCTAACCGTGTACTGACCAGACGCCAGGCGCTCACCGGGAGCATCCGTGAGGGCGCTTATTAGCTTCATTTCATTTATGTTTTTTCCACCCTCTGGCGGACGATCCTGGAAGTCCCGCACAGCCGCTCCCTGCCTCTGGGTCTCACCACCCCCCCAAGCCCGGCTACGGGGCCTGAACGCCAACCTTTATCAGGGTCCTTATTAAGAAATAGTTAACATCCAGGGCAAGGGCCAGGGCCCGGAGAAAGTGAGGTGAAAGGGGAGGCTGGAAACTGGGAGGAGAAAGTACTCGTTGCTTCCCAGGGGAGCACAGAGCCCTGGGACACAGCCTCCCGGACCCAGGTCCCTGGAACAGTCACGTGGCCCCAGACGAGGGGTGGGGTAGCAAGGATTTCCCAGGATACGGGGCTCAAAGTCCAGAGCTCCGCAGCAGGATCAAGATTGCCGGGGGCATCTGGGCACTGGGCAGCCTGCCCTCCCATCCCTGCTCAGGCATCGGCCCCAACCACTGCCTCCCCCAGGGGGAAACTGAGTCCCAAGAGACAACAGGAGCCCTTCTGAAGGGCTCTTATTAATTCTTTAATGCAGGTCTCTGAAAGGCAGCCCCTGCCCCACGTTGGTCCCGAGGCTGAGTAGGACGGAGGAGCTTCTGGCCAACAGATACTAGGGAGAGGGAAAAGAAATCAGGCCGTGGGTAGAAGTGGGGGAGCCGTGACACGGCGGGAGCTCGGGGGTTTCTCCATAACCCAGAATGCGCTCCAAGTGCGAGAGGAATCACTAGGCAGACAAATCGGGAAGGAGGGTGCACAAAGCCCAGGCATGCAGCACACAGAGAGCCCACCCCCCCGAGGGGCAGGGCAAGTCCCAGGCCTCTTCATTTGGGGGCCAGTATTCTCCACTCTGCATGGAGTTACTATGGTGGCTTCACATCCAGGTCATCGCTTACACGGTGTGGAGGGGGCATCTCTGGGTGGCTGCCTGGAGGAAGCCGTGTCGCGTCTTCACATGGCTGTGTTCGTGACTTTCCCTTCAACTCTGGGCTCCTCTTGCTCCTCCAGCTCCAGCCCCAAGTTCCTCTCTCCTTCTTTCTCAGCCTTCCTGCCCTTCGTGTCCTTTATCTCCTCTATCTTCTCCCTCTTGCCTTCTTCACTGTAGGGATACAAAGGCCCCAGACACAATGAGAAACAGTCGCCCCCATTGGACAGACATGGGCCTGTGCCAGGCCTTGTGACAGGTGTTTTACAAAAAGTTTCTTTGTTGAATCCTCAAAACAGTCCTTGGGAGGAAGCCTTGCTATTTCCATTTCACAAAGGCAGAAAGTAGGACTCAACTGTCCCATGGATGGACAGATGGATGGAGAATGGATGGATGTGTGGATGTATGGAAGGATGGACGCATGGGAGGACGGATGAATAGGAAGATGAGTAGAGAAGTGAATGGAAGGTTGCATGGAGGCATGAACAGACAGCATGATAGGTGAGTAGATTAATTACAGAAAGGAAAGAATGATGGGTCAATGGATGGATGGGTAGGAGTGCAGATGGGTGGATGGGTGGAGAGATCACTGGGCTGATGAGTGGGAGAAATGGGTGGGTGGGTGGATGGGTGGGTGAGTAGATAGATGGGTAGGTTAGGGGAATGAATGGATGAATGGATAGATGGAGAAGGGGGTGGGTGGGTGGGTGGATTGATAGATAGGTGATGGGCAGGTAAGTGGTTAGGTGAATGGATAGCTGCGTGGAGAGATGAAAAAATGAATAGGAAGATGAGGGACGCCCGGGTGGTTCAGTGGTTAAGTGTCTGCCTTCGGCTCAGGTCATGATCCTGGGGTCCTGGGATCGAGTCCCACACCGGGCTCCCTTCATGGAGCCTGCTTCTCTCTCTACCTCTGTCTCTGCCTCTCTCTCTGTGTCTCTCATAAATAAACAAACAAATAAATAAAACCTTAAAAAATAGAATAGGAAGATGAGTGAATGACCAGGCCAAAGAAGAGCGTGACAGATCAATGGATGGGAGTATAAATGCGTGGAGAGATGGCAGTGTAGACATGTGGATGGATGAATGGATCAATGGTTTACTGGGTAGGAAGATCAATGGATGAATGATGGATGGTTGGAAAGGGAAGTGTGGGTAGGAGGATGGATGGATGGTTGGATGGATGGTTGGATGGATGGATGGATCTGGGGATGGATGGGGATGGGTGGGTGGGTGGATGGGTGTAGATAGGTGGATAGATGGATGTGGGGGGATGGATGGATGGTTGGATGGGTGGATGGATGGATGGGTAAATGGGTGGATGAGGAATGGATGGATGGATGGATACGGGGATGGATGGGTGGATGGGTGGGTAGGTGGATGGGTGAGTAGATGGGTGGATAGATGGATGTGGGGGGATGGATGGATGGATGGATGGATGGTTGAATGTTGGATGGGTGGGTGGATGGGTGGATGGATGGATGGGGGCATGGATGGATGGGGGATAGATGGATGGGGGGATGGATGGTTGGGTGAATGGATAGATGGATGGAGGGATGGATGAATGGATTGGAGGATGGATGGGTAGGGGAATGGGGGGTGGATGGATGGATGGATGGAAGGATGGAAGGATAGAGGGAGGGAGGGAGGGAGGGATGGATGGATGGATGGATGGATGGACGAGGGGATGGATGGGTAGATGGGTGGATGGATGGATGGGAGGTAGGAGGGTGGGGGATGGGGGATGGATGGAGGAATGGACAAGGAGAAAACTACCAACACAGGAGTTCAGGTGGGTTCGAGAACCTCCAGCCCACCCTGGGAGCGGGAATCACACTTTGCTGGAGCGGCACTGAGTCTCAGACAAAGCAAACAATGAGGCCTACAGCTCTCTCCCTCACATACGTCTCGAGCTCGACTGAGAATGTTCCAGTCAGGCTGGCCTCCTCCTATCTCCTACTCTCGCCTCCCAACTTTGGCCAAGTGGGGACACTGCCCTGGAAGAGCCCCCACCCCTGCCACATCCCTGAGCCTCCCCCAGAATCTCGTCTGGAAGCAGTCGGGACCACAGTAGAGTCACCCGCGCCAGTACCCACGCTCGTGTGCAGACACCTACACGACCCCACAGCACAGTGTCGCTCAACAGGGATCTGCTCAGTGCCCACTGTGCGCCAGGCCCCCCGGGGACACAGCCGGGCCAGAGCTAAGCTCCTTCCATCTACTGGGAGCCACCGTCCAGCGACGACAGAGCGGTAAATGGCTAAGATAATTTCGGCTGCCGGTCAGGGCAAAGAACGCAGAGCTGTGGGACGCAGTGTGTCGGAGGCCTGGTGGCCGGGGTGGGCTTCCGGGAGGAGGAAATATCTGAGCAGGGACTGGAGGACGAGGCAGCTCAAAGATACAGGAAAGAGCGTCCCAATCAGAGAGAAGACTAAGTGCAAAGGTCCCGGCTGGAATGCGCTTGACGTGTTCAAGAGTAGAAAGAGGTCACCGGTGCACACTCACCCCTCCCCACCCCCCAGAGGGGCTCACACAAACCCCCGACCCCACACCAGCACGCTCACACAGGCAGTAGTACCTCACGCCCACGTCCTGATAGGGGTTGGAACACATTCTGAACCCGGTGTCCTCCTCATCCTGGGCTCTGTAGGAGAGAGAGAGAGACAGAGGGGTGAGGGTGGGTGACGGGCAAGTCGCCTCCACGGTGTCCCGCGGCTGCACAGAGCAAGGTGCACGGCCGCATGGCTGTCCCGGGCCGTGAAGCGGGGGGTGTGAGCAGAAGCAGGGAGACGGGAGACAGGGGAAGCGACCAGAGAGAGTCAGCAGGCGGGAGGGGTGCCCAGCACTCTGGGGGAGAGGACAGGGACAGCGGTGCGGAGCGTGGGGAGAGGGGCTCCCACCTCACTTTGGAGCACCAGACGCGGTTGGCCAGCATGAGGACGAAGACGATGAACAGGAATCCCACGACGGCAGCCAGGCCCACCAGCCAGGGCTTCAGGTGGTACTGCGTGGCTGTCCGAAGGCGGGCAGGTGGGAGTCAGAGATGGCGGGGAGCGGGGCACGCCCCCAAAAGGGGAGACAGCAAGGGTCCAGGGGTGAGGCGGGGATGCTCGAGCAGGTGGGGTCTCAGAAAGAGCTGGTCAGACACCAGTTCTAGAGAAGGGAGGGGGCTGGGGCCTGGGGGGGTGTCCCCAGGGATGGGCAGGGAGGCCCCGGGGGAGCGTGGGGGCTGGGGGGCTCCAAGAGGGGCCCGGCCCCATTCCTCCTCTGCCCGCCTACTCTTCTCAGAGGGGTTCCTCACCATGAAAAATGGGGAGATGTTGAGCCTTCGAAGGAGCCCCTGCCATGACCCCTCCCGACCACTGCACCGTGCACCCCGCCCCCCAGCCCGGGTGGGCGCCCTACCCTGCTGGGCCTCTGCAGGTGACAGGAGCAGGGCGCTGAGCAGGAGAAGGGCCTCCAGGGTCCCCATGGTCATGGAAGAGCCAGCGGCGCGCACAGTCAGGGGCGGCTGGGTGAGGCCGAGCCCAGGCCCTGATATGCAGGCGGGCGGGCCTAGGGGCGGACCCGCAGCTCAGACTCTGGACCTGGTATAACAATTAACGCGGGGAGTCCAGCCCTCACCCTGCGCCCTGCCCCAGGCCCCCGCCTCCAGGTCCCCAGGCCCCGCGCCGCAGCGGCCAGGCTGACACGGGCCGGGTCAGGGCTTCCAGGCATCGTGGGCTCCCTCTCCGGACACCGCACGCAGGGCTCCCGCTCCCTTCCACAGAGAAGCCCTAGGAGGCCGGGGCACGGAGGTCACCCAGAAACAGCTGGAGCTGGGACCCGAACCCAGATCTCCCTCACCCCCGGCTTCAACTTCCGCATCCTGGCTCCCGGACCCCCGTGGGCCCGCAGCCACTATGGGATGAGCACACGGATGAGAGGTGATGGGCCACGTGCCCGCGGCCCATCTGGGGCCCAGCCCCGCCCTTGTGGCCAGAGAACGGGATGCGCAGCAGCGGGTGACTCAGGCTCAGGGCTCTCCTGTCCATCAACCTTGGTCCCTGGCTGATTAGATAGGGGGCCCTGCCCAGGAGAAGGAGCGTCCGTGCCACCCCTGCTGCCACTGGGCAGCCACGGCCCAGGCACGTGGCAGGAAGCCCAGACTGGGGGGGGGCCTCTGTAGGGCCCTCAGGGGTTGGGGGGATGCCAGTGTCACTGCACACACCTTTATGGGGCACCTGTGCATACCCGGGGCCTCCTGCCTCCTGAGGTCTGCGCACCTGGGCACCCGGGAGAGCGAAGGCGCTCAGGACCTGGCCGGCGTGAGCCCACGTCAGCCACCGGGCCATGCCTGTGACGCTCCTACTGCGTGCGCCTGTCCTTGCAAAGCTCGGAAGGGAAGGGGAAGCCTCATGCGGTGCCCTCCGGGGGTTCCTGGGTTAGTTGGGAAGTCAGGACCCCCAGAGGCGGTGGATCCTGCAGGGCCACAGAGCTGGGAAGGAGCCAGGGAGGTGGGGGTGCAGCAGATTCGGGCTTAAGAGCAGGAGCAGAACCCCGCCTGGGGACTCCTGCTTTTTCCAAGGCAGGTCACCCAACTGGCCTCTTTCTGCAAAAAGTTCTCTGAGCTCCAAGCACATCATTTCTGGGCGTTGTGCCTCCATGTTCCCATCTGTTACGGGGGGTCGGGGGGAGCTGGCCTGTGAGGATCCAATGAAATACTTCGAGGAGAAGGCTCCCGAGCACGCTAGCAGGCACACACTAAGTACCAGGCAACGGCCAGCCACCTGGTTACTATTTTAAGACATCTTCTTGGGGCAGCCCAGGTGGCTCAGAGGTTTAGTGCCACCTTCAGCCCGGGGTGTGATCCTGGAGTCCCGGGGTCGAGTCCCACGTCGGTCTCCCTGCATGGAGCCTGCTTCTCTCTCTGCCTGTGTCTCTGCCTCTTTCTTTCTCTCTGTGTCTCTCATGAATAAATAAATAAAATCTTTAAAAAATAAAACATCTTCTTGGTGGTGGAGGTTGGCTCCGGGGGCCACCGGGGAAAGGAGCACGGAAAGCACCGGTGACCAACCACGGGAATCTGCCGGCCAAGAAACAGAACGTCCTCCGCCACGACTGGGCAGGTCAGTGGAGCAAGGGGTCCAGTGTGCACGAGTCGTCTATACAGCTGCCAAAGGGGTTCAGAGCCAGGACCCGGGGCCAGAGGGCAGGGCCTGGCTCAGGCCAGCCTCCAGAAGGAGCTCCGACCGGGTGGGTCCTTGAAGGCGATGGAAGGGCGGCGGGGAGCCTGGGCGGGGGCTTCTGCAGGGGCTGCGTCACCAGCCCCGCCAGGGTCCTCGTCACCCCGCCAGGCCAGAGCCAGCTGCAGGTCCAGCTCCTCCAGATCCTCACCCTCCAGGCTCGAGCGCAGCTCCCGGGGGGCGTCCTCCTGGTCCGGCTTCGGGCCAAAGGCCCAGTCTGCAGGAGGATGTGGGTGAGGAGCCTCCCAGGGCCTCACCCACCCTCGGTGCCCTCCCTGGCCAGGACGGGCCCTCGCATCACCACCACCACCACCCCCGAGTGGCCCAGTGCCACCCCAAGCAGGGCCCACAGTTGAGGGGAGCAGCTCACCGGCCAGGTCGTGGGCAAGGTCCTTGATGAGGTGTCCAACGATGGCATAGGCCACAGCCACCACCAGGAGCGCTGCCAGCAGCAGGTACAGCGCGTACCTGGGCAGGCGGATGGCATCGAGAGGCGGCGGGCGGTACTCCTCATACAGCGGCGGGGTTGGGCTCCAGCCCTCCATCCCCTCCTCAACTGCCAGCCCCGGCATGACGGCCACCGGGAGCAGGAGAGGCCCGGAGGTGACCCTCGTGGCGGAAGTATTTAGGGGCTTTGGGTAAGAGGATTGGGGATCCTCCAAGGCCAC
Source organism: Canis lupus baileyi (assembly GCF_048164855.1). Taxonomy (NCBI): domain Eukaryota; kingdom Metazoa; phylum Chordata; class Mammalia; order Carnivora; family Canidae; genus Canis; species Canis lupus. Next base: position 57,567,537 of record NC_132856.1, on the reverse strand, counting down.
CATCTGCCAGGATTAATCACAGCGCAAATCACTTCCGCCCAGTGGGCCCCCTCACCGCCCTCATTCAGCTCCAGCCAGCCCAGCTGGCACTCTGCACATCCATCCCCACCTCAGGGCCTTTGCTCGAGCTGTTCCCTCTCCTGGGAAAATCCCTGAGCTGACACTCAAAATAGGAGGATAGACTCTGAGAAGAACACAACCCTAGAGGAAGTGACGTTTTGGGTTAGGAAGCAAAGAGCAGTATTTGGGGTGGTTCAGTCGGTTGAGCAACTGACTCTTAATTTCGGCTCAGGTCATGATCGTGGGTCGTAGGATGGAGCTGGAAGTTGGGTTCCATGCTCAGTGGGGAGTCCACTTCTCTCCTCCTGCCCCTCTCCCCCTCATGCACATGCATGTGAGTGCACGTGAGCAAGCACGCCCTTTTTCTAACATAAATAAAACCTAAAAAGAAAAAGTGGCATTGGGGCGGAGGTACCACGGTCTAAGGGGTTGGGACTACTAGGAGGGAGAGTTAAAGTTTAAAATAGGATAGCCACTGCCCTCTGGAGATGCACGGGAGCAGAGACCCAGGGGAGGGAGGGAACCAGGCAGGGGAGTACCAGGGGGAAGAGCCGTCCAGGCAGAGGGCAGAGCACATGCAAAGGCCCGGAGGAAGGACTGGGTCTGGCGTGTTGGAAAAAAGCAAGGAGGCCCGTGTGGCTGGAGCAGAGTGAGCAACGGGGTGACAGGGAGGAGGGAAGGGTAGGGACTGGCCCAGTGCAGGTCATGCGGGGCCTTGGGGGTCAGGGGAGAACTTGAGCTTTTACCCTGGGGGAGGTGGGAGCCCTGGAGGGCTGTGGGCAGAGGAGGGCCGGAGCTGGTGCCCACAGGTGGCCTCTGGTGGCCACTGCAGAGAGGACAGACCTGGGGGCCAGGAAGACAGGTAGGGAGGGGCTGTGGTGGCCCAGGTGAGCGATGATGTTTTTTTCCAAATCATTTTTTCCTCGCCGTTATACATAATAACGTGGCCACCCATGCTTCTTTCCCACATTGCAAAGTGGAAACACTTTTCGCACGTGTTGCCCTGATTAGAACCCGCCGGGCTTCTCAGTGCGGCGGAGTAAAGCCAAGTCCGTCCCAGGCCCAGGCGCTCCTTCCCGCACCTGCCGCGGGCTCCGGCCCCGCCCCCCGGGACCACGCGCCCCGCCCGCGCCCTACACTCCTTCACCTGGGTCACCGCCCCGCGTGCATTTCACTCGCTTATTTCCCGTCTGTCTGCCCCAGGCCACCAGGCTGTCTAGCCCTCGGCCCCCACTATTTGTTAAGTAAACGACGAACTCGGACTCGCTCGGGTCCGAAAAAAAGCACGAGATGCGCCCCGCCCCCGCCTGCCCGGAGCTCGAGTCCGGCCACCTGAAGCCATTGGCCACGCCCCCTGAAGCCACTGGCCACGCCCCCAGGTTTGGGCACGCCCCCAGGCTTTGGCCACGCCCAGGAACGCGGCGCATGCTCCGTCGCTAGCCAGCCCCGCGTCGCTGAATCGGCACAAACCATTTCCACCCATCGAAGTGGGTGTGGAGCCGGAGAGCATGTCCTCCACGGAAACAGCGGGCGTTGCCCTTCCCTCCCCTGAGGGATTCCTTTAGACTCCTCTGGTGTGTCAGTGTGGACTATGGCACCGATGCGGACTCAAGCTTCCAGACCGGTCTCGTGCCGCGGAGGCTTTGACGGGAACCCCCCCGCTGCTGCGTTGGTGCCGTCCGGCCCGGTCACGTGGGCGAGAAGATGGCGGCCCCCAGAGAGTGCCGCGAGCGTCGCGGTTGGTGAGACGCTGGTGGCCGCGGAGGGGGCGGGTGAGCTCGGAGACCTCGACTTCCGGGAGCTCGTTTGGGCGTCTCGGCGGCAGGGAGCGCGGTGCGTGGCCCGGGCCTGGGGGGCTGGCACGGGGAGGACGCCTCGGGGGGAGGTCCCGTCTCTAGGATTCGTGGGGTGGGGGTGGGGGTGGGGGTGGGGGTGGGGGTGGGGGGGTCGAGGGCCTCCTGATGGGTTCTGGGGACCCTGTCGCCGGGGGTCTCTTCGTTGGGGGGGGCGCGTGTGTTGCTTGCCGGGCCACCCGTTTCTCGAGTTCCCGGGAGAACCAAAGGTGTGAAGCACCCGGTACTTGGGGATCCGCGTAGACGGGTCTTGAAGCATCCGGTTCCTCGGGGTGTCCTCCAGGGGGAGGGATCCCGTATTGGGACGACCCCTTTCTGGGGGGCCGTCGGTTACCAGACATGTTGTTGAGAATTCTTGGTTTGGGTGAGTCTCGGGGGTGGGGGGATCCCTGGGGGGCTCAGCGGTTCGGCGCCTGCCCTTGGCCCAGGGCGTGACCCCGGGGTCACGGGATCGAGTCCAGCGTCGGGCTCCCTGCGTGGAGCCTGCCTCTCCCTCTGCCTGGGTCTCTGCCTCTCTCTGTGTCTCTATGTCTATCATGAATGAGTAAAAAAAAAAATCTTAAAAGTAAAAAATAGATGAGTCTCGGGTGGGGACGGGAGGCCGAGGACCCTGGTCTCCTCTCTCCATTGGGGACCGTCCATCAAGAGGCTTTCACAGGGGCCAGCGGATCCCCAGATTCGGCTTGGGTGGGGGCTGCTCCCCTGCACCCCACGCCCACCTCCTCGCCCGGCCTCCCCCTGGAAAGCTGGCCAAGGCTTGAATTGTGGGCTTCCAGGAGGTGTGCCCTCCTGAGCCCAGGGAGGTGGATTCGGGGCTCCCCACGGGAGCATTTGATGCCTCGTACTAGGTGCCAGCAGTTGTACGAGGCGCTCCGTGAGCGCTCCTCCTCCTCCTTTTTTAAGATTTTTTTTTAGGATTTTATTTACTCATGAGAGACACAGAGAGAGAGAGGCAGAGACACAGGCAGAGGGAGAAGCAGGCTCCATGCAGGGAGCCCCATGCAGGACTCAATCCCAGGACCCCGGGGTCACGCCCTGGGCTGAAGGCAGATGCTCAGCCCCTGAGCCACCCAGGTGCCCACCCCGCGATACAGATTTATTTTTATTTACGTGTACAAGTGTGCATGTATGTATATGTATGATATGAAGTCCTGTCTTTGGGGCACTAACTTGTCTGGTAAAAACCTGATCTGTGATGCACACTGGACACCAGGTGCCGTTAGGTGCTTTGGGGGACCCTGAAGCCCCGGCAGGTGAGGAGGGCAGAGCAGGGAGGGTTTGCGTCGCTAACCTCGGGTGCTCCGAGAGTTCCTTCCTGCCTGCATAACTGAATATCTGAACAGAGACTGGAAGGAAACCTGACTTGTGAGCTGTTAATAGGCTTTATTCCAAATGTAGACTTTACCGCAGTTCAGGCCTTGCCCTAGAGCCCTGCGGCGTATTTCCCCCTCCCCCTCCTCTCCCACAGCTGGAGCTGCCCTGTTGGCCACATTCCCCCTCATTCCTGGGCATCTAAGGACTCCGGGGGATGTGTGGGTGATGAAGGGCCTTTTCCACATGCCTCAGGGCGACCTCCGCACAGACCGGGAGTCAGGAGTCTTGGGTCCTGTTTGCCCTTGGCTTGCTGTGTGACCCCCACACCAGTCTCATGGCCCCTGATGCCTTGGTAGCTCGCTCACTCCTGGCATTTCTGGTTTCTTTTTCTTTTTGTTTTTAGATTTTTTTTTTTAATTTATTCATTTGAGAAAGAGCAGAGCAGGAGGAGGGTGTCAGAGGGGAGGGAGAAGCAGACTGCGAGAGAGCGGCGAGCCCAGTGTGATGCGGGGCTCCATCCCAGGACCCTGGGATCATGACCTGAGCTGAAGGCAGACGCTCAACCAGCTGAGCCACCCAGGCGCCCTTGGCTTCTGTGGCTTCTCCTGGTCCCTCTTTCAAGGTGTCCCCTCCTCTGATGGTCACCTGTGCTCGGGCAGCTGCACCTCCCTCATCAAGCCCAGTCAGCTGTGCTGACGCTGCCAGGAGCCAGAGGCTGCGACGTGCCACTGCTCGCTTTATGAAGCGTCGACCAGGTCTTCATTGGTCTGGAGGACAGAGGTGGAGCCCCTCCTCCCAGCCCGGCTGTGTCATTGTGTCGCAGTCCACCCACTCGACACGGCATCTGTGGTTTAGAGTGACTCTAGAGCCCAGCTACCTGGATTTATAGTCTCAACGCTATTCCTGAGCAAGTTATTAAGCTCCCTGTGTGTCTGCTTTCTCACCTGTGAAAGGGCGATGAGCCTAGCACCGCTCTCATAGGTTATGGGGACAGGTAGATGAGTTCATGAGTGTGAGGGGCCTCGAAGAGGTGCCTGGCACATAGCAGGTCTCAGTAAATATCAGCTGCTGTTGCTGGTAGGGCTGGTGTTTTTATTGAGGGCCTACTGAGTGCTGGGAGTCCAGTGGTGATTAGCATAGACTCGGTCCCTGCCTTCAGGGTTCTGGTGAGGGGTAAGACCAACCATAGGCAGCTAAACTGATAAACATCCTGTGTGATATCTCGTGGTGGTAAGTGCTCGGAAGAAAAGTAGAACAAGGGAAGAGAGTAACAGTGAAGAGTGATCAGGGAGGGCTTCCGTGAGGAGGTGACATTTGAGACCCAAAGAAGTGAGAGGGTGGCCATGGGGGGCATTTGGGGAAGAACGTTCCTGGGGAGGAGAAGAGCCCATACAAAGGTCCTGGGGCAGGACCGGGCCAGGTGTGTTGGAGGAACAGCCAGGAGGCCTGTGTGGCTGGAACAGAGTGTGCAAGGGGTAGAGGAGGAGGAGGGGAGCCCTGGCAAAGGTCGGGGCAGGTCACGCGGGGCCTTTGGGATCGTGAAGGAGTTTGGAAGAACGAGGACCCATGGGAGGATTGTGGAAGGGCCCAGTGAACACGCTGGGAGCACCTGCAGCCCAGTCACCTGTCATGGAACGGACGGCCCCACGCTTGGCAGCCTTGAGCAGCGGCACATGCTCTCCCGGTCGGGGCGGCCGGGATCTGGGCCTGATCGGGATCTGGTGCCTCTGGCTCAGAGCCGCCGTGAGGTGGCGTTTGGGCCGCCAGCGGCAGTGGTGGCTTCAGCCGAAGGCGCCGGGGCTGCGGGAGCTGCCACCGGCCTCCCACGCTCCCTGGCAGTGGCCCGGAGGCCTCAGTTCCCCGGCCAGTGGGCCGCTTTAGGGCCGGGGGAGCCTCCTCATAGTCCTGGAGTGGCGAGGAGGAAGCCCCGGGTCTCTTAGGACCTGCCCTCGGTGTCGTTCCTTCCACATCCTGCTGCTCACACTGCTCGATGGAGGCTACTCAGTGTGGGAGGGCCGCACGCACAGTGGGGGTCCCCGGGGACCTTGTGTCCCCTCTGGCTTCCGTGCGGAGGGGACCAGCAGAAGTCACTGCTGATGTACAGGCGAGAGGTCAGGGAGGGCAGGTAACGTAGATGACCCCGCGGGTACACGGGGCCGACCCTGCCCTTCCCCCCATGCCCGGCAGGGAGCAGGTAGGAGGACCCCCCCACACACGCCCCAGGTCCTGATTCTTCAGGGAACTAATCCCCGGATGGATGAGAAGCGCCTCTCACCTGGGCTCTGGGTTTTCCACCCGTAGGTCCTCGTGCCCAGGAGCCCCCCACCCCGTTTCAGCCCACGTGGGGCCGCGGAAGGCCTGGGCCCACGGCAGCGGGCGGCACCATGGTGACGGAGCAGGAGGTGGAGGCGATTGGGCGGACGCTGGTGGACACCCGGCAGCCCCTGCAGGCCCGCTTCCGGGCGCTCTTCACGCTGCGCGGCCTCGGCGGCCCCGGGGCCATCGCCTGGATCAGCCGGGCCTTCGGCGACGACTCCGCCCTGCTCAAGCACGAGCTGGCCTACTGCCTGGGCCAGATGCAGGACTCCCGGGCCATCCCGGTGCTGGTGGACGTGCTGCGTGACGCCCGCCAGGAGCCCATGGTGCGCCACGAGGCAGGTGAGTGGCCAGGGCGCCGGCCCTCCACCCCGCCGTCACCCCTCCTCGGCCTCCTCCCCGCGCGACCCCGGGCAGGCCTCATCTGTACAGGGCAGGCCGTCAAACGTTCAGCCCCGTGGGCCCGGCAGCCTCCGTTGCCCGGACTCCGCTCTGTCCTTGTGCTCGAGAGGCGTGGCCACGGGCCGGGCCCCTTGAGGGCGCTCAGGTTGGGAGTCCACCCGAGTTTCACACGTCGGGAAATGTCGCCCCTTTGATTTAAAAATAATAATGATAATTATTTTTTAAAAGACTATCTTTTTAAAAGATTTTATTGTTTATTCACGAGAGATGCAGAGAGAGGCAGAGACACAGGCAGAGGGAGAAGCAGGCTCCCTGTGGGGCGCCCGATGTGGGACTCGATCCCGGGACCCCGGGTCACAACCCGAGCCAAAGGCAGACACTCAACCGCTGAGCCATCCAGGCATCGCCAAAGACTCAATTTTTAAGTTATCTCTGTACCCAGTGTGGGCTCAAACTTCTCAACCCCGAGATCCAGAGTCATGCGGTCTACTGGTGGAGCCGGCCAGGGGCCTCTAAAAAAAAAAAAAAAGACACGTGAAAACTAAAAACCATTCTTGTTCACACAAAACCAGGCGGCGAGCTCCCCAACCCCTGACGTCTCCTCTTCCGTTCGTTCATGTAATGTGCTGGGCCAGTGTTTACTGAGCACCTGCCATGTACCAGGCCCTGTTATCTCGAGGGACACCGGAAAGGAGAAATGCATAAAACCCGTGGCCAGCCCCGGCTGCTGAGACTGTGCCTCTCACCACCACCTCCATGCTGGGAGGGGGAGCTGGTGTCCATCCTGCTCTGTGTCTCATGTTCCCCGATGTCCAGCCCCACGAGCCGCCATCACCCCAGGCTGCCCCGGTAACTCTCAGCATGCCAGTCACTGGTTTTGTCAGAGCTCTCCTTACCGAGAACGTTCTCCCTAACCTCACCTCTCCGGAAGTTCTGCTATTTTGAGCGTGTGTGATCACAGAATGCCGACTGAGGTGGTGGGAACGCGTAAGTGTTGAGGAGAAGAGGAGAAACGAGGCAGGGCGTAGGGCGAGGGTGCCAGAGGTGTTGCCTTTTGTAATCAGTGGACAGAGATGTGGGTGAAGGCAGTTACCTGGAGGAAGGTACTTCAGGCAGAGGATGCCGCCCGTGCAAAGGTCCTGGGGCAGTTCCCTGTGAGCTCCTTGGAGGAGTGGCAAGGAAGCCCCTCTGGCTGGAGCGGAGTGAGTGACCGCGAGAGAGGGAGGAGGGCAGGGGCAGGTCCTGGCCCGGACTCCCTTCCATTAGGATGTTGTTGATGGTGGGCAGCAGCGTACCCTGCCAGCCTGCGAGGCAGAGGAGGGGTTGAGTGGGGAGCGAGTGCGTGCCGGCTGCGGTCTCCCCGCTCAGCGCCTGTGTGGCCTGGGGCAGCCCAGGCCCCTCCATCAGGCCCTGCCTTCCTCTGCTGACCCTCCTCCCTCACGTCGTGGCGGAAAACCTCCTCTGGGACTCACCCCGACGGGCTCTACTCATTCGGGTGCCCTGGGAAGCTCCGTGCTCACCGAGGGCCCCATGCTGTGATGTGTCCCCATCCAGACCGCGAGCTGGGGGGGGGGAGCGGAGCACAGGAGGGGGTGGTGCAGGTGGGCGCCCCCGCCCGGTGTCCGTGGCGTTCCCTAATCACACTGAGCCTTCTGCGTGGTTCTTCCAGGGGAGGCCCTGGGGGCCATCGGGAACCCGGAAGTTCTGGACGTCCTGAAGCAGTACTGCACCGACCCCGTCATTGAGGTACCGTGGCCTGACCCCCTCCCTGCCCCCGAGCCTGGGCCAGCGTCCCCTGTGTCTGGGTGCTGCCCCGTCGGCAAAAACCGACTGACTCCCCCACTAAACCCCGCCCGGCTGACCCGCCTCACCTCTCCCCTCCCACCCAGCCTGTCCCCTCCAGCCCCGTCCAGCCCTTGCGCCAGGATCCCCTGGAGCCCACCCGCCCCAGCCCGTCTGGCCTCTTCCAGGCTCTCCCAGCACCTGCCTGTCTCCGTTCTTCAGGGAACAGCTTTATTGAGATGTTAGTCACATACCACAGGGTTCAACACTTCAGGGGTTTCTAGAGCATCCACAGTTGGGTGCGACATTCTCCTAATTCCAGAACATTCCATCATCCCAGAAGGAGCCCCGCCTCATCAGTAGTCAGCCCTCGGCCCCCACGAGTCCCTCCCCATGCATGGACAAGTGTCCTGGACGTGTCACACACGTGGACTCACACCCCATGGGGCCTCCTGTCTCTGGTTCCCTCCCTGAGCGTCGTGGGCTCGGGATCCGTCCCCGGAGTAGTGTGTGTGGGCTCCTCGCTCCTGTCCATGACCAGGGGACATGCCTGCACGTGGGGGACACACTGTATTTATCCACTCCTCTGTCCCTGGACACGTGGGCCGCTTCCACTTTGGCCACCGGAACCCGTGCAGGTATCCGCGTGGACGTGTGTTTCTCACCTGCTGCTTCTCACCTCCGGAAGCTCCGCCCCAGCCCCTCTCGGCAGCTGGAGGTCAAGGCAGAACTAGGTCTCCTAACCTCTTGTGGCGAAAGCTCTCCTGTGCTCGTGACAGTGACCTTTAGGATGGAATCCCCAAGTTCTTGCTGCAGCTCCAGGCCCTGCGTGAGGGAGGGCTCCGCACTGTCACCCCTCCCCATGAGCTCTGGCGCCTGTGCCCCCTCATCCCCAGCCCCTCCGGGCACTCCTCCTCCCTCTCCCTCCTCCTCCCTCTCCCTCCTCCTCCCTCTCCCTCCTCCCCTCTCCTTCCTCCTCTTTTTCCTCTTCCTTCCTCTTCCCCCTCCCTCCCTAACCACTCAAGCCCCGCAGGGCTGTTTCCACCTAGAATGACTGGTTAGCTCCCAAGTCCCTCGAGCCCCCGGAGGTGGGGCAGGGGGTCCATCGTTTCCACTGTCAGGTCCTCAGTGGCCGCCCATGCGCCGCTGTCCCCGCAGGTGGCAGAGACGTGCCAGCTGGCCGTCAGGCGGCTGGAGTGGCTGCAGGAGCACAGCAGGGAGCCGGCGGTGGCGGCAGGGCCCTACCTGTCCGTGGACCCGGCCCCTCCGGCCGAGGAGCGGGACGTGGGGCGGCTGCGGGAGGTGCTGCTGGACGAAGCCCGGCCGCTCTTCGACCGCTACCGAGCCATGTTCGCCCTGCGCGATGCGGGCGGCGAAGAGGCGGCCTTGGCGCTGGCGGAGGGTGAGTGGGGGTCGGGGTCACGGTCGGTGCACCTCGCCCAGGCTCCTGGCCACCTGGCGAAGGAGAAATGGAGGAGCAGAGTGACCAGGGAACGTGCGTCCTGCCCCGGTGCCTGGACTCCCCCACGGGCTTTCCGGGAGGCGGGCAGGCACACTTGCCCCCACTTCCCGTGGGGAGGCCGAGGCCAGAAAGGCAGAGAGAGTTGCCTGAGCGGACAGTGGTTGGCAGCCGCAGAGCTGGGATCCGGTCCCTGGGAGTGTGGCTCCGTGACTTGAGTGACTTGAGTCACTCCCACCCCAGCCCCCAGGGCGCTCTCTGCAGGCCTCTCCCCGGGCAGCCTGTGGTCCCTGCTGCCCTCCGGCACTTCCTGTCTGGCCATCACTGGGACCTGGGCCACAGGGTGGGGGTCCCAGGCGATGCCGGGCAGGAGCACAGGGCTGGGTGGCCTTGAGTCCTGGCTCGGCCTTGGGGGCCTCTGGTCCTGGGCGGTCACCGCACGTCTCCCGGTGGTTGTGCCATCAGTATAAAGCCCGACCTGTGTGTGGAGTGGGGGCCAGGTGCCCGTGACTGTCCCTTATTAATCACTGCGGAGGGGCGGGAGCAGCTGGAAGGGGACCCTGGGTGCAGGAGGGCCACGCCTGCCCTGTCTGGCCTTTGGGAGGGCAGAGCTGTGACCTTAGGGCCCCCCCAGGACCCCCCCCCCCGCTGGCTGCAGACCCCTCCCTCTGAGCAGCGCTGACCACCGGGGCTGGGGCGGCTGTCCTTGAAACAAGGAGCCCCTTTCCACCTCTCCTGGTCCCCCGCCTGCCCCGATGGCACCGCCCAGCCAGTGACCAGTCGCCCTCCCGCCCGCAGGCCTGCGCTGTGGCAGTGCCCTCTTCCGCCACGAGATCGGCTACGTCCTGGGCCAGCTGCAGCACGAGGCGGCCGTGCCCCAGCTGGCAGCCACCCTGGCCCAGCGGGCCGAGAGCCCCATGGTGCGGCACGAGTGCGCTGAGGCCCTGGGAGCCATCGCCCGGCCCTCCTGCCTGGCCGCCCTGCGGGCCCACACGGCCGACCCCGAGCGCGTGGTGCGGGAGAGCTGCGAGGTGGCCCTGGACATGTACGAGTACGAGACGGGGCCGGCCTTCCAGTACGCCGACGGGCTGGAGCAGCTGCACGCCCCCTCCTAGAGCCGCCCGCGGCCTCCCCGGCGGGGCCCAGCGCACAAGCTGCCCATACACCGAGTGTGCGGGTGGGATCTGACCTCGCGGGGCTGTCCGCTTGGCCGGATCTGGCTGCTTTTGCATCTTTCCTCCCCCAGGGCCAGGCTGAGGTGTCCTGTGACCCCCACCCAGTGGCATGGCGCAGGGCTGTAGCTCCCGGGTTTTGGGTCACGGGGGTGGGCACGGGGGTCTGAGGGTGCAGGCCAGGGCTGTGCTCAGGGGAGCGGGGTTGCCTTGGCCCAGCTTCTCGAGGAACTAGGGGTGCTGGGAAAGGCGCTGCGGGCAAACCCGCCCCCCTCGGGCCTGGGCAGCGGCGGGAGCTGCCAAGAGCTGTTCCTGGGGCCTCTGGCTCCCCAGCCTGGGACTGGCTGGGTGGGTGGGCATGGAGACCCCAGTGTCCAAATGGATTATTAAATTATTTTTGCCAAGTCATGAGTCTCAGAGTGTGTTGGGGGTTCCACAGGGCTGCTCTCTAGGAACATCGGGGTGGGGCGCAGGGGGCTGGGGTGTTGGAGGAGCTCAGCTCTGAGATCTGCCCCCGCCACACGTGCCCTGGTTTCATCTCCAGCCAGCCCTCTCCAAGGGGCTTGGGGGAGTCAGCCCTCCGGCCTTGCCCTCCCCAGGCCCTCGTTCTCCCCTGCTCTATTGGGGGCAGTGGGGCAGGGGTTTAGTGGTATGGCTAAGAGCCCAGACCATGGCTTCTCATCCCAGCTACCCGCCCTCACGTTCTCCAAGTCCAGCCTGAACAACCTGCTTTACACCCATAAAGTGGGTGTAACCCTAGAACCTAATCTCACGTGGAACACGTTCCACCTGCTGCTCTCCGCCAGCCAGCAGCAACCCTGACACAGGTGGAGGGGTCACATGAGGCCGGGGATGCCCAGATGGGGGTCGTGAGCTGGTTCTCCTGTGCACGTGCCTTCTGTCCCCAGCCCTTCTGACACCTGGCACACCAGGCGTGTGGGGTCTCTGTCCGAATCCAGTCATTTGTCCGCGGGTGTCCTACGAATCGATCCAGTTCTGAGGCTCACTGCCCAAATGCACACAGACCCCTGGGTCCCCCACTCAGGGTTCCCACCCCCTCCTCACTTGTGATGTATTGCTAGCAGAGCTCACAGAATTCCAGAAAGTGCTCGACCTGCCTGTGTCTTGTAAACGGTGTCAGGAGCCGTCGGACAAGGGGTCCCGGGTACAGGGACTGCTTCCTGGTGGAGTTTGGGGCACAACCCCCTCCCACACCTGGATGCGTTCACCTGCCCAGGAGCTCAGTGCCCTTCGGTTGGGGTCTTGTGGAAGCTCTGGGTGCAGGCAAGGTTGGGGACTCTCCCCAGGGGGCGGGGGTGTGCCCGAAAGTCCTCACCCCACCCCCACCCCCGCCGCGGCCCCCAGCCTAATCCAGCAGCCACCCCGGAGCCGGAGTGTGGGAGGGCCTTCCTCTGGCCCTTGGCTCTCAGGAAGTTACGGGCTTTTTTTTTAAGATTTACTTACTTGAGAGAGACAGAGCCACGGAGCAGGGGGAGGGACAGAGGGAGAGCAAGTCCCAAGCTGACTGCTCACTAGGTGTGCGGCCTGACGTGGGCTCGATCCCAGGACCCCGGGATCATGACCTGAGTCTAAGAGTCTGTCATCCAGCCCAGTGAGCCACCCGGGCGCCCCGGGAAGTTACAGACTTTTCAAAGCGCCCAGGCCCCCGACACATGTTCCTTGAATACAAGGGGAAAAAAACCCTCAGCCTTCGTGGGGTCACGGCACCCCCAGGTTCTGTCTCCCGCCCACTTTCTGCTGCTCTTTCCAGCAACAGCCCTGGGAAGAGCCAAACCCTGACCGCCTCCCGCGACTCACCTGTCCCTCCTGCGCCGGCAGCTCAGCCTCTCCTGTCCCCAGACCCGTCATAGTGTCTGTCTTCCCTCTCCCCGCAGGGTCTGACAGCCCGGCCCGTTCTGGGAACTGTCAGAGACCCGGCTACCCCCCCACCCCATGCCCAGGCAGGCTGGTCCCAGCTGCAGACTCGGGGTCCGGCTGCCCTGCCCCATCTCCACTTAGACACTGGTGAGGTGCCCCAAACTTAGCGGGGGAACTCTCATTCCAGGAGCTCAGCCTAAAAACGTCGGGGTTGAATCAGTTTAAAGTCTCTCCCAGGTCTGCGGCCACCCACCCCGCCCCCATCATCATCTGCCTGGACCTGCTCCAGCCCCTCCCCGTCCTCCCGTGGCGGCCACTGGAGGGCGCCCCTGAGCACCCGCGTCAGGTCCTGGGTGGGGGGTAAAGCCCAAGTCCTTGGCCTGCAAGGCCCTGCACGACCTTCCCCTGCCCCCTCCGCTCTGCCACCCTCTCTGCTCCAGCCAATCACGACTCAATGTGCTTCCCACAGGCCAGGCCAGGCCCAGTCCTGCCCCAGGACTTTTGCACGTGCTGTTTACCTGGAACCTCTCTCCCTCAGGTGTCTGTTTACTCCCTCACTGAAATGTTTGCTCCTTTGTTCTAAGAGCACGTTAAAATCACGTGCTCCTCCTCCCGTTAAAGTCATAACCTCACTCTAAATGTTCCTTTTATAAAATAAATTAAATAAATTAAATAAATTAAAAATAAATAAATAAATAAATAAATAAATGTTCGTTTTATCCTGTCCCGTGTCTTATTTTTCTCCAGGGCATTGATATTGTCCTGTTCGCTTCTCGTAATTATTTTGCTTATTGCCCGTTTTCTGCATTAGAATTAGCACCACGGGAGCAGGGATTTTGTCTGCTTTGTTTTCTGTGACGTGACAGCGGTGTAGTGGTTAAGCAGCCACCTGGAAAATAAAAATAAAGCCCTAGTTTGTAGCGGATGAGGGTTCTCGTAGTTTAAATATACCCACCGTGGGGCTCCTGGGCGGCTCAGCGCTTGAGCATCTGCATTCGGCTCAGGGCGTTATCTCGGGGTCCCGGGATCGAATCCCGCGTCGGGCCCCCTGCAGGGAGCCTGCTTCTCCCTCTGCCTGTGTCTCTGCCTCTCTCTCTGTGTCTCTCATGAATAAATAAATACAATCTTTTAAAAATAAATATTCCCACCATGGTGCGCGCATGCAGTTTCCGATCATGACTTCTGTAGTCAACACCCATGGGCTCCAGCACATCACTAAGTGGATCCCTAGCACCCATGACATGCGTGGCTTGTAGTAGGTGCCAGGTCAGTATTGAGGACTACTCACCCACAGGGGTGCTGGTTACACGGTGGTGCACGTGAACGTTAAGGATCAGACCTTCCGAAGGAGGCCAGGATCCCCGTGTGACAGGAAAAGCAGTCCTTGCAGCAGCATCCTGCCATCTCATTTGCATAAGTGGAATTATATGTGTTATATGTTATGAGTCATATGTGTAAATTACATATCGATAACATTTTTGAAAAATACCCAAGCATTTGCCCAAAGTACTTTAAATCTTTTTTGTTGTTGTTCCCAAAGATTTTATTTCTTTGAGAAAGAAAATGAGCACAAGCAGGGGGAGGGGCAGAGGGAGGGGGAGAAGCCAACTCCCCGCTGAGCAGGGAGCCCGACCTGGGACACGGGGGCTCGATCCCAGGACCCTGGGGTCACGCCCTGAGCCGAAGGCCGACGCTCAACTGACTGAGCCACCCGGGCGCCCCAAGCCACGGAGGTGCCCCTAAATCCTGTAGCTCCCTGTGCTACTTGAAATTTTTTTACTGTGATATTTACTTTGACATTTGTCAGGAAGGATTGGCGGTGGGCCCTTCAGAGTGAGCAAACAGCCAGCACTAGGCGGCTGCTTTCCCCTGGGGCCAGAATCGTCTGGTCACTGAGGTTCTGTTCTTGGCTTTCTCTCGCTTCCTCTCTCAAATAAATCTTCAAAAAAAAAAAAAAAATGTGGGCAGTTAATTAAAAACACCAAAATGCCACGCATAACAAAAAAGGCACTTTGACAAGCTCACTATTGGTTTAAACATCCAGGCATTCATTTCACAAATATTTATTGAACACCTACCGTGCAGCAGGCAGTCCAGGCACGGGGTGCGGGGTGGGGGGGTACAGAACGAGATGGTCTCTGGTCTCGTGGAGCTGACATCCTGATACTATTTTTTTTTTAAGTGATTTCCACACCAAATGTGGGGCCTGCACTCACAACCTCGAGCTCAAGCATCACGGGCTCTGCTCTACAGACCAGGCCAGCGGGCGCCCCCTATATTCTTAGGTATTGTCTTCCCTGCCTTTGAAGGGTGACTCCAGGTTGAGGTGGTCGCGGGGCCCTTGGCTGCCTTGCAGGGACGCCGTCTCGACCGTGTTGTGTGGCTCAGGCCGATGTTCACGCGGGGCTTCCCCGGGGGACCGGGCGCTGTGCTGACTCTGGAAGGCTCCGAGGCAGCGCGCCAGGTGTGATTGGGAGGAGGTAGGCCCAGGGGTGCAGGAAGCAGATATGGGACGCCACACCCCAACGCAAGACCTGTGTGCGTCAGAGAACTTGGAATCTTGAACCTACAGACCCGCGACACCCCGATAGCAAGAGACATCTGTGCTAAGCAGACATCCCCGCCTTCCGGTCTGCGGCTCCTTCGCACCGAGCAAGTCCAAGCTCAAAGCTTGGTCAGCAACGCCGGCCGGCCTGGGCCTTCCTTGGCCTGGGGACACAGCTCTCCGGCCTGTGCCTCGGCCCCTCTCTCTGCGTCCAGATTCCCCTCTTCTTTTTTTTTTTTTTTAATTATTATTTATTTATGATAGTCACAGAGAGAGGGAGAGAGAGAGAGAGAGAGAGGCAGAGACATAGGCAGGCTCCATGCCCCGGGAGCCCGACGTGGGATTCGATCCCGGGTCTCCAGGATCACGCCCTGGGCCAAAGGCAGGCGCTAAACCGCTGAGCCACCCAGGGATCCCCGCCCCTCTGGACTTCTAATTTGTCCAAAACCAGAGCCTCTGCTTTAAAAAAAAGAAAAAAAAAAAAAAAAACGAGTTAAGTAGGAATTCAGTGATGCCCTCTAGGAGCAGAACGAGAGAGAGGAGAGGGTTTGTTCAGCACTGTGGCGGGTGAGCCCCAGATCGAAGGGGTGCCAAAATCTCAGTAAGTAAATCAGTAATAGCTTAATGCTTTTTTTTTTTCTTTTTAAAAGTTAACACGTAGGGACGCCTGGGGTCTCAGGCATCTGCCTTCGGTTTAGGTCGTGATCCTGGGGGCCTGAGGTGGAGCCCTATGTCCAGCTCCCTGCTCAGTGGGGAGTCTGCTTCTCCCTCTGCCTCTCCCCCTCCCACTTATGTGCACCTTCTCTCTGTCTCAAATAAATAAAATTGTTTTAAATAAATAAATACATGAAATGGACGTGTATGTTGAGATCACTGTAGATCCCATTGCAGTTCTAAGAAATAATCCAGAAGGCGCAGTGCAACCTTCACCTAGTGACACAGAACAGGGCGCACAGCACAAGTGATGACCGGCCCCCAAAAACACTGCTCCCTGACCCCCAGAACCGGTGACTGTGCGCTATGAAAGGAACTCTATAGATAGCGGTAAGTTATGAATCTTGAGGTGGGGGTGACCCTGGGTTCCCAGGGGGCCCCAGCATCCTCACCAGGTCCTCCCGAGAAGGAGGCAAAGGATGGGCGTCCCAGAGACGTGCAGACCCTGTGCTGCTGGCAGTGAGGACGGAGGAGGGACAGGGAGGGGGCGCCTCTGGAAGTGGGAGAAGGCTGGAGCCGGGACTCCCTGGGGCCCTGGAGGGGTGCAGGGGAACCAGTCCTGCCCACGCCTGGGTTTTACCCTGGGAGACTCGTGCCAGATTTCTGACCTCCAGCATGGTGAAATAACAGTTATGCTGTGCTCAGCTCACAGTAAGTTTGGGGCAACTCATTGCAACAGCAGTGGGAAACCACACTGGGTGATCTCCCCTGCTTTTATAAACCCCCACATTCCTCCCTCATTGATGAGATTTTTTTTTAAGATTTTATTTATTCATGAGAGACACACACACAGAGAGAGAGAGAGAGAGAGAGAGAGAGGCAGAAACAGGCAGAGGGAAAAGCAGGCTCCATGCACGAAGCCCGATGTGGGACTGGATTCTGGGACTCCAGGATCACGCCCTGGGCCGAAGGCAGGAGATAAACCACTGAACCACCCAGGGATCCCCCTGATGAGATATTTTTAAAAATCAAAATTAATGTGCAAAAAAAAAACCCACGCTTTTTTTTTTTAAGATTTTATTTACTTATTCATGAAAGACACACAGAGAGAGGCAGAGACACAGGCAGAGGGAGAAGCAGGTTCCCTGTCCTGTGGGCAGCCTGATGCGAGACTCGATCCCAGGACCTTGGGATCACGCCCTGAGCTGAAGGCAGACGCTCCACCGCTGAGCCCCCCAGGTGCCCCTCTTTGTATTTTTTAAATGTGGCTAGAAGAAAATTTGCAATTACTCATGTAGCTCATGTTTCTACTAGATCCTGCCGCTCGAGATCCTATAGTGTTTGCCGAGTCACTGAAATCAGATAAAGGCGCACACGTGTGACATACATCATTTCACACGAAATAAACAAACCAACAGAAACCACGTGCCGTGGTATATTCTTTTCCTTCAAACCTTTGCCTGAATATCCCTCATCCACCGTGTTTGAGACTCCAACCCCTCACCCTATTCTCCCTTGTTTCATTCATTATTCTTCATCCTTCAGCTCCCGGCACACAGGAATCTTTTTATGGTGACTTTATTGAGATAACAATCCTCATAGTATAAAATTCACTCAAAGTGTATGATTCATCTGGTTTTAGTGTATTCAGAGTGATGCAACTGTCATCACATTCAATTTTAGAACATTCCATCACCCCAGCAAGAAAGTTCCTAGCAGTCACTTCCAAGTCCTCTCCGCCCCTCCACCCGAAGCCCCTGGGGACCACCAATTTACTTTCTGTATCTATAGAAACAATACAGTGGCCTTTTGTGTCTGGCCTCTGTCCCAGGGGCTCATCCACATGGTAGCTTCAGCGTTTCGCTGCTTTTTACCGCCAAACGATACACCTGCACGTGGTTATGCCACATTTTGTCCACCCAATCATCCTTATAGGCATCTGGGTGGTTTGTGTTTTTCATTTATTGTGAATGGCACTAAGAACATCCAGGTAGACATGTTTACATGGACACATCTTCAACCCTCCTGGGTTCCTAGGAGAGGAATCAATCGCTGGGTCATCTGGTAATTCAACCTGCAACGTGGAGGAGCTGCCCGACCGCCTTCCAGGTGGCTGCCCCAATTTCCACCCCACCGGCAATGCGGGGAGGGTTCATTTGCTCTGCAGCTTCACCCACACTTATTTTTCCTGGTGTTGTCTTTTATCAGAGCTGCCCTGTCAGGAGTGAGACTGTGGTTGTCTTTTTTACTTTTTAAATATTTTATTAGTGAGGGACACACAGAGCGAAGCAGAGAGACACAGGCAGAAGGAGAAGCAGGCTCCCTGCGGGGGAGCCCTAGGCGGGGTCAGGACCTGGGCCTAGGGCAGATGCTCAACCTCTGCAAGATGCTCAACCACTGAACCAACCACCCAGGTGCCTGTTTTTTGTTTTGTTTTGTTTTGTTTTTTATTTACTTGAGAAAGCGCGCAGGTTGGGGGGGGGGGGGCAGAGGGAAAGGGAGAAGCAGGCCGATGACCCTTAACCCACTGAGCCACCCAGGCGCCCCGCCTGTGATTTTGATTGCATTTCCCTGATGACTCACGCTGGTGAGCAACTTCTCCGAGCTTCTCGACCACCTATTTTTTTTTTAATAAATTTATTTTTTATTGGTGTTCGATTTACCAACACACAGAATAACACCCAGTGCTCATCCCGTCAAGTGCCCCCCCCCCCAGTGCCCGTCATCGACCACCTATTTTGTTTGGAAAGTGGATGCTCTGCCCATGTGGGGGGCAGGGATTTTTGTCCCTCCCCTGGGCCAGCGCTGGGTGCGAGCGCAGTCCGCGGACTGAACCACCGTCCCGCGGGGGCAGCGGGGTCGGCCCGACCCAGACGTGCACCTGCTGTGGGGCGCGCCCGCCCGGGGGGGGAGGGGAGGGTCTGCCCTTCAGTGCCCGGCCCGAGCCTGTCCCCCGCTCGGACCACGACCCCGCCCGCCCCGGTCGCCCGTGGCAACGCTTGGCGCCGCGCTTCCTGTATTGATTCGAATCGCGGGCTACGTCACGTCCTCCCGAGATGCCCGCCGCGCGCAGGCGCAGTCGCGCGGGTGGGCGTGGCGGGGCGCGCGGCGCGGGCGCGCGGGTGGGCGGGGCGTGGCGGCCGCACGCAGCGCGCCGGCGCGGGGGCGTGGCCGGCCGCGGGAGCGCGCGCGGCGGAGGAGGGCTCCGGGAGGCCGCGGAACAGCGACCGCCGCCATATTAAGGAGCGCGGAGCCCGGGGTCCCGTCGGCGGCGGTCGCGGCCCGGCCGGTGCAGCTGTGGGCGGCGGAGGCCGGCGCGGCGCCGGGAGAGGCGGGGTCGGCGGAGCCAGCGGGCGACCGGAGCGAGCCAGGTGAGGCGGCCGCGGGGCGGGGGCGGGGACCCGCCCCCCGGGCCCGGGCCGCGACCCCCCCACCCCGAGCCGGGCAGGGCCGGACGGCGGCGCGGGCCCACTCGGGGCCCCTGACTCCGAGCCGGCGGCCCCGGACGCCGCCCCCCGAGCCGCGCCGGGCCCGGGTGACCTCCGCATCGCCCCGCCGGCGTCGCCCCTCCCGAGCCCCCTGCGGCCGAGCCCCCCCCCCCCTCCCGCCGGCAGCCCCCGAGCCCCGCTAGTGAGGGCGCGGCCGAGCTGTCCCCGAGAAGCGCCCAGCCCGGGCCTCCTCCAGCCCTGCCCCGACCGAGGCTGCCCCCGTGGCTGTCACGGCCCAGCCGGGCTCGCCCCCTCCCCCCGCCCTGCGGCCCCGAGACCCCGAGGCGCCCCCCGTGCGCCCCCCGCGCCGCCAGCCCGCCCGGGTCCAGCTCTCCGTGGGGGCCCGGACCCCCACCTCTGCCCAGCCACCCTGTCATCCCAGGGCTCTTCCCGGGAGCCCCCCGTGGGGAGTGCTGCTCCCATCACAGCCATGCCCCCCCCACCCCACCCATTGGCCCTGCACCCCCAGTCCAGCCCGAAGCGGGAGACCCTCCCCTGTGCACCTGCCTGGCCCAGACCTGCGTCGTCGTCCCCGAGAAATCATCCCCTCTTTCAGCTGCCCGCCCTACTGGGAACTAGCCCTCCTGCTTTCACTCCAGTCCGCGGAGTGATGACCTCATGCCTCCTGTGGGTGAGGCTGCACCCTCCCCCTTCGCCTCGCCCCCCCCCCCCAACTTCTTCCCTTACCTTCAGTGGGGGAGGATTTACCCAAAGGAGAAACAGGCCACCGCAACATACACAGGTGTTTCCCTTACCCCAAATCGGGGACAGGTGAGAGGATCTTTGAAATGAAGGAGGTCGGGTGGTCTCCGCCACCCCGCCGGGGATCTGCACACTAGAGGCTGATGGGATCTGGGGACAATCCTCAGAGCGGGGGCATTGTCCCCTAGAACGCATCCTAGGCTGTTGTTCGTCCAGAATTTCCCGTGGGCTGTCCAGGCCTCTGAGGTCAAGGGTCCCTTCCGTCTCAGGAGTACTAGACTGGCTGGCTGCCTTCCGAGCCCAGGGTGCTGCGCCGAGTGCCGAGTGAGCGGGGTTCCACTGCTCCAGGAGCGTTTTAGGGAGGGTGATGGGCTCTCCCGCTCTGCATCCAGGCTTCTGGCCCGTGGATGGCTCTCGGTTCAAAGGACAGTTGCTTTGCTGGGTGGTGGGCAGTGTCTGGGAAGCTAGCCGGCCTGGCTCTTCAGGCTCCCATGACTGCTTCTCTGGGGGAAATCTCAGACCCCGGGGCCCAGCCGGTGGTGGTAGCTGTTTGGGGCCAGGGGAGAAGTGCTGGGAAGCAGCTGGGGAAGCGGTGAGTCTTCAAAAGCCGGTCTGCCTCCATTCTCACACCAGGCCCTCTCTTTCAGCAGGAGATCTCCCCGTGCTATTCGGTTGGGGCCTCTGGCCTGGTGGGTGTGGGGACCTTTTGCCTGGTAGCACCGAGCCAGGCGAGGATCCTAGATCATTCTTTTGGAGGGCTGATCCTGGGGACCCATGTCAGGTGTCAAGATCAAGGGACTTGGTCTTTTAGGAACCAGCAGAATGGCAGTGCCATCGTAACTCTCTCCTGGAGCAGAGGTTCTTTTTTTTTTTTTTTAATAACATTTTTTTAATATATATATATATTTTTAAGACTTTATTTATTCATAGAGATGCAGGGAGAGAGAGAGAGAGAGGCAGAGGAACAGGCAGAGGGAGAAGCAGGCTCCATGCAGAGAGCCTGACGTGGGACTCGATCCCGCGACTCCAGGATCCTGCCCTGGGCTGCAGGCGGCGCTAAACTGCTGCACCACCAGGGCCGCCCTGGAGCAGAGGTTCTCAGCCGAGACATTGGTGCTGTCTGGGATATCTGTGGTGATCACGACTGTGGGTGCTCATGGTGTCGAGTGGGTGGGGTCAGGGATGCTGCCCCCCTTCCCCACCCAGTGCTCAGGATGGCCCCAAATATCCACAGTGTCGGGGGGAGACTTGGGCCTGGGTTGAGACCAAGAGCCCTCTGAGGGCAGGGACCTCCCCAGGGCCTGCATAGTGCCTGGTAAGGCTGGAGCTCCAGAGCACTGGCCTGAGTGGGTGCTCAAGGGCGGGAGTGGCCCGAGGATAGGGTGCGTTTGGCCCCTTCTGGGAGTTGGCACAGGGAGCCAGAGGCCTCGAGAGCTGGGAAAGGACTACTAGGCTGCCCCTCTTCTGCCCAGCTGCTTCCCACCATGCAGCTTCTGGTCCCTCACAGACCCTAGTAGCCTCCTGCTTGTCAAGTCCACTGGTCACCGCCCTGGCTACCTCTCACTGCACCTGCCTGAGATTTGGTGTGTGCAGAGCAGCCACAGGTGTGTGTGTGGGGGGGGGGGGGGGGGGCGGGGGGGCGTGTTGAGCCAGATGCGTCCTGCAGCTCCTGCTGAGCGCTGGGACTCCACATGCAACCAGAGCTCCTTCTCATGTGGCATTGACGTTCTGGATGGGGGACATTGGTGTCCCCAGCAGCCATGCATCCTTGGCAAGTGACTAATTTCTCCTGCTATGGCTTCCTCGCTTGAGACTGGTACAGGAGCACATGGTGCGTCCCACCAGTGGTTCAGTCCTCAACCATCGTGCCTAATAAATGACCCCTGCCCCCCAAAAGTGGACTGTGGACTCCACTCTCTGTGGCTTCGTATACCTGCCTGCCAGTGAGCAGACTCCTTCACTGGCCCTTCTTTTCGTTATTTATTTGCTGAATTTTTGTTGGTAATAGATCTATTCAGATATAATTCCCGCACCATATGGTTCACCAATTTAAAGTACAGAGGCCAGTGGTCTTCAGCTTTTGCATCTATCCCCACTAATTCCAAAGCATTCTCATCATTCTGAACAAACCTTTCCTTTACGCATCAGTTCTATACCCTCCCCAGCCTCCGGCCCCCACGAGCCCCCTCCCTGTCCGTGGATGAGCCTGTCCTGGACGTGTCACACACACTGTGGGGCCTCCTGTGTCTGGTTCCCTCCCTGAGTGTCATGGACCCAGGGTCCGTCCCTGGGACAGCGTGTGGGCACCTTGCCCCTGTTCGTGGCCCAGTGATCTGCCCCTGTGTGGGGGGACACATTATGCTTCTCCACTCGCCAGCTGCTGGACACTTGGGCTGTTTCCACCTATTACCTGTTACAGATATAGCCTCTACGAACAGTTGAGTACAGGTTCTCGTGTGGCGACCCTTATTTCTGATTTGAACCCAGATGCTTGTCTGCTCTCCACATGCTTTCTTGACGGGCACACTTAGCTTCCTGTCCTCATTTGCTGCTGGTGCCTGAGGCTGGCTCCAGAACTCCAGGCCCATGTGGCCGGTGCCAGTCGTTGTTTGGTTGTCCTGCAGGCACCCGGGTTGAGTTAGCCCAGAAGAGGCCACTCTTTCCTTGCACCTTCCCCACCCCAGCCTCACTTGGGGCCCTCCTCTCTGCCCCCCTCCTCTCAGGCCCACCTGCTTCCTCACCTGGACTGGGCAGGCACAGCCTGGTCCCCCTGCTCCCCAGTGCTCCTCTCCACGTGACCCCACCTTCGGTCCATAGAGGCACATCTCTCGCTACTCCTGGCTCCCTGTCCTGCCCCACCTCCCTGCCACTGGCCCCAGGACACGGCCCGGCCTGGTAGAGTGTGCTTTCAGCCTTCCCTTTCCCTCTTCCTGCCTCCAGCGTGCTCCTTACACCCAGCCTCCCCAGACATGTGCAGTTCTCTAGAGCAGCAGACCATTCCTTCCAGATTCCAGTGCCTTTTTGCATATTCTCCTTCCAGAGGAAGAAACCACTGATTTGCATGGGACAGACATGCCAGGCTGTGTTTGCATAGTGTCCTACAATAAGAGGAAAAAAGGAGACGCTGGCTGGGCAGGAGGTAGCGTGGGGAAAGGATGGAGTGAGCAAGAGAGGGTCTGACTGCTTCTTGGAGCTTGTCTGTCTGCACTTAAGGCTGAACAGCAAGAGAAAGGTCAGCGCTGGTCTACTGAGCCTGAGGGAAGCCACTCTTCCCCTTAAGGATTCCCGTAAAGCAGGGTTTCTCTCCTGGAAGCAACGTCTAGCGATGTTTATGGTTATCATACTGGGGGTGTTCTGGCATCAAGTGGGTGGGGGCCAGGGATGCTGCTCAGCCGCCTGTGGTGCCCGTGACGGCTGCCCACAGAGAAGGATGGGGCCACAGTGTCAGCAGGCATGGTTGGGGTTCCCTGCCCAAAGCATACTAGGTTTTAGGGTTTCCTTCTGTCCTTACCTGGGACCCGGAAGTGGGATCCATGGTGAGACCTATTGAGGATGCACTTTCTGATGCTCAGGGCTCCCTGAGAGGGTCAGCTCCCTGTCCCTGCAGGTGTGCAAGCAGATGCAGTCGTGAGGGGGCTCACTCTGAAGCCTTTAAGGCCTGTCCAGCCTTGAGATCTGGCCCTCTGACGTAAACCACAGCTGCAGTCACATAAGTGAGCATACATCGTTCAGGTGCCGTCGCCAAGTTTTCTTTCCTTTGCGTGGGGGTTTGCATCCTCTGGGCTGCTGTGGACCCTACACCTTTGTGGCCCAGATGTCTCACCACATCACACTGGGGAATGGGTACCTTGCAGTGCCGAGAGCTGGGAGATGAGTGGCTTGACCTTGGGCCCGCTTCTGAGGCTTAGAGCAGCAGTGCTCACCTGGGGAGCCAGGTGTGTGCTCTCACGACCCTTGTCACAGAGTAAAAAGGGAGAGCCTTTGCTCCAGAAAGCCATATCCTCTAGACTGCCAGCCCTGGGGGACAGGACTCCTTGATCAGCCCAGGGCCTGCCCGTACAGAGTGGGGAGGGGGGGCGGTCAGCATTCACTGAGTGAATGCATGCTGGAACTTGCTCCTCAGGCACCAGCCCCTTCTGGCCTCCCCAGAAACAACTTGCCTCTCATGGTGATTCACATCAGCCCCCCAGGGGAGGCACATTGTCACCTGTGTCAGGAGCACCTGTGTTAGGTGCCATTTAGATGCCAGCTCTTCCAGGCCTTGCCTTTCGCTATAGTGAGAGGTGAGGGACCACGAGCTCATCATGTTCCCTCTGCCGGGGGGACCTCCCTCTTCAAAAATCCCATTCTGTGCAGCAACTATTGGGCTCCTAGGAGCCGGCATTCTAGTTGAGGTCTAGAGGCCATGGCCAGCCCTCCATCACACGGCTCTACATCTCTTACTGACCATAGCCTTCCCTCCTCTTGTGAGAGATCCATTCTTCTCCCCTGCAGGGGCAGTGAGGGAGGAGAAGGGGCTCCACCTGGCCACCCAGCCTGCAGCTGGGGCCAGCTCCTCACTGAACAGCAGCAGCCGTGGCCGCTGGGGAACCTCCCTGTGCCACAGACCACACACGCTGCCGACAGAGGAGCAGGAGGCAGGCATATCTGGGGTCTGTTGTGCTCCTGTCACCGAGGCCCTGGGATCAGCCACCACTTCCTAGCCTCTCCTCTCCCTCTCCTCTGGGTCAGGCACACTGCTGGCTGCTTCAGAGAAGTCCCGCCCAGTTTTATAGCAACATAGGTGGCCATATCCCTTTAACCCACTTCAGAGAGAAGCTGCTGGGCCAGTAGGAGTTGAAGCCAGGACTCAAAGCCAGGTCTGCCCTTTTCTGAAGCCCTCCTTTATCTTTATCTGATAGACCTTTCTAGGACTGTATGGTGTTGTGTGTGTGTGTGTGTGTGTGTGTGTGTGTGTGTGTGTGTGTGTTGGGGGGGGGTGCTGTGAGGACTGCTTACAAGTCTGCCTGAGCGGAGACAGAAGCAGCAAAGCCAGAGGCTCCCATGTGAGCAGAAGATGGAACAACTCCCCCTTTTTCTCGTTGGATCTTTCTCATGTGCTACTTCCCCAACCTCTTAGAGACCAGCTGAGAAGAATATGACCACCTCCTGGGCCCCCGGCAAGACGTTCCGGTCTTCTCAGGAGGAAAGGGCTGCTAGTCCGTAGTGTGGGAGCATCCAGAGCTGCCCCCGGGTCTCTGGCAGCCTCTGCCTGTGGATCTCTCAGGTGCACGTTCCTCTGGAGAGTTCAGGGGTCCTGTGATGGGCTGTGCCCTCTGGTGGCAGTTCCCAGGGAACCCATAGCCATTTACCAGTATATTCCTTATTGGTGGATGGTTCCTGCGAGAAGCCACCAGCAAATATTCACATGTGGTATGATGTGATGCCCCAATCCAGAGCAGGCCTTTGATCTTCAAGCAGCTGGCTCAGGTGCTGGGCCTGGGGACTCTTCCCGCTGGGGCAGCAGCATAATCTGAGCAGCTACGGGTGCTCCCAGCCGGTTCCTCCTTTGTGGAAGGGAGATAGCATTGCACCTGGGGGAGGAATTAAGTAGAGGACCTGGAGCTATGCTGGCCCGAGGAAGGGTGGGGGCAGGATCTGCCGCTGTCATTGTGACAGGGGCCAAGAGTGGTATCCTGTTCATTTGGGGCCCTGTGCCCACACGGAACATGGCAGGGTGTGTGTCCACAGGCTCCTTCATACCCGTGTGGGTAATACCAGGTGCCACTTGACCTCGACCTGTTGGCAGATGGCTTCTCCCACAGAAACTGGAGTTACCCTCACCCAGGACAGTTTGCCAGGGGACGCCGGGTGGTGTCAAGGACATGTGGTCATCACAATGGGAAGAGCTACTGGTGTACTCCATTTCATAGGTAGCCAGACCCAGGCCAAGGTCATCCTCAAACACCAAGTCGTGAAAGCCCTGTTGTGGGGACATTTCATTTCTTTTGGCTTACTGAAGAGCCTTACAACTTCTACCCCAGGAGGGACCGGTTTTTCGAGATAAACAGGACCTTCGAGAACTTGAAATTTGGTGAGCGCTTCTGGAAGCAGAGTGCTCCGTCCTGGGCCCAGCACGAACTTGGGAGGAGATGTGGCCTGTGCTGCACCCAGGCCTGGAGACGGGACTGCTACGTGTCCAGGCCAGTGCCCCTGTGATGCCCCCCGTGGCTGCACCCTGATCCGGGAGGCTGGGAGGCAGGTGGAAGTGCCACATGTTGTGTCATTGGTCCTTGCTCACGCCAGGCTCAGCCACGTGTCTCATCATCTCCCTCATTTGCTGGCCTCCCTGGCCCGGCCCCAGAGCAGGTCTGCCGGGCACTGAACATTCCAGCCGGACCACTCTCTGAGAGGGTGTCCCCGGCCCCACCCCTCCATGCCAGGACTACCCTAGTCGTGACAACCACACATGTCCCCAGACACCACCCAGTGTCCCCTGGGGGTTGGGGAAGGAGGATGGTCCCAGCAAGAACCACTGGGTCGCGCCTAGAGTAAGCCATCCTTGCTGAGTTCCCAGTCGGTGGAAGCCACGTGAGCACCGCTCCCGGGGCTGGGCGAGGTCGGGGCTAGCGGGGAGCTGCGGAGGCTGCGCTCCATTGCTGCTGGTGGGAACGGGCCTGCTCTCAGGCCCCAGATGGGTGAGGAACATGGCCAGCGCCCGGGAGGGGAGCCTGGGGGCCTGGGCAGTCCCTGACCTGTGCAGACACTAGTTTCTGCTGTGTGGGAACCTCCTTGTCCTGTGAGGTGACTGGGGTGCTGGCCATCTCCCAGAAGAACAGGCGTGCAGGTTGGAAGCTTGTCTGAGGCAGGGGCAGAAGGTGGGCCTCCTGGCTCTTCATTCCGGGGGCCACTGCGAGAGAAGGGGAGACCCCCTTCTTTTTTTTTTTTTTAAGATTTTATTTATTTATTCATAGAGACAGAGAGAGAGAGGCAGAGGGAGAAGCAGGCTTCATGCAGGGAGCCCGATGCGGGACTCGATCCCGGGTCTCCAGGATCACACCCCAGGCTGCAGGCGGCACCAAACCGCTGTGCCACCAGGGCTGCCCCAGGAGACCCCCTTCTTAAGGGTTGGCTTGCTAGGTGCACTGGTCCCCCAGTGACCGTACCCCGTGGAGGGGACAGTGGCAGCGAGTGGCCGAGGGCTCTGGCCCCCCTACCTGACCTGGACACCAGATCCCCTGCTGCCTTCCAGCTCGGGCTCAGCCATGGAGGGGGGAGCAGGGAAGCAGATGACAGCTCGTTCACAGAAGCATCACCGCAGGCTGTTGGGTATTGTATCAGGAGGACCTTCTCGTCTGAGGGACAGAGGCCAGGGTGCCCTGCTGGCCGCACCCCGGCCCTGGGCCCCGCAGCTCCATCTCCCCCGCTGGCCTGTTTCTTTGGCGAACACGTTCACGGGACACAGAATCCAAGAAATACAAGCTGCCACACCTGAGGAAACCAGGCTCCCTCTGCTCCGGGCCCCTGCCCCCTCGGTGTCTCCCACAGCCAACCTGGGCTGCCCGATGTGCCCCGGGCCCCCGGAGGGAGCTTGCACCGCGCTGGCTGCCCTGTCCCCTGGTGGGGAACCAGCCTGCCGACGCTGTCCTTGGACGCGTGGTTTTGCACACACAGCTACTATGGGCAAATTCTTAGAAGCAGAGCTACTGCATCAGAAAGGATGTGCGTTTGAAAATTAGGAAGCAGCTGCCAAATTGCCGTCCTTAGAAGTCGGGTCTCAGCTCCTGCTGGGGAGCATGTGAGCCTGCCTTCTCCCTGCGGCTGGGCGGCCGGAGGGGGCGCCGGAGGTGGGCACCTGCTGCCCTCCAGTGCTGGCGAGGGTGGGCGTCTTTTCTCAGGAAGGCCACGCTCCCACCCTGCACCACTCTGTGTCTCCCGCGCCTGGCACATATTTCTCCCGGTTGTGTCGTCTTTTTAAATAAAACCATTTGTGGTTTGTCTTGCCTTCTGGACACTTCGTTTCTCCTGGGCCCTGCTGTCCTCACACGGAGTCACCTGAGGACATAAGCGTGGTGGCCTTGCTCTGTGAGTAGAGGGTCTGGTTTCCATTGGAAGTGAGCCTACCTGGGCTGAGAGGTTTAGAGCCCCGTAGTGCACAGTGTGACTGTTCCCCGTGCTGAGGTTTCTCATTCCCCTAAGCCACCCTGGCCCTGAGCAGCCCTGCCTGGGGAGAGCCAGAGAGGGGCGTCCCCTGAGCGTAGGGACTGCGCATGGCCTTCACCTGGTCCCCCCAGGGCTCACTGCCTGGTGGGCCAGGTGGGCTTCACTCTGCACACAGTGGCCAAGGGAGATAGCTTCCTCTCTAACCCTCGTTTCCTTGTCTGCAAAGGGGAGAGGACAGCTGACTGGCCCAACTCTGGGAAAGTACCCCTCAATGGTAAGACTTACCAGAATGGAGCCGTGGTTGCTCCTCTTCCGGTCCCTCTTCCTCCTGCTTGGGAAGGAATTCTCAGTCCTCAAAGTGGCTGCTGGCCTCCTGGAGCTCAGCCTTGGTGTGCATGTGGCTCAGCCTCACTCTCAGGACTGTCTTCTGAATGGGCGTCTCTGGCCTGGACAGAAATTCGTATGGGCATGCCGCCCCAGGAGTGGTCACGGTGGTTGGGGTTTGTTCCTGGGGCAGACCAGTAGGTCGACGTGGAGCTGGCCTGGAAGGGGAAGGTGGGAAAAGGGGTCTCACCCCCAGAGAAGTGAGGGACACAGCCATCACTCGCTTCTGGACTCAGTGACAAATGGGCTGAACCAGTCTGGGGACCTCTGCTGGGGCATTCAGGGTACATGCAAGGGGGGTGGTGGCCAAGAAGGGGATGGCTGTTCCCACAGGTTTACCCCAGCCAGAGGGCCTCAGCCCCACTTTGCTCACCAAGCAGGAGGCCCACTCTGTGGCCCTGTGGGGAGGACAGAGGCCGGGGGAGCTCAGAGGAACGCCAGGCCCAGTGGAGGGAGGACCCTGGGGGCCGGTGGCCACAGACAGTCAGGCCTTTGGGCAGGAGCCCCTTTCCCTGCCCCCATGTGACCCTGAGGTGTTGCTGCCCCTCGCTCAGCCATCACATGTCCACGTGCATGAGGCGGTAGTGCAAGCTCGCAGTTTGTGAGGCCATGCACTGGGAGCCCCAGCTAAGATGTGCGAGCCTGCTAACATGGTACAAGCTGTGGGACACACTGTGGTGGCTGGTGGCTGCGTTCTTTTGCCTCCGAGTTGAGTCCAGCTGGCTTGGCTTTGGCTGAGTGTCCGGCTCTGGGCCTGGACCACGTCAGGCCCGGCCTCTGTGTCCCATGATTGCAGGGGAGGGTCAAAGACTGAACTGGCTCATGCCTGCCCTTCAGCCACTGGCCCTGGAACCCATCAGAGAGGCTGTTTGGGGACTTGGATTGGCCTCAGTATATCCTGGTGTGGCCACACCTGGAGAGGACCAAGTGGTATATACCCAGGTTTGTTCCCTTCCGGGTGAGGTGAAGCTAGTACTTTTCTCAGGAGTCTCGTGGATGGGACCCTCTGGGGACCCCCTATGAGTGGGGTCATACAGGAGGTGTCCTCCTGTGTCTGGCTTCTCTTGCTGAGAGCAGTGTCCTCAGGCATCAGAACGTCCTTTCTTTATAAGGTTGAGTAACATCCAGTGTGTGGGTGGCCCCCACTGTTTGTCCTTCATCTGTGGACGGACACTGGGGAGTCTTTTTCTGAGTGGCTACTAGGAGTAATGCTAGTCAGGGCGTTAGAGTACTAGTTCCGGCGTGCGTCTGCCTTCCTCCCTCCTGGGTGTGTGCCTACAAGTGGAATTCATGGGGCACGTGGCTGTGTGTGTGTGTGTGTGAGGCTTCTCCGGAAGCTCGTGGAGATGGGAGCGGGGAGTCCGTGCTTCCTGGGGACAGAGTCTCAGTTTGGGGAAGATGAGAAAGTTCTGGAGACGGATGCTGGGGGTGGTTGCAGGACAGTGTGATCGTGCTGCTGAGCTGTGCACTTACAGTGGTTACAGTGTCTTTTGCCACAATTGTTTTAAAGGCGAGTATTGATGTCTCCAGGGCTTTACACCTTGGAATTCATAAACTAACAATTTTTGACCAGCCTTTGTTTTTTAACTTGATGTTTTCCTGTCATGGACCCAGGCTCCAGCCAGAGTAGCCCAGTGACGGTGACTGTGGGTGCACAGGGGGTCTGGGCCAGAGAGCAGGTGCACTGGGGGAAGCTGCAGTCCTCTGAGCCCCCTCTGTGCCAGGCTCTGTCCCTGCAAAGTCTTACATCAGCCTCCAGAGGCTCTGTGGTGCCTCTGGGGAGGTAGGGCTGGCAAATGTTTCATGTTGGCTTCTGGAAGCAGCTGCTGGCAGTGGGCCTGGTGTCCGGCCTCATGGCGAAGAGCATCCTCCTCTCAGAGGTGGCTACTCCCTCTCCCTTGCGCACAGCCCTTTCTTGCCTCCATGTGTTCCTCCTTCTAGAACATTCTTCCCTGCCTCCCCTCTTCTTACTCCTCTTCAGAGAAGCCTTCCAAGCTGGGATGAACTCAGTGGGAGGTGGGTGTGAGCTCTGCACACTGGCCAGGAGCAGAGTGGAGCTGCTGAATCCCACCCCACTTGTGTACACACAAGTGCCTGTAGGTTAAGGACTGTGGTCTGGTTCTTGCATTAGGACCCAGAGGCTGCCCTATTCAGGGAGGAATCCATGCTGAGACGGTAGCTCTTGTCCAGCCCCCACCTCAGGGCTGCACATGGTCTGGGGGCAGCTTGTGGCCTCCGAGGATCTGAAGCAGGAAGGCAGCACGATGGGGTGCATGGGTTGGAGGGGTGGTCCCAGCGTGAGCCCCGTGGCCCAGGAATAGATGAGAGACTTGCACTAACCAGGACAAAGCCAGGAGGTCTGGCAGACGGTCCCTCAGAGGAGTCCCGGTCCTCCCCATCCCATCCCCCTGGGGCCTCTCTGGCCTGTGGGGTGCACCCTGGGCTCCTGGGAGGAAGGCCCTACACATGGTAGAAGGACTCCGCCGTCACCACGGGGTTTCCTGTGGTCACCAGGCAGTGGAGGGAGCTGCTCCTCACTGGTGCTGACCTCTTCTGTCCTTCCTGCTCCAGGCTGACCTTGGCCTGCTGACCTTGGCCGGCAGGCTGTGCCTGCCCTGCGGCGCCATGGACCAGGAGTATGAGCGGCGCCTCCTGCGGCAGATTGTTGTTCAGAATGAGAACACGATGCCCTGCGTGAGTACCTGGCACCGCAGCCCCACTGGTGCAGTCCTGGCTCCACGCGGTTGGGGGCTGGAGGGGTGCAGTGAGCCACTGGGCTTCAGCCTGCAGGGGATGGGGTGCTGGGCAGGTGAGAGGCACAGCCACACACCAGGGAGTCCTCGGGCTGCCAGTGTGCCTCCTGCTGCTGGAGCCCTCATGGACCATCGGCTCCCCCTCTGTTCCTGTGGGGCCATGCTCGGGACTGCCTAGGGGGCCAGGGGACATGAGCTGCCCTCCCAGTCTCCAGAGAAGGAGGTGAAGGGCCCAGGGGCTCAGAGCTGTGGGGCTCGCCTGACCAGGCAGAAGTGTGATGGTGGCCTGAGGTGGCCCTGTCCTTATCTGCAGGAACCCAGCAGAGTTTGGAGGTGCCTCTTTCCTGTGCCCCACCCCTCTCAGCCATGCCGCCTGTGTCCTGGGCTCCTGACCTGCCCCAGGCTGTACCTGCTGCTCCCCTCAGCACTCTCTAAGCTCGGCGCCTGGCAATCAGGCTCCACCCGAGGTATCCCAGGGCCATGCTCCTTCTGGGGGCCCCGTGGGGGCATCCTTTGCCTCTCTCAGCTCCTGATGTGGCCAGCAGTCCTTGGCTTCAGAGCCATCACTCCCATCTCTGCCTTATCATCATGTCCCCTTCTCTGTGTGTTGGGAGTCTCTGACTCTTAGGACACAAGGTGTGGATTTGGGGCCCATCCCACTCCAGGATGGTCTTTTTTTTTTTTTTTAAAGATTTTATTTATTTGTTCATGAGAGACCCAGAGGCAGACACACAAGCAGAGGGAGAAGCAGAATCCTTGTAGGGAGCCCGATGCAGGCCTGGATCCCAGGACCCCGGGGTCACACCCTGGGCCCAAGGCAGTCGCTCAACCACTGAGCCACCCAGACGCCCCCAGGATGGTCTTGTCTTAACTGAATTACACCTGCAAAGACTCTGTGTCTGAATAAAGTCACTTCCCAGGTGCTGGGGGATAGAACTTCATGTCCTTCTGGGAGACACAGTTGAACCCACAGCAGATCCCTTATAGGAAAAGGACCTTCCAGGGGTGCCTGGGTGGTTCAGTCAGCTTAGCATCTGCCTTTGGCTCAGGTCAGGATCTCAGGGTCCTGGGATTGAGTCCTGTGTCAGGGCTCCCTGCTCAGTGGAGAGTTGTGCCCCCCCACCCCCCACCGTGCTCGCTTTCTCTCAAATAAGTAAATAAAGTATAAGAAAAAAAGAGAGAAAGGACATTCCTGCAACAGTTGAGAGGGGTGGGCTGCTTGGCTGGGAGCTATACCCCCGCGCCTACTTCCTGGTTCTGCTGAGTCGAGGTTCTGTGGAGGGACCGTCCTTGTTTGATGGAGATGGGGCAGCAGCTCTCAGTACCCAGGGAGTCAGGGGCCTTAGGTCTGTACTGTCCCCTCTCTAGCTGTTTGTGATGGCTGGGAAATAAAAGCCCTGTCACGCCAAACCGAGCGCATGGCTCACCTACCATTTCACCTCTCCTCCTGGACCTCGAAATCAATCCCCTGGTTCGGTGGCCAGAGACTGAGTGCAAGGAGCCAGGCTAGGCCCGGCCTCCGGGTCTGAGAGGAGAGGCTGGCCTTGGCACTTCATGCTGGGGGGCTCTGAGGCACCAGCCCTGCCGTCATTGCAGGTTGCGGAGATGCGGCGAACCCTGACGCCTGCCAACTCTCCCGTGTCCTCCCCCAGCAAGCATGGAGACCGCTTCATCCCCTCCAGAGCTGGTGCCAACTGGAGCGTGAATTTCCACAGGATCAATGTGAGGGGCTGCCCAGAGGGCAGGGGGTCCGGGGCGGGGGGGGCTGGGCAGGTTGCTCCAGCTGGCCCTGCCTCCTTTCCCTCCCTCCCACAGGAGAATGAGAAGTCCCCCAGCCAAAATCGGAAAGCCAAGGATGCCACGTCAGACAACGGCAAAGGTCAGGAGTCCGGTCCCCCTGCCCCAGCCACCCCCCCCCCAGCCCCTCCCTGGCCTCATGGAGCCCCTGCCCGCAGACGGCCTGGCCTACTCTGCCTTGCTGAAGAACGAGCTGCTGGGAGCCGGCATCGAGAAGGTGCAGGACCCGCAGACAGAGGACCGCCGGCTGCAGCCTTCCACGCCTGAGAAGAAGGGTCTGTTTACGGTGAGCCTGCTGCCTCCCGGCTGGCAGCCTACACCACTCCAGGCCACCCGGCTTGGCCTCCCCACTTGTTCCTCCCGAGCTCCCCTTGGGAGCCACTTAACCCCATGTCTCCAGCCAAGAGTTTGCTCTCCTACTGCCACGAAGGCAGCCCTGGGGCAGATCTCATGTGCATGGTCCTGAGCCTTGGGGCAGCCCCGGGGCGGTGTCGGAGCCTGTTTGGGTCTCCTCAGAGATGGCTGGGGGGCTGGTGGCTGGGGGGGTGGAGAGGTGGACACTGGCAAGTCACAGTCCAGAGGCCTTGGTCATGAGGCCTGGTTTGCTTCTCTGGATCCCCGGAGCCCAGGCCATGCCTCTGGCCAGTGCTTCCCCCGGGGTCAGTGTGCACCCCACACTCCTGCCCAGTCGCCAGCTGGGCAGGGGCACCAGGGCTCTGAGTGGGAGGTCCCTGAGCTCAGGCTGAGGCTCCACTCAGCTGTTGTCTGCCCTCCCCTGCCCCCAGTATTCCCTCAGCACCAAGCGCTCCAGCCCTGACGATGGCAACGATGTGTCTCCCTACTCCTTGTCCCCAGTCAGCAACAAAAGGTGAGTCTGGGCCTGCACGGGCCAGGATGGGACGGGGCGGGCGGCCAAGTGGTGCTTGGGAGCCAAGATTGGTCCTAGAACTGGGCTCAGGGTACAGCGGTGGTCCGGGGCGCCTCCCACATTGAGGATGCAGCACAGACTCCGTGGCATTGCACCCAGACGGGAGTCAGGGAGGGCTCCCCAGAGGACGTGCCAGGCAGAAGGGCATGATGTGGCTGTCAGAGCTCCAGGCGGCCAAACATCTGATGGTGGAGAGGTTGGTGGCCACTGGGTCACGCATAGCCTGGGATCGTGTGGGCGGCCGGAGTCAGGGCCCAGTGAGTAGGAGACCCTGAGAGGGAGCCTACGGCTTCTAGGACTGCAGAATGGGGAGGAGACCGTGGTTGCCTTAGGTTACACCAGCACAGACCCACGAGGGAGCCTCTATCTCTCTGTAGTCAGAAGCTACTGCGGTCGCCACGGAAACCTACACGCAAGATCTCCAAGATCCCCTTCAAGGTCCTGGATGCCCCGGAGCTGCAGGACGACTTCTACCTGAACCTGGTGGACTGGTCATCCCTCAATGTGCTCAGCGTGGGGCTGGGGACCTGCGTGTACCTGTGGAGCGCTTGCACCAGCCAGGTGGCCCTGCTCGGGGAGCATGTGCTGGGGGGGGAGCAGTGGGGGTCTCAGTCGGCCTCCACCTGTGTCAGCGGGAGAGGCGCAGCCTGGGGACAGCTGAGGGGGCCATGTCCCTCCCTGGTGGCGGTCCACCCACCTACCCTGGCAGCGGGTCTCTCCGAGTGGCAGCTGGGGTTTAGGGCCGCTGCTCTTTGGAGTGGGCTGTTGTCAGGAGTAAAACTGAATGCAACTGGGCTCCTAGGAGGCAAGTGAAGCCGCCCCAGAGAGAGGACCACCCTTCCTCTGCCCACAGCAGCTGGTGCCCTGCACCCATGACATGGTGCTTTGTCACCCGGGCGCCCCTCCCCTAGGTCTGTGCTGCTGTGTGTCCCCTCCCAGCGTGCAGCCTCCTGAACACTCCAGCTGCGTTACCCTGCGTCTCAGCGCTGACACCAGGGCCCACAGGCCTGAGCAAATTAATGGGTGTTTGGGGGATGGACGGGGGGGGGTGGGGGTGGTTGAACAGATGGTGAGGGGGTTTCCAGAGGCCCAGTGGGCAGTATGTCCACTCACACTGACCATGTCCCCTTTCCCCAGGTGACCCGGCTCTGTGACCTCTCAGTGGAAGGGGACTCAGTGACGTCTGTGGGCTGGTCTGAACGGGTCAGTACACAGGCCCCGTCCCCCGGCTGGGCAGGGCTGGCACAGGGGAGATCTGGTCTCGCTGGCAGGGGCCCTTCACAGTGCTGGGAGGGCTTCAGAGACCCACAGGAGCCAGAACCCAGGCTGGAGGTCACTCGTCTAAGCTCCAGGAGTGGCATCGGCACCCCTGCCTGTCCCCAGCCTGAGAAAGATGGTTACAGTTGTAGGGCTCCTCCGCAGAGACCCTGGGTCACACTCGATCCCCTGCAGGTGGCTCCCCCTCGCCTTCACAGCTGGTGCGGCAGCCGCACATTGAAGCGCAGATGATTAGTGTGTCTGTTAGCTGGATTTTAACAAACCTCTGTGTTGGCGTGACCATCTTCCTAGAGGTTTCCAAGGAGAGGTAGCCTTTTGGCCCAAAGGAACTTGCAAAGATATGGCCTCAAGGCCCTGCAGCAAGGAGGGTGAGGGAGAGGTCCCCATGCGGGGCCTGATGTCTGCTCCCTCCCCATGTGATTGGTCTTAGGGGAACCTGGTGGCCGTGGGCACGCACAAGGGTTTCGTGCAGATCTGGGATGCAGCCGCAGGGAAGAAGCTGTCCATGCTGGAAGGCCACACGGCACGCGTTGGTGAGGAGCTGCTTGGTTCCCAGGGGACAGGTGTGATTCTGGGGGGCAAAGCCTCAGCCTCCCTTGCCCTCTGTCTGGCCTCTAGGGGCACTGGCCTGGAACGCTGACCAGCTCTCATCTGGGAGCCGGGACCGCATGATTCTGCAGAGGGACATCCGGACCCCGCCCCTGCAGTCAGAGCGGCGACTGCAGGGCCACCGGCAGGAGGTGTGCGGACTCAAGTGGTCCACGGACCACCAGCTCCTCGCCTCAGGGGGCAACGACAACAAGGTAGGCACCACGGGCCCCCTGCCATCCTGGCCTGAGGCCTGTCCCTTCCACCACAGGTGTTTTGGGGTGCAGGGGGCTGAGACAAGCTCAGAGGTCTCACTGCCACTGCCCCCGCAGCTGCTGGTCTGGAACCACTCCAGCCTGAGCCCCGTGCAGCAGTACACGGAGCATCTGGCGGCTGTGAAGGCCATCGCCTGGTCCCCACACCAGCATGGGCTGCTGGCATCTGGCGGCGGCACAGCTGACCGCTGCATCCGCTTCTGGAACACACTCACAGGGCAGCCACTGCAGTGCATCGACACAGGCTCCCAGGTGTGCAACCTCGCCTGGTCAAAGCACGCCAACGAGCTGGTGAGTGCGGGGCTGGGTAGGGCCTGCGGGCAGGAGCATGCATGCGTCCCACCTCGATAGAAAGCCGTCAGGAAAAAAAAAAAAGAAAGCCGTCAGGGTCCCTCAGTGAAGAGGCAGGGGCAAAGGAGCCTGGGTGTGCAGGCGTGGGGGCTGCGCGGGAGCCCTGGCCCAGTCAAGGCTTCCCCTAGGGTCCTGAGGTTTGGCCGGGCACCTGCCACCCATGTCTTGGAAGACTGGAATGTCTGGATGTGCCCATTCTGGACGCAGGCCCTCCCACCCAGCGCGCACTGGAGAGTTCACAGAGTTCTCAGGCGCTGTGTGGCTCTGGTCAAATCCAGCCGTCAGCTAGAGTGCAGGGAGCAAGGGCTGTCCCCTGTGGCCTCTTGCTTGGCGAGCCTAACACGCAGGCTCCGGCAGCCTCGCTGCCTGGGTGGGAGCGTCACACTGCTTGCATCTGAGCCCTGGGGCCACCGAAGGGGGGCCTGGGTTCTGACAGTGCCTTCTCTGCCCCCAGGTGAGCACGCACGGCTACTCACAGAACCAGATCCTGGTCTGGAAGTACCCGTCCCTGACCCAGGTGGCAAAGCTGACCGGGCACTCGTACAGGGTCCTGTACCTGGTGAGTCTGCCCTGACCGGGTTCTGGAAGAACAGCACTGCCCCATGCGCCTGAGAGGCATTGTGCAGCCCTGCCTCAGCATCCCCCGGCCTGGGCAGCCTCCAGGACTGCAGTAGGGGACATCTGTAAAGGCCAGGATGTCGCACCACCTGGAATCTGTTTTCCGCACCCCTGCCTTCCTCCACTCATCTGTGTGTGTGCACACGCACGGAAGGAGTCTCTGTGGATAACCCGGGTCCGAGTGCTCAGCTGCTGTCTGGACATTTCACCAGACCACCGTTTGATCGGGCTTGGAGAAAGGACCACTCTCTCCAGATGTGCCCCGTTGTTTTTTTCTTCTCAGAAGAAAATGTTTTGTGTTTAAACCAACATATCATTTGTCTGATTGTACAGAACAAACTGTGTCTCCTTGCGGTGGGTGGGGGACGGCCTTGCATTTTTACCAGGATGCTCTAACCTCGCTCTGTCGTGCAGCCTCGGTGGGGCCCACCCCCTTGAGCCCCTGACTCCCCCTGCACCCCTCTGCTCCTCTGCTCCATTCCGGTAGCTTTGTCCAGGGAGGGGTGTCTGCAGGACAAAAGGATGAGGAAGGGTCTGTCTCCTTCCACAGGCCATGTCCCCCGATGGAGAGGCCATAGTCACTGGTGCTGGGGACGAAACACTGAGGTTCTGGAACGTCTTTAGCAAAACCCGTTCGACAAAGGTAAAGTGGGTCGGTATCAGTGCCAGATGTTCCCCCACGCGCGTCCCCTCAGCCTCAGTCCTGGGGGCTCCCCCTCGCCCCGCAACCTGACCAGCCCTGTTTACCCTGTCAGCTATACTCTCCCCGGGGTCCCCTCTCTGCTCCCCATCGCCGAGCAGCCCCAGCCACGTGGTACCAGGTGCTCGGAGCCTGGCTCCCCGCACACCTCGGGGTCCTGGGAACGGTGCCCGCAGGCCCCTGTGCCCGAAGCCCCGCATGCCCTCCAGGCAGAGGTTTTTCCCACCCCCCTGCTGCCTGGCGCCTGGCCCGGGTGGCCTGGCTGAGTGGCCCGCGATTACAGGGAGGCCGCCCAAGGGCCGCCGGCTCAGCGGTGCCTCCTTTGTGCCCCACAGGAATCCGTGTCAGTGCTCAACCTCTTCACCAGGATCCGGTAAACCCTCGGGCCTCCGTCCGGGTCGGAAGAGTACCACCTCTCGTCGGCGTGCATGGACCCTCCCCTCCCCAGCTCACGGTCCCCAGAGGGGGCGGGCGGGGAGTCGGGCCTGGAGAGACCCCGAAGATTCTCATTAAAGCCTGATTGCGAACCCTGGCAGCCGGTGTTTGGGGCGGGGACGTGGCCGGGCACCAGCAGGAGGGGGCCTGGCTCCCTCCATCCTGGGTGGCCCCAGCAGGGACCATCTGTTTGGCTGCTGTGCTCAGAGCACGATGGACACTTCCTGGGACCCAGCCTGCTTCCATCTGCGTCCGCCGCTGCATCGTCGGGGCTGCATGCTCTTCCCAGAAGCACGTGCTCACTGCCACTGCCGCCGTCACCGCCACCACCACTCATGCCTACAGGACAGACCCCTGGGGCTGGGCGGACTGCCGAGGTCAGCACATGGATCGAAGGGACAGAGCCACCTGATAGGTTTCTCTGCGGCTGGTCCTGCTGTCCTTGCCCCGGCAGCCACGCCGCTGACTCTTCCAGAGGCACCACGTCAGGAGCAGGCCCTGGGCAGTCTCCGTGCCGAAGGACGTCATCTTGAGATGGACTTGTCTGAGGAAAACGAGTCAGGTCCATCGGCTGTCTTGTGTTTACCCTGACCCTGCACTGTCCTTGTTACTAACGGGGGTCACAGCCCTGTTTTGTCCCCAAGCAGGACTCGGGTTCTCGCGGCTTGCTGGGCAGCCAGTCAGGGTAACCCAAGGGCAGACTCGACCCTGAGAGGGTTCCTGTGGGCATCTGGCCCTCCTCCCTAGCCCCTTGCCACACCCTAGGCCCCCTGGTTGGGTCCTGCCATTGGTGCCATTGGCCTTGGGGCAGCCAGGGGAGGAGGCACCCATAGGTCCTTCCAGATACTTCCTGAGCTTCCCCCAGCCTGCCTCATGGCCCTCTGCTCTGTCCAGCTGCCCCATGGGCCCATCCACTCCTGCCTTGTCTCCAGACCAGGAGAAATGGAGGAAGGGAGAGCCTGGGCGTGGCCAAGGTTGTGAGCATCCTCCCCACCCCCCCGCCGCGCCTCAGATCAAGGGGTGCTGATGGAGCAGACGGGGTGGAGCAGGCCTGGGCGAGGTGGGTCCTGCAGAGCCAGGGAGGCCTGCACGGAGCCCCTCCAGGTCCCCGTGGCCATGTGTGTGCACGTGTATATATGTACTTGTGATTTTTCTTTGGGTTGGTTTGTTTGTAGATCAGTCCCAGAAAATTTAAGCCTGGTGGGGCAGGAGCGGTGGCTCACCCACTACCCACTGGGGGGTCGGGCGGTGGGGGGACAGCGCTCACAGCTCCCGATCAGCCAAACCTGCCTGAACTTGGGGAAGGGACCCCTCCTCCCCAGCCCTGATCTGCCTGCCACAGGGACGACAAGGGACAGTGTACATAGATGTGTGTATTTTGATTGGTCGTTCTTTGAGTGTTTTTTTTTTTTTAAGAAAACGATCCTGACTCTGCCACGCCCTCACCTCGTGCAGTTGCCAGAGCCCTGGAGCTGGCCGTGCTCGTGACTGTGTGCCCCCCAGCCTGTGGACTGGGCCTGGGCCTTGGGATAGAGAGAGGGGCGCAAAGTGTGTCTGCAGCCGCAAGTGTGCGTGGGGCTAAGTGCAGGGGCTGGGGACGGAGGGGCGCCTGGTGCAGAGCTAGCCTTGTTCTTGTGAAGTGCAGCATCGTTGTCATTAAACCAGTCGTGGGTTCATGCACTGCTAGGGCTGGCTGTCCATCTGTCTTGTCTGTCTGGTCCTCGGCCGGGGTGTCTAGGTGTCACAGACGGCGCAGGCGGCTTACCCCGGGTGAGCCGGCCATGGAGAAGACTCACCTATAGTCTGTAAGAGGTGCTGGTGACCCCGAATTCAGGGTCCCCGGGGGCTGAGGACGTGGGTGTGGCCCAGCCAGGGTGCAGCCCCGCCGTGGGGAAGAGGCACTCAGCCCTGGTTACCATCTGGAAGGAGAATGGGCCAGAGTAGTGGTCTGTGTGTGCACGGGCTGGTCACGGTGGGGTCGAGGGAGGGCTGGAGCGAAGGAGCAGATGAGGACGGGGTGAGGGGGCTGCACAGCAGCTCTCAGGTGAGACAGGTGCTCCGACCACCTCCACCCTACCCAGGGAAACGGAGGCCAGTGTGGGATCTCCCTGGCCCAGCATCTCCCACAGGGGTGGAGGCTGGGGGCAACGGGCAAGGTTGGTTTTTGTTGATCCGTGAATGTAGCTTTTGCAGTGAAGGGAATGGGATTTAGTAGTAGTAGGGGGTGAGGCACAGGCCATGGGGGGAGCACGGAGCGGCCGGTGTGGGGGCTGACGAGAGGATCATAGAAGAGGGATTTGGATGTGGTCGAGGGGAGGGAGCAGCAGGTTTTGTGTCTCTGGAGGAAAGCCAGCCCATGCCAGAGGGGAGGTGACTCCGGGCAGGACCTGGCAGGTCAGGGAGCCTCAGGGGGTCTTGGGAAGAGGGATGAGCCCCCTACAGTGAGCAGCTGCCCACATGTGGCACAGCACCCAGAGCCCCTTCCCTCTAGGTGAGGAGCCCTGTCCGGGCAGTGGGGACCAGGCCATGGGGAGGGTGTGGGCTTCCACCCCTCAGACAGCAGGGACAGCAGGGCCGTTGTGGGGCCAGCAGGAGGCGCTGCGCAGGCAGCCAGGAGCAGGTGGAAGGGGGGCAGGCAGGTCTTGCGGTTCTCGTTCTATTTTTCATTACTGTGGTAAATATGCATAACATACAGTTTACCATCTGAAAGTGTATAATTCCGTGGTTTTTACTACATTCATGAAGTTGTGCTGCCCCCATCTCTAGCTCCAGAACATTCCACCACCCCAGAAGCATCCCACCCCAGAAGCATCCCCATCCCCACCCCTAGCCCCCTTTCCATCCGTGGAGGAGCCCATCCTGGACGTGTCACATAAATGGACTCATACACCGTGTGGCCTCGTGTCTGGTTCCCTCCCCGAGCGTCGTGGGCTCAGGGTCCGTCCCTCGGGCAGTGCGTGTGGGTGGACACATGGTCTGTGTCGTCATGCAGTTGAGGACTGTGCATGGGGCTGCTGTGCGTGCCTGCCCGGGGATCTTGCTGAGTGTCTCAGAAGCAGATGAGGGACAGGGCCCAAGGAAGGGGGGATGGAAGCTGGGGTCCCAGCGGGAGCTCTGGAAGGGTGCGCCTGGGGCATAGCCCGGAGCCGAGGAGGTGGGAGCCCAGGGTCGCACACAGGGAGCCGGGGCCTCACGGCCAGCAGCTCGCTCCTGGACAGACCCCCCCACGCGCCTCCTCTCACCTGGCCCTCCCGGCCCAGCCCCCTCCACTGGGGGAGAGAGGAGCAGGCTGGATGGGGGCCAGTGCTGGCCAGTAGCGTTGCCAGGACACCGAGGGTGGCCTTTATCACTGTCAACAATGGCCCTACAGGCCTTGCAGGCTTGAGCCCCTGGGGACCCAGAGGCAGACATGCAGACCCTACGGCGGGAGGCAGCCCGGCCCTTCGTCCCCCGGGGGACCCTCGAAGCCGACTTCCCAGCACCGCTGTACAGGTGAGTGCCCACACGGCCCCATGCGCCACCGCCGTGTGTCATGCCTGATGTTCTTGAGTGTCACTGACTTCAGTCAAGGCCCGTCGGTGCTGTGCCCTTGCCCTGTCCTAGCCTGGCCGCTCCCCGGGGGTACAGGCAGGGCCGGCAGAATGGACTGGCTCCCTGGGAGTCTCCTGCAGCGGCCTGCACACACCGCCAGGCTGGGGGCTGAAGCCAGAGAGGTGTTCTCTCCTGGTTCTGGAAGCCAGCAGTCCGAGACCAGCTGGTCCGCAGGCCAGTTCCTCCAGGGCCTAGTGCAGCAGCTCCACTGTGCCTCCCTGGCAGTCCTCGGTGCCCCCTGGGGATGCATCCCCCCCCAGTCTCTGCCCTGGTGACAGTCCTCAGTGTCCAAGCTCCCCCGTCCAAGGACACCAGGCCCTGCACGCGGGCGGGGCCGGCCCCAGGTGCCCACAGCTTAGCAATGGTGTCTGCTGGGACCCTGCTTCCCAGCGGGGTGGCTCTGAGACACCAGCAGGACGTGGACTTGGGGGGCCCTTCCCACCCAGGGGAGGGGGTAGTGACCCTGGGCCGCCCCACTGCGCGCCTGTGCAGACGGGAGCGCCCACTCAAGAGCAGGTGCAGAACTCGCCGGAAGCCCAGGCGCGGGGGCCGCGGCAAGGGGTAGGGTTAGCGAGGGCAGGCTGTCCCGTCACCTCTTTCCAGTGGCAGGAAGGCTCTGGGTTGTGGGCCAGGGTGGCATTCGCTTGAGGTTCTCCCCAGCTCCAACGTGCTCTTCAGCTGTTACATCGACATTTGACAGAGACCTGCTGGCTGTCACTGCGTTTTACGTGCACCTCCGTCGTGAAGTGTTGAGCTCACGGGGCAGGGTTCCCGAGGCGACCTCGAAGCTGCCCTTTGAGCAGCAAACCCTGTCTCCGTCAGGTCCCCAAACCCACCAGGCTTGTCCCGCCCGCAAGCAGACGGGTGGGTTTCTAGTCCGTGATGTGACCCCTCCCGAGGGGTGAGAACAGGATGCAGGGAGAAGCCTGGGGCCCGCAGCTCCCGGGGCCAAGGCCCGGCTCGTCCTCGCCCTGGGCCTGGGCGGCACTGCTGCCAGACGAGATTCCCTGCAGCCTCAGCAGCTTTGAAGGGGTCTTTCGCTTTTTGGTTTTCTTTTCCACTTTTTGGGTTTTTGTCTGCTTTTGTTTTTAATGTTACCACATTGAAATTCGATTTTTAGATTTTATTTTATTTTTAAGTCATTTTTACACCCAACACAGGGCTTGACCTCACAACCCCCGAGATGAGGAGTCACACGCTCCCCACCCCACCCCCACCCCGACTGCACCAGCAGGGGGGGTCCTTCAACCTTTACGGTCCAGCTCTGGCCTGTGTCCCGTTCCTTACACCGTTCCCTGTGCCCCGGGGCCTCTGTACATCCCCCTCGTCAGGGAAGCCATCCTAATGCTCAGCCTCAGACAGGCTCTGGCAGCAGAGGCCGCCTGGCACAGGGGCTCCCCCTGCCACCCCGTGTCCCCGGGATGGGGTGGGGAGGACAGGCCAAAAACACTTAAAATAGGAAAAGGTTTAGGGAGGGTCCTGGAGGGCTGGAGAGAGGGGGCTGCAGGGCTCAGCACCGCCCCCCCAGCCTGGTGTGCGTGCCTACAACGCAGGGGAGGGCCACAGGCTCAGCCTCTATCTCCTGCCCCCTGCCTTCACCCCCTAGTGAGGACTACCTGTCCCTGGAGGGGCCCCGCTGGGCACCGGCCATCAAGCAGGCAACACGCTGGAAGTACACACCCCTGGGACGTGACGCGGCCGGCCAGCTGTGGTACACCGGCCTAACCAACTCGGACTCCCACGAGGCCTGGTACACGCTCCCGCGGGCCCCGGACAGCCCGTACCGGGAGGCCTATGCCCGCTGGCACGGATGTCACAGGCACCGGGAGCGAAGCATGCCCTCGGGTGAGTGCTCAGCCCTGCCTGCCCCCAGCCCCAGGCCAGCCCCGGGGTGGGGGGGGACGGGGGCAAGGGCCAGAGACGACCTCCCGCCCCCTCCCCCCACAGCCTATACCCAGTGCCTCCGGGAGACCGCTTGGCATGACCCCATCATCCCTGCCCAGTACAGGGCCCCCAGCACGCAGTGGGGGAGCATGCTCTGGAAAGACAGGCCCATCCGGGGCAAGGAATACGGTGAGGAGGGGGTGGGGGCAGCCCGAGGGAGCTGGGCCACCTGGGCTGGGGTTCACACGGCCCAGGGGACAGGAGGTGACCTGGGTCCTGGCCCCATAGTGCTCAACAGACACTGGTACGGGGTGGAGCCACCGGGGCCGGCCTCTGACTACGTGCCGTACCTGTCGGTGCCTCAGCGCCCGCGCTACACCACCCAGAACTACCGGCAGTGGGACCTGGAGCCTTACTGCCCCTCCACCAACCAGCGGCCCCCGCCCATCTACACACCCATCCACTGATAAAGTTCATGCTGCCTGATGCCACCCTCTACAGGGACCCCAGCGCCTCTAGCCCTCCCCAGCCCACTCCTGTGTATCTGCTCCCTGGGGACTGGGGTGTGGGGAGGACTGGGGTGTGGTGGGGTCCAGCGGCAGCCAGATAAAGGGAGCTACTAACCAAGACCCTGGTGACCAAGACTCTGGGACCCACCAGCTGCCCTCTCCCCACTCTGGGCTCCAGGCAGACAGCTGAGGCCACAGTCCTCACCCACGGGTGGCTCTTTATTCGTGGTCAGCAGCGGCCTGGGCACAGGGCAGGGGACCTGCTCCTCCCACCTCTGCCCGAGGCTCCAGTCCAGCTCCGTGACCACGCCATTATCAAGGGACCTGGCAGCATGTGGGACACCCCATGGTGAGGGGTGAGCTGGGCACAGCCCCGGGTCCCAGAGGGCCAAGCTCAGTGGGATCCTGACCGCCTGCCCTGGTGCCCTTAGGCCCAGGCAAGGATGGAGGAGCAGGGATGGCAGGCGGGGTGGCACGGGGCTGCTCCTGGCCTCAGCTGGGCACCGTGCATGTGCACAGGACAGGGACCGTGGGGGGTCAGGGCTGGGCTCCAGGGTCCCCTGCAAGAGAAAGGGGTGGGGGTGGTCAGGGAGGGCGGGGCCTGCCCCTGGCCCAACCCTGCAGCCCGTGGCCAGTGGGGGCATGGCAGAGAGGACTCACAGCTCCGCAGGCGGATGGGCCAGATGAGGAGACTGCACAGACAGAGGGTGGCGGCCACGCCCACACCGCCGGTGGCGGCCACCATCACCCAGCGGTAGAAGCCCATGCAGGCCCTGCAGCAAATCTCCAAGCTAGGGGGAGGGGGAGGGGGAGGGGAGGGCAGACG
Source organism: Canis lupus baileyi (assembly GCF_048164855.1). Classification (NCBI taxonomy): domain Eukaryota; kingdom Metazoa; phylum Chordata; class Mammalia; order Carnivora; family Canidae; genus Canis; species Canis lupus. The sequence continues at coordinate 57,522,853 of NC_132856.1, read as the reverse complement.
CAGGTGAGTCACCAGCTGTCCGGCCTCCAGCCTGGGCCTCCTGCCCTGTCCTCTCCCAGCGTCCGCCTCCCGCAGGTCCAGCCCCATCATCGCCCGCCTAGACCACAGTCCCCTCCTCTGGGTTCTCCCCACAGTGGCCACCAGAGGGCTCCCACCCCCCTCAGCCCCCCTCACCCAGGCCTTGCACACCTGCCCTGTCCCCTTTAGCCGCGGAGGCCTCCCCGCCAATGCCAAGCCCAGTCCTGCCCTGGGACCTTTGCACTGGTGGCTCCTGCGCGTTTGCCTGGAACTCCCTGCCTGGTCTCAGGTCCAGTGGCACCTCCTCAAGGAAGCCCTCCCTGACCTCTTGCCCCAGGCAGGCCTCCATAAGTGATGTTTTCTACACCCCCGTGCCACCGGTTTAGGTAACAGTTATATGCTTATTAAAGCGGCTGGCGTTGCCCCAGGTCCATGAGGACTGAGGGATGGGTTTTTGTTCCCAGATCCTAGGCTCCTACGAGGCTCCAACTCAGTAGTCTAGAACCATCTGGGTCTGGAACCCTAGGTAGGTTCTGAGGGTCTGAACACAGGCTCTGGCTTTGCCCAGCCCTGCCCACCCCCACTCCCCCAGTGCGGGCGTACGCTGTGTCCCCGGCACACGACAGACACAGCGCTTGCCGAGCAGGCCAGCCAGGTGCCACAGGTAAGGAGCGAGCAGGTCTTTCGTCGGGGCCGAAGCCGCAGACCTGGAGCGGGGCCTGGCGCCAGCACGCGCAGCACACTCTTACTACATGAACAGATAGCGGGTGGCACTCACGAGCAGGGATACAGGCTCTGGATGGCCATGACCGCCAGCCCGTTGGCCACTTTATCCGAGAAGCTCATGGCGCCGTACACGAAGGCTCCGCTGTGCTGGGGTACACGAGCAGGGAGGTCAGCCGCCCGCCCCGGCCCCGGCCCGGCCCCCCGCCCACACCATCAGCCTCACCGTGTGGGGGCCGATGAGGTCGGCCGTCATGGCCAGTGAGGTGACGAGGATGGTGGCGCAGCCCGAGCCGAGCAGCACCGCCGCCGCGTACACGGCCATGCCCAGCCTGTCCGCCAGCGCCACCCAGGCCGCGAACGCCAGGATCACCAGGAGGCCCGTAAAGTAGGTCAGCTGCGGGCGAGCGGCCGGCGTCAGAGCCCTCACCGCGGGCGCCGCCCGCCCTGTCTGCGAGCACCCCGGGCTCGGACCTCGGAGGGCCGTGAGGCCGGGGTGCCAAGCGCCACGGAGCCGGCCCTGGGGCCGGAGCTGGCTGCAGCCACACGCAGATCGATACGAATCTCAACGCGGCGCAACGTCGAGGTCCCGAACCGCGCTGGCCGGGCTCAGGTCCCCCCGCCCCACCGGCGGCGCCCCGCGTGGCACGGGGTGCTCGAGCTCCCTCGGGGTGCCGGCGCTCGGCTGTGGGGTCCTCCCGGCCCCCCCCCCGCAGCCCTGCCCACTCACGTTCCTCCCGATGCACTTGTTGACGGGCTTCATGAGGAAGGACGAGCAGAAGCCACTGAGGTACATCACCAGCGGGATGGTGGCGATGAACTTCTGCGGGGGCAGAGCGAGCGTGGGCTCATCAGCGGGGGCCCCGCCGCCCTGTGCGCCCAGGGCCCCCGCCCCGCCCCGCCCAGCTCACCTTGGGCAGGCTGAGCGAGTAGGTGAGGTACATGGCTATGTACGTCTGCGACAGGTTCACGATGAGCCTCGTGCTCATGTACAGCAGGCCCACCTGCGGGCGGGCGGGCGAGGGCTCGGGTCGGGCCGCCTCTGTCCCCGGCGGCCGGGGACGCGGGGCCTCCGGGAGCGCCGTGGCGGTGGAGGACGGCGGAGGGACGGTGGGCCCCCGCGCCCCCCCAGCACACCTGATAGAAGGCCGGCTCCCGCAGCCAGTGTCTCCAGAGCAGCAGGGGCCGGGCAGTAGTGGGCGCCAGCAGCGGGCGGTTCTCGTCCGGCTCCTCGGCCTGAGGCCGGCGCCCCTCCCTGGTGCCCAGGTGGAACAGCAGCGAGAAGACGGCTCCAACTCCTATCACCAACAGGGAGAGGTTCTGGAGGCCAGGCGGGAGAGGGGTCAGCGGCAGCGCTCTCAGCCCGGGCCCCAGGTTCGGGGCCACCGGGGCGTCCCTCCCGGGCCCGGCTCACCTGGAACACCTGCACGTCCTGGATCCCCAGCTGGTCACTGGCATCCCGGGCCATCTCCACGTTCGGAGAGCCCTGCAGGTGGAGCAGGAACCAGGCGGCAGCGTACACGGTGATGTTGGCCACCACGGTGAAGGCATACCTGCGGAGGCGGGCGAGGCTTCAGCACGTGGCCGGGAAGGCCTTGGCCCCACACCATCTGATAACGGACATCGGACGCACGACTCTGCTGTGCGTCCCGCTGCCCAGGCCGGGACTGATGTGGCCAAGACCGGAGATGCTCAGAAGGGGACTGGGATGGGTTCCCAGATCCTGGGCCTGGACGGGGCCGAGGCTCGGTGGTCTCGGAGCATGTGGGGCCCCTCCTGCCTATAGCCATAGAGCAGCATCCCTCCGAGGACTGGGGGTGTGGGGGCAGAGCCCCCGGAGCTCGCACCAGGACTCAGTTTCCCTTTCTGAAAGTGAGAACAAGAATACCCCAGGGATCGGAGTGAAGAGGCCACAAGGCTGGTAGGAAAGCGCCTGCAGGTAGGAGGCGCCCCGGAGCCCGGTCTCAGCACCACCCGTCCTGCCGGCTGGGGCCCTCGGGGCCTGGGCATTGGGCAACCCCGAATGCGGAACTCAACGGCGGGGTTGGGAGGAAGCCAGGCTGGCAGCGCTGGGGGCCAAACGGGCCGAGGTGGCAGAGCGAGGCCCTCGAAGATGCCCTCGAGGCGGCCAGCCCTTTCCTGGGCTCCAGCCACACCGGCCGCCGCCCCGGGTGCCGGCCCTCTCCCTGCAACTCCATCCTTGCCAGCCTCTCCTGCTGCGGCCCTCCCCCAGGGACATGCCCTGCCCACACCCTCGCGGGGGCATGTGACCCTCTAGGAAGATTAAAGATAATGCAGGTGAAAGGCCTGGATCTGTGCCTGCACACAGCAAGCGCTCCATAAATGCTCCTGTTACCACCGTATCCAGGAGAACCTCCATTAGTGCCCCAAGCAAGTCAACAGATGAGCAGCTGTATGCACGTGTGGCAGCCAGGATGCCAAGATGGCCCTGTCCCACCCCACCTAGTCCCTCCCCTTGGGGACGGGGCCTGTGAATATGGGACGTCACTCCCACAATGAAGCAGCATTTGGTGACAAAGGTAAAGGGAATCTATGGATATAACGAAGGGAGATTATCCTGGGTGAGCCAGACCTAATCAGGAGATCCTCAGAAGACCCTAAGCCTCAGCAGAGGCCCCAGCCCCAGCCAGTGCCCTGATGGAAGCCTCCGGACAGACCACCACCCCAGCTAAGTGGTGGGGCGCCTCGGTCGAGCGTCCACCGGTGATATCGGCTCAGCTCAAGTCACAAGGACGGGGTCGAGGCTGTGAGATTCCCTCCCTCTCCCCCTCCCCCCACGCTCTCTAATAAATCAACCTTAAAGAAAGAAAACACGGCTAAGCGGCCTGGCCGGGCGCGTACCTGAGGGCCGTGAGCTCCACCTTCTCGTGGTCATTGGTGGCGAGCTCCGGGATGAGGCTGAGGTGGGCGATCTGCGTGGCGGCCCAGCCGAACTGGAAGATGACAATGAAAGGTCCATAGTAGAGGAGGGCGGCCCACTCGGGGGTGGCTGGCCCGCAGCCCAGGCACGGGCTGAAGATGAAGGGGAAGGACAGCAGGACACAGACGGTGCCTGTGGATGAGCAGAGAGCGGGCAGGTCACCCCGCAGGGCCCGGCCTCCACCTGCTACGTGCCCCCAGTGTCTGCCGGGGAAACCGAGGCACACAACGGTGTCCCGGTCCCTAGGTCGTGCGCTGCCACCAGATAAAGGACAGGGCCGGGACGTACGCCGAGTGATAAGGAAGGACAAAACGGGGCCTCCCCTGCCAGCCTCGGGTCCCCCAGCAGGAAGGAAACAGGAGGGTGACAGGTGGGGAAATGGAGCAGGGTGTCCGTGGCCACACGGAGCAGGGTGCCCACGGCCACGTACCAGGTAGAAAGGGCACGCAGGGTCCCCGGAGGCCACACACACCCTCTTCGCCCACAAGCCCCCCTCCACCCCCGGCCCCACGGGGCCTTTCCCCAGGTCCCGCCCAGCGTCCTGCCGTGTTCCCAGCAGTCAGGCGGCCAGGTGCAGCCGGGCAGGGTGACACCTAACCCTGCCCTCCCTGTGCCCCAGGGTCGCCATCAGCTCATAAGGAGGTCTCTTCCCCGGAAAACCCAGGACCTCGGAAGCCCAAGTCCACAGGCGCAGCCAACAGGCTCTGCGGGACCTGCCCACCCCGCCACCCCGCCACCCCCCAGCCCCCACACCAGGCTCCGTCCTGCCCCAGGGCCTTTGCACAGCTGTGCCCTTCATTCCCCTCACATCCTAAGGAGGCTGAGTCTTCCCGTCTCAGGACTCAACTCCAATGCCACCTCCTCAAAGCTGGCCCCCACCAACGCGATCACCAGCTGTCCCCTCCCCGCCAATCCCTCTAGACGCTGCTCGCTTCTCTCGTGGCTTAGCGCACACAGGGGCGCTTTTGTCTCTGCTTGTTTCCTGCCCGCCTCCCCCACGGGGCCGGGCTCCGGGAGCGTGGGCACTAGGTCTCTCCGGGTCCCTGCTGGGGCCCAGGCCACCGGCGCGGAGCCTGGCGCGTATCTCCGGGATGAGTAAGTCAGGTACTTAGAGCACCCAGGGGTGGCCTCCCATCCTCCCCGCTGCGGGCCCACCCCTCCCCACCCAGCACCCTCTCCCCATCCCCTGCCCGCCCTGCCAGCTGGCCCTGGACCTCACGTCCCCGGGCCTGGGGCCGCCTCCGCGCCCGGGAGGAGGAAATGAAAGCAAAAGCACCCTTCCTTGCTATTTCCCTGGAAGTGGGGCCCGGGAGGGGGACCCTGAGCTCACGCGGTTGGGGGGGGGGGCGCACAGACTGCGTAGACTCTGGTCAGAAGAATGTGCTGTCCTGGCTGGAATCCGCCCCGGCACCGGCTGGGCCGGGTTAACCATTGCCGGGAGGAGGCTGGGGGGGGGGGGCGGGGGGAGGCAGGAGCTCTGCGGCCTCGAGACGGTGTCGCAGCCGTCGCAGCCGCCCCCGCCCCCCCCACTCCTATTCATCCTTCACAGCAACACCTCTCCCTTAGGAAACTGTCCACCCACATGCCCCAGCCGGGACCCCACGGGAGAAGCCACATGTGGCTCTGAGGGTCCCCTCTGGGCTAGAGCGGGGGCGCCCAGGGAGCTGGCGAAGGGGAAGAGAACCCGCCACCCAGAGGCTCAGGGGCCAAAAGAAAGAAGCGGGCACGGTTTCCGAGGTGACTTTCACTCAAGCCACCTTATCAGGCATCAGGAGGGGCTGCCCCAGCTTCCTCTCCCCACAGATCATCCCGGGGCTCCCACATGCTCCCCCTGAGGCGGAGAAGGGGCGCAAGTGGGGGCCCTGGAGCCCGCTGGGGGCCCCTATCCCCCGGGCCCGTTTTACATGAACACAAAGCCTTCGCTTCTTTATTTACAAAGGTGCCTAACCTCTGCCTCTGCTGGGGGCTCCGATGCCTCCCGGGGCGTCGGGGGTCTGTCACTGAACCCCACGCCCCCCACAAAGGAGCCCACAATCAGGCCTGGAGCACACGCGACACCCGCTGCCAGGACTGCCCTCCCACAGCGTGCTCTGCGCCTTGCCTCCCCCCCCCCCCCCCCCCCGGGCAGAGACCCCCGCCTTCCACCATCCGCCCGCCCAAGACGAAACCTCGCTGGAGGGGCGCCCGGGGGCTCAGCGGTGGAGCGTCTGCCTTGGGCCCAGGGCGAGACCCCGGGGTCCCAGGATCGAGTCCCGCATGGGGCTCCCCACAGGGAGCCTGCTTCTCCCTCGGCCTGGGTCCCGCCTCTCTCTGTGTCTATCATGAATAAATAAATACAATCTTTAAAAAAAAAAAACAAACGTCACTGGAGACTCTGGGCTCAGCTCCGCCCGCAATCCCAACATCAGCCCAAAGGGGGGCACCTTTTTCGGTGGAGGCGATCACCCGCCTGAGTCCTCCGCCTCCCCTGCTTCCCTCCCGGTGCTACGGCCGCAAGCGCCCAGCGCAGCCTGGTGTCCTTCGTGCCGCAACCCCCGAGATCCGAGGTGCGCCGCGCCCGCAGAAGTAGCCCTCACGAGGCCCCGGGGCGATCGCCGCCGTGGTGACCGCTCCAAGGCCAGGGAGCCACCAGCCAGCCCCTCCGGACTCTGGAAGCTGCCGCCCAGGATTCACAGGACCGGGCAGGCGTCCTGTCCCTGCCCCCTGATGCCCAGAGGCCCCAAACGCCAGGACGCCGGGAAAGAACAGCAGAGAACGCGGCTGGGGCTAATCTCAAGGCCCAGCAACCCGGCGGCAGAGGGGGGACGCGGGGGCCAGGCCTTATCAAGGGTGCGCCCCAGGCAGGACAGCCGGCTGCCGGGGACCTGCCGCCTCCCTTGCCACCAGAGGTGGTCTGACCGCTCCCCCGGACCACCGTGCGCCCCGCGGCCGGACCGACCCCCACGTCTCTGGTCTCCCCTGGCCCCCAAGCCTTGGCTCCCCAGGGCAGCACCCCTAAACCTCCCTGCAATGGGGCAGAAGACATGGGCAGCAGTGCTCTAGACAAACGGACAGACTGATGGACGGGGCTCTAGGCAGCCTGCCCCTCATGCAGACGGAGTTGCCCTGAGCAGTCACTGACAGATGGAAGAGTCAAGCTGGGCCAGGCAGACTGACGGAGGGGGCTCTAGGCAGTCAGGCCGCATCCAGAGAGGGCTCGGGGTGCCCACCGGGGTCAGACAGAAAGACAAAGGGAAGTGCCACTGGAGGGTCACATGAGTGGTCAGGTGGCAGACAGACGGGGGAGGTCACGGATGGGGCAAGAGGGCTACTGAGCAGCTGGAGGGAGGAGGCTCAGGCCCTGGGGCAGGAGGAGGGGGTAGGCAGAGAGGGACGCTCAGGCCCTGGGACAGATGGAGGGAGGAGGCTCAGGCCCTGGGGCAGACAGAGGGGGGAGGCTCAGGCCCTGGGGCAGACAGAGGGGGGAGGCTCAGGGCCTGGGGCAGACAGAGGCGGAGGCTCAGGCCCTGAGGCAGACGGAGGGGGTACGCTCAGACCCTGGGGTAGGCGGAGGGGGTAGGCTTAGACCCTGGGGTAGGCTGGCAGGCAGAGGGGGCAGGTGGGGGGGGGTGAGGCTCAGGCCCTGGGGTAGGCTCAGGCCCTGGGGCAGGCTGGCAAGCAGAGGGGGCAGGCGGCGGGGGGGTGGGGGGGATGAGGCTCAGGACCTGGGATGGGCGGAGGGGGGAGGCTCAGACCCTGGGGCAGGCAGAGGGGGGAGGCTCAGGCCCCGGGGCAGGCGGAGGGTGGAGGCTCAGGCCCTGGGGTAGGCAGGCAGGCGGGGTAGGCTCGGGCCTCCGGGAGGCAGTCGGAGGGGGCAGGCGCAGGCCCCGGGGCGGGAGGCTCGGCCGCGACTTACCAACCAGGTGCCAGGCCTTTCGGGGCCCGCAGCGCACGCAGCGGCCGGCGGCGCGGTCGGCCTCGTAGCCCACGAGGGGCGTGCACAGCCCGTCGGCCACCTGGCCGAGCAGCAGCAGCAGGCCGGCGCCGCGCGAGCTGTAGGCGCGCACCGAGTGCAGGTAGAGCAGCAGGTAGGTGAACCACATGGACGCGCACAGGTCATTGAGGAAGTGGCCCACCGCGTAGCTCAGCCGCGCGGACAGCGACAGGGGCCGCGGGGGCGCCGCCGCTCCGGCCGCCGGGGGCCCGGGGCCCATGGCCGCGCTCCGCACCCGGGCCGGGCGGTCTGGCGAGCGGCAGACGCGACCCCGGGGCGCACCGTCCCCGCCCGGCTCTCCCCGCGCCGCCGCCGCCCAAGCCCGCCCCTCCGAGCGCGCCTGCGGCCGCCGGGCCCCGAACCCCGCATTAAGGCCCGGGCGGGGCGGGGCGGGGGATGCTGGCGGCCGCCCCCGCCAATCGGGGCCGCGCGCCGGAGCCCGGCAGCCAATCACCGGAGAGGGGGCGTGGCCTCGGGGCCAGCGCGGCCTCCACGCCCTGCGCCGGCGGGGCGGGGCGGTCCTAGCGCCCGACGGCTCACCGTGGGCTCGCGGGCCCCCAGGGGCGGGGGACGGCGCGGGGGTGCCCACACCCACACTCCGGCCTCCGGGCCGCGCCGCCCCAGCCCGCCCGCTGCTTCACGAGGCCTAATGAGTGGGGCCGGGGGCGGGGGTACGGGGTGGGCCGGGGGCGTGGAGGGTGGGCGGGGGGCTGCCTGCGGATTCTGCGTGGAGCTGCCCCTCCTCGGTCCAGTGACTTCCCGGAGAGGCCCAGTCGGACGCGGAGAGGGCGCATTAGTTCTAATTAATTAGTTTATTAAGGATAATAATGGGGGTAATCATCATAATAACACCAGCTGGCGTTTAATGAGCGCTGACTGTGAGCCAGAGGCCCCACGTGGGTCTTCTCCCCAGGCCCGGAGGGAAGCGGGCGCCGGAGCGCGGGGAGGGCGCGCGGGGCTGAGTCAGGTGCACGCGGCGCCCCCCAGGCCTGCGCTCCGAGCTCCTCCCCACTCCTCCAACCGTCCTCCCGTCCTCCCGGCAAGTTCCTCCCAGCGGTGCACGCAGTCGTCACCCCACCCCTCGGGCCTCCTCCAGCAGCGGTTTGACACCTGCACCCGGAGCCAGACGCTTGGGGCCAAACCCAGCCCCGCTGCCACCCGCTGTTCCAGCTCCGACACGCCCTGAAACTCTGCGGGGTCTCGTCTCCCCAGATCTGGGCTGGGTGTCATGCACACAGGTCCTACAGGGGCGCCTGGCTGGCTCGGCCCATACAGGGTACCACCCTTGATCTCAGCCCCACGTTGGCCTAGAGATTACTTTTTTAAAAAATAGAATAAAATCTGTTTTTTTTTTTTTTTAAGTGACATAATTGTTAGCTCTTAATAGTCTTAGGCAGAAAGGTTTCTTCTCCCCCACCCCCCCTCTCCCCGGTCACCTCTACAGTACTCTGGGCCGCCCCTCCCCATCATAACCCTGACATCTCTCTTCTGGCCACCCCAGCTGTAGCTGTGTCCCCCACTGAACTATGACCCCCGTGAAGGCAGGGGCCAGAGCCCTGTCGGTCACTGTGCTGTCTCCAGCGACGCCTGGCACATAGTAGGAGCTCAAGAAATGTCTGTCGAATGACCGTATGCTGGACACAGAGGCAGAGATTCCGAAGTTCAGAAACAGACAGGAACCCGCTGACCAACCCGGGGCCCAGGCAGCCCACGAAGGGGGGGGTGTCCCAGTCCAGACCCCCACACTGACGCAGACCACCCACCACAGTACCCACTGTTTTATGAAAAGGAGCCCCCAAAATGGGTGTGGATGGGGTAATAGGGACTCAAGATAACCTAGTGGGGGGGGCAGCGGGGAGATAAGGGGTCACCAATTTGGAGGAGATAAACCGATAAGGAGAGACAAGAATCTCAATTCTTTCCTCCCCGGGGGCCATGCTCCCGCCCGGTTCTCCACTGGAACGAGAGATGACTTAAAGACATTCTAAAAAAAAAAAAAAAAAAAAAAAGACATTCTCAGCCTCAGCTTTACACTACTTTTAAAAAATACTTGCCTACACTTCTTTAAAATGTTTTTAAAAAGTTATTTGTTGGGGGCAGCCCTGGTGGCCCAGCGGTTTAGCGGTTTAGCGCCGTCCTCAGCCCAGGGCCTGATCCTAGAGACCAGGGATGGAGTCCCACGTCGGGCCCCCGGTGTGGAGCCTGCTTCTCCCTCCTCCTGTGTCTCTGCCTCTCTCTCTCTCTCTCTCTCTCTCTCATGAATAAATAAATAAAATCTTAAATATAAATAAATAAAAAATTATTTGTTGATTTAAGGCCCCTCCACCCGCAACGTGGGGCTCGAACTCACGAGATCCAGAGTCACACGCTCTGCATCTGAGCCAGCCAGGCGCCCCTCACCTAAGCTTTGTATTTACAGTTTCTCATCTCCTTTCATCCCACATCCCTGGGGGATCCTATACTCCTTCTTACCCATTTTACAGAGAGAACAGGCTCTTACAGAAGTCCCTGGCCAGAGGGCACGCGGCTAACAAGAGGCAGATTCAGGAGCCAAGCTCTGCTCCCCGCGTGATCCGCAGCTCAGCGTCTTTGAGTTCTTTATTTGCTGGTGGGGCCCCACCTGGAGAGAAAGGTGCCTGGAGTCCGCTCTGACCGGCCTCCCCTGCGGGTCAGGAACGCACAGGGCGCAGCCCGCACCCCCTGGAGCAGGTGCAGCACCCTGGAGCGGAGCAGGGGGCGTTTGGCAGAAGCACCAACACATCTCTGGGTTTTCCTCCCAGGGGAGCCGCAGGCTATTCCCCCAGGCCTGAACCTTGGCTGGGGGACTGGGCGGGGGGGGTGGGGGTGCGGCAAGAACCAGGCAGACCCTAGCTGTGTCCTTCCTTCCTTCCCTCCAACCTTCCTTTCCGGACTCATTCATCTGCTGGATCTGGCCTCACGCTGAGCCCCAAAGACTGAGGCCCCCAGTCGGCCCCCCTGTGGCTGGTGCTGGTGCTGGAGGCGTCAGACACTGAGTGGCAGCCCGAGTCTGGACGTTCCTCCAGGGCTGGGGAGCCACGGTGGGGTTTTGAGAGGACCTGGGGGGGAGGGGGGGTCCCATATAGAGTCTGGGAGGGGACGAGGGCGTCTGCTCCTAAACAGGCCTTTGGCTGCTGGGGTTGAGGCAGGGGTGAGGCTTGTGGGGAAGATCAGAGAAGGTCCTGCCTCAAGGAGGATGTGAGAAAGCAGGCCCTCGGGACAGGACGGAGACAGGCTCAGGGTCCAGAGATCCGGACGGGCTCAGACGTGCCCCGAGCGTCCAGCGCTCCCCCCCCCCCCCGCCCCTGCTGGAGATCGGATGTCCTCCTGGCCACGGTCCAGCTGCAGGTAGGGAGGGGGGTTTGCTTTGATCCTCTCCCAGACCAGCCCCCACCCCGTGACTAGGAGCGGGGGTGGGGGAGGATAGGGGTGGGGGGTGGGAAGGGGACCGGTGGAGGTTTCTAGAAGCCGCCTGGGACCTTGGCCAACTTCCATAAGATCCCAGGGTGGCTGTGGGTGGGGCCCACAGCCAAGATCAAACCCAGTCTCAGGGAAGCTCCCAAGCCTCAGTTTTCCTTTCTGTAAAGTGGGCACGACTGTAACACTGCGGGATAGGGTCACGGCGTTGGCGTTCAGCCTGGAGATCGGGGTTCGCCAGCCCGGGCACAACGACACATGGCTCCAGATCATCCTGTGGGGCTGCGGGGGGCTGTCCTGTGCATCCCGGCATCGCTGGCCCCCACCCAGTAGACGCCAGGGGCACCCCCCACCGCAGGTCGTCACAGCCAAAGATGTTTCTAGGCATCGTGCAGGGTGCCCTGAGTCACCCTGGGTGACAACCACCATACTAGAAAATTCTCCGTGGGCGGGGGGGTGGGGGGGTGTCTGCAGCTGCACGGACAAACAGGGACCAAACCAGCGAACACGTTCAGTCCACTGGGCTTGAAGGCTGAGCTCCAAGCCCAGTTCTAAGGCAGAACATGAATTAAGCTCCTTAACCCCTCGACGTCCTGACACAGTCACTGTCCCCCTCTGGGAGCGCTGGACCGAGGCGCAGGCAGCTTCGGTAAACAGCTCGAGTCACACACCAAGGGCTCAGGGCCACCTCCCTGACCTTCCGAAGGCCCCTGCCCCCCACCCCTTCTTTCTGGTGGCTGGGACCTCAGTCCTCCATCGCCCATCACAGCAGCCCCTCATGCTAAAGGTGTCCATCAAAAATCCCGAGGGTGGCCCAGGTGTCCCAGCAGCGCTAACTACACCCTGATTCATTTTTTTCTTTAAAAAAGTATTTTAATTATTCATGAGAGACACAGAGAGAGGGAGAGACACAGGCAGGGGAGGAGCAGGCTCCCTGCGGGGAGCCCGATGCAAGACTCGATCCCAAGACCCAGGGATCACGCCCTGGGCCCAAGGCAGATGCTCAACCACGGAGCCCCCCAGACGCCCCCGCACCCTGATCCTACCCCGTGTTGGCAAATAAGCATTAAACATTTCAGTGGGGGACACCGCAACCCAGGGCTGGTGTTTACAGCACGAGGACAGTCTGATCACAAACACAAAGAATGGCCTCTCATCTGTACAGAAACACGTGTGTGTGTGCATGTGTGTGTGTGCGAGACTTGTGTTTCCCGTTGTGTCCTCTCCCCTGCCACCTCCCTACCCCCCACCCCGGACTTCCATCTGGAAGTCCCAACCCCCAGGATCCGGAAATACACCCTTGTTTGGAAATAGGGCGATGGCAGATGTGGTGAGTTAAGATGACGTCACTCTGCAGGGTCCCGTGTGGACCCGGTCACAAAGGAAGGATGGACACCGACACACGGGGAGAAGCCAAGTGACCATGAAGGCAGGGAGGTCCAGGTGCCGCTTGGACAGGCCGTGGAGTCCCCTGGACGACCAGCGAGCAGACCCCGGGAAGCGGGGAGAGCCGGGGACAGTGTCCCTGGGGCCGCAGAGGGAGCCAGCTCTGCCCAAGCCCTGCAAGTGCACCTCCAGGCCCTGGCCCCCGGCCCAGTACCTTTCTGTTGTGTAAGGCCCGGGTTTGCGGTGCTTTGTTTCTGCGGCTCCAGCAGTGTGCGCACACGTGTGCACGCGTGTGGGTAGGAAATGTTCTATTAAGTGTAACAGGTTGGGACGCCCGGATGGCTCACCGGTTGGGCACCTGCCTTGGGCCCAGGGCCTGATCCCCCGGGATGGAGTCCCTCGTCGGGCTCCCTGCATGGAGCCTGCTCCTCCCTCTGTCTGTGTCTCTGCCTCTCTCTCTCTCTCTATCATGAATAAATAAATCTTAAAAAAAAAAAAAAAAGAAAAGAAAGAAACTAACACGAAATTTATGACTTTAGACAGCTGTGGTTCCTGCTTTTAAGGAGAGCTAAAAAAAAAAAAAAAGAAAAAAAAAAAAATAAGGAGAGCTAGGTGGGTTGTTTTTTTTTTTTTTAAGACTTTATTTATGGGGCAGCCCAGGTGGCTCAGGGGCAGCCCGGGTGGCTCAGAAGTTTAGCACCGCTTGCGGCCCAGGACCTGATCCTAGGGACCCGGGATCGAGTCCCACATCTCATTAATAAATAAAATTTAAAAAAAAAAAAGACTTTATTTATTTTAGAGAAAGAGAGCGCAAGTGGGGAGAGAGAGTATCCCAAGTGACTCGATGCTGACTGCAGAGCCCTTCATGGGGCTCAATCTCATGACCCTGAGATCATGACCTGAGATCATGGCCTGACCCTAAACCAAGAGTGGGTGGCTGACCCAGCTGAACCACCCAGGCGCTCCTACCGAGGCCTAAGTACTGAGAGACCTTTCTGTAGCTAAGAAAAAACAAGGGGCGCCTCGCTGCTTCAGTTATTGGACACACGACTCTTGATCTTGGGGTCATGAGTTCGAGCGTGAAGCCTACTGGAAAAAAAAGAAAAGGAAAAAATGATTTATAATTTCAGGGCAGAAAGGACCTGCTGTCAAATAAATCACGAAGGATGTAAAGTCAAATTATAGTAGGAACACTGCTGCTTGTGTGTCGCTTGTTTGGGGTTGTGGGTGTGTATGGGCTGCATGAATTGGACGGAATCCAATGCAGTTTGGACTGGAAACCCTTATTTTTTCTAGAGAATATCCATGCAGCAAGATCTTTTTCTTGATCCCCAGGAGCTGCAAATTGCTTTCAAAATCAACCTCAGGGGTGCCTGGGTGGCTCAGTCCGTTAGGCGTGGGACTCTTGGTTTCGGCTCAGGTCATGATCCCGGGCTGCCTGGACGGAGCCCCTCTTCTGGCGGCAGGCTCTGCGCGGAGTCCGCTGGAAATCATCTCCCTCTCCCTCTGCTCCCTCCCTGCTTGCTCTCTCTGTAAAATAAATAAATATTCTTAAAAAAAAAAAAAAAAGGAGGGGGGAATCCCTGGGTGACTCAGCGGTTTAGCCCCTGCCTTCCGCCCAGGGCATGATCCTGGAGTCCCAGGATCGAGTCCCGCGTGGGGGTCCCTGCATGGGGCCTGCTTCTCCCTCTGCTGTGCCTCTGCCTCTCTCTGTCTTTCATAAATAAATAAACAAACAAATAAACAAACAAATAAATAAATAAAATCTTTAAAAAAAGAAAACCGACCTCAAAAGATATCATTTCTTTCTGACCTGCAGGATGACCCTGAATTCCTTGGGTGGTACCTTGGGGGGCGGGGAGGACAGTTTCTAAGGCAACCCCTTGTCAATCAAGCCAAAGAGGCGGGGTTCCCCATCTTCTTGCCTGGACTTCTCACCTAGGTTTTTGTTTAACGCAGCGGAGGGAGGCGAGGGCGGGGTGTCCCAAGAAGCAGTAGAGCAGGGTCTGGAATCTGGATCCGTCAAAATTCCAGGGCACGCTCATCCCACTCAGCCCCGGGCTGCCTCTTAGGGAAGCAGGTTGTGCGGAGCTTTAATTCACATACCATACAATGCACCCATTTAAAGTGTGCCATTCTGAGGTTTTTAGTATATTTAGACTTAGCAACCATCACCGCGGTCTAATTTTAGAACATTTTGATCACTCAAAAAGGAACTCCAGGGATCCCTGGGTGGCGCAGCGGTTTGGCGCCTGCCTTTGGCCCAGGGCGCGATCCTGGAGACCTGGGATCGAATCCCACGTCGGGCTCCCGGTGCATGGAGCCTGCTTCTCCCTCTGCCTGTGTCTCTGCCTCTCTCTCTCTCTGTGAGACTATCATAAATAAATAAAAATTTATAAAAAAAAAAAAAAAAAAAAAAAAAAAAAAAGGAACTCCATGCCCATTAGCAGCTTCTCCCCCATTGCCTGTCCCCGCGAATTCCCCAGCCCCAGGCATCCACTAACTTTCCGTCTCTGCGGATTTATTTGCCTGTTCTGGACATTTTGTATGAATGGAGCCACACACTTGTGGTCTTTTGTGACTGGCGTCTTTCACTGAGCATCATGTTTTCAAAGTTCACCCCCGTTGTAGCATGAATCAGCAATTTATTCCTTTTTTTTTTTTTTTTTTTTTTTAAGTTTATCTTCGTGACCCCTACATCTAACGTGGGGCTTGAACTCATGACCCGGAGATCAAGAGTCACAGGCTCCTCTGACTGAGCCAGCCAGGCGCCCCTTATCCCCTTATTTGTTTCTTTTTATGGCCACTGATATTCTATTAGATTGAATGGACCACATTTTGTTTGTTAATCAACTGATGGGCTTTGGAGTTATTTCTACTTTTTGGCCATTCTGAATCATGCTGCTGTGAACATTTGTGGACAAGTTCCTGCGTAGACATGTGTTCTCCATTCTCTTGAATTCACCTCTAGGAAGGGGGTTTCTGGATCACCTGGTAACTTCATGTTTAATGTTTTGAGGAACTGCTAGGCTGTTTTCCAAAGCACTTGCCTCTGAGAAATTTACTGTATTTCACACATTTGCTTATTCAACAAATACGGATTGAGCAACTCCTAGGGGCACTGTTCTAGGTGCTGGAAGTGTTAAAAACCACTCCCCCATAAAAGAGCCTCTTGGGGCAAGTCACCAAAGTGGGGCTTAATGCCTAAGCCAATTACAGCTTCAGCCTCCCCCAGAAATGTTAGGTCTTACTGGGTCAGCCAGGAACTTTCCCTCCTCACCCCAAAGGAAAATGAGAGAATCTGCATAGTAAGACCTCCAGCTCTTGCCCTGCTAAGGGAAAGTCACCTTGCGAGTAGGAACAATTCTTTTCTCTTGCTAAGAACATCTTCTCCCCTTTTTCCTTCCTCTATAACTTCCCTTTAAAAATTTTATTTATTTATTTATTTATTTATTTATTTATTTATTCATTCATTCATTCATTCATTCATTCATGAAGATACAGAGAGAGAGAGAGAGAGAGAGAGAGGCCGGGACACAGGCAGAGGGGGAAACAGGCTCCATGCAGGGAGCCCAATGCGGGATTCGGATTCGATCCCAGGAACCCAGGGTCATGACCTGAACCAACAACTGAGCAGCCCAGCCGTCCCTAACCTTCCATTTTGTTCACCTCTTTGGAGCGCCCTTCTACTTGCTAGATGGGATACTGCTCCACCCATGAATCCCTCAACAAAACCACTTAGATTTTCAAATTTATTCTGTTAAAATTTTGTTCTTTGGGGGGCGCCTGGCCGGCTCAGTCATAGAGCATGTGACTGACTCTTGATTTCTGGGTGGGCCCACGTTGGGGGTAGAGCTTACTTAAATAAAACTGAAAACAAAACTGTTATGTAGCAGAGGAAACAAACACATGGGGAACAAATAAGGTGTATGGGGGAAACCTCATTGAGAAGCTGACATTTCAGCAAAGACCTGAAGGAGATCAAGCCATGAGCCAGGCGGATAATCTGGAGGAAAGGGCACACCAGGTGCAAAAGCCTGGAGGCGGGAGTGAGAGAAAGGGACCTATTTGTATGTGAGGGGCATCAGGAGGTGGAGAAGGCAGAGGAGGGCAGGGCGGTGATGTGGGAGAGTTGTTTGGGGACTAACGGGACATCGTGAGCATCCAGCGGCCGCAGCTGTCATCCTGGGAGTCGGGGAAGTCCCAGCCCAGGCCACAGGACCACGCTGCCGCCTGGGGCTCCCCCAGATCCCAGAGCAGAGCCTCCTGCCCCTCCATCTCCACGGGGTCCCAGCCCCGGGCCTCAGCTTCGGGCATCCCAGCCTCCTGGTCCTGCACATCGTGCAAGGTCCCCATTGCACGGGAGGGAAAGCGGAGCCTCCGGGGGAAGAGCAGCCCCCGCCCGCGCACTGCGGGGCTGGGCACAGCGGGACGCCGGGGGCCCTAACTTCAGGGACTAGCGGGTAACTTCCCCGCCGGGTTTGCGAGGTACGAAGACAGGTCCCACCTCGTCCTGGGGCGGGGGGTGGGGGAGACCGCCACGCCGCGGGGAAGGACCTTAACCCCCTTCCCTAGCAACCGGCCGCCGTCTCCATGGCAACCAGGGAGGGGCGCGATCTCGCCCGGCAGGTCCCGGGATCCCGCTGGGGCGGGGAGTCTCGCCTTGGCCGGGAGAGGAGGAGTCCGCGCCGCCCCTACTGGCCCTTTAAGGGGCTCCGCCCGGCGCGGCCCCAAGGCGCCCCGATTGGCCCCGAGAGCGGCCGAGCGCAGCCGAACTTGACGCACCCGCCCGCGGCCTTCCCCGTCCACCTCCCACGCGGCCCAGCGGCTGCCCCAGCCAATCGCCGGCCGGCGCGCCAACCCTCATCTGCATGGCCACGCCCCAGGGAAAGCCTGCACCCAATCGGACGGCTCGCGGAGGCCGCATTAGCATGCCGGGGGCGGGGCGAGCGGCAGGGGCGGGCTCGGGGCGGTTGGTTGGAGCGTCGCAGCAGCCGAGAGGTCCCGGAAAGTTTCTTTGGAGGTGAAAACAGCCGCGGAACTCGGGGCCCTGCGAGGGGGCGGGGGCGCGGGGGTCCCGGGACCGGGGAGGGGCCCCTCCCGGACCGGGGGAGAGTGGGCCCGGCCCTCCCGGGGGGCGATCGCCCAACAAAGGATCCCTGGGGCGCCCGCCCTCGAGGGCCTCCCCGCCCCTGGATCCGGCCCCCCCAAACACCCCGGGCCCGGCATTCCGGGATCCCCCGCCGGCCCGGCCCGTCGGCGGCTCGGGCGCCGCTCACCCGGCCACGCGTCTGCCTTCCAGGTGGGGCCGGGAGCGGCCATGTCCCACGGCTCCAAGCAGCCCGGCGCGGCCGCCGCGTGAGTGCGACTCCCCTCCCCCAGCCCACTCGGGTCTGCAGCCCCGCCCCCGCCCTCCCTGTCGGAGCTCGTCGCCCCTCGCCCCTCGCCCCTCGCCCCTCGCCCCCGGGTCTTGACTCCCCCCACTGCCGGGCAGGACCTCCCCGCACGCCCCCAGCTCCCCGCCCCGGTTCCTCCCGGGGGTCTCTCCCGCCCCCCACCCCCGTGCTTCCGTCCCGGCCCGCGGATAGTGACCCCCGCAGAGCCCTGCTCCCGGGCCCCGGGCCCCAGGCCCCTCTGTGCCAGCTCCGCGGTCGGGATGGACGTGAGGGCGGCGGTGACCCTGGCGTCCCGTGGCTCCAGGCCGGCGGGCGGCAAGGCTCCGGGACCGCACGGGGGCTTCGTGGTGGCCGTCAAGCAGGAGCGCGGCGAGGGCCCCCGGGCCGGCGAGAAGGGGTCCCACGAGGAGGAGGTGAGTCCCTGCGCCGTGGTGGGGGCAGCCCTGGGGCTCGCCCCTCGCCTGGAAGCTCCACCCCGGGCTGGATTTGAATTAGCTGCGGCCCCGCCCGCAGTCCTGATTTTCCTCCCGGAGCTGAGGCCCCGCCCCGTGCCGCGTGCCACGCCCCCGGAGGTCCGCGGCCTCGGAGCCCAGGCCCCGCCCACCGCCAAATGTCCGGTGGGAGGCACCTTCCCGTCGTCCCGCGGGGCTTTCCTCCGGCGAGAAGCCACGCCCACGCCAGGTGCCACGCCCACTCGCCGTCGCTGGGCCCAACCCGGCTCCTTATGCCCCGCGCCCGGGATCGCCCGGGACCTCCGATCCGTCACCCGCGCGGCCGGCGTTCCCCGAAACCCGCCCTCTCCCAGTTCTGGCCCTTGATCAAGCCATACCTGCAGGTTTCCAGGATAGGCCCCGCCCAGCCCTCTAGCCCCGCCCCAACCCTCCAGGCCCCTCCCAACGGCGCGGAGTGGGTACTGTTCTGCAGCCCGTGAAGAAGCGCGGCTGGCCCAAGGGCAAGAAGCGGAAGAAGATCCTGCCAAATGGGCCCAAGGCACCGGTCACCGGCTACGTGCGCTTCCTGAACGAGCGGCGCGAGCAGATTCGCACGCGCCACCCGGATCTGCCCTTTCCCGAGATCACCAAGATGCTGGGTGCCGAGTGGAGCAAGCTGCAGCCGGCGGAGAAGCAGGTGGGGACCACTGACCTTGCCCCGCCCACTCGGACACTGCCCTGCGGCCACATCCCCCAAAGGGCTTCCGCGGGGAGCACTGACCACCCTTGAGCCCTCCCCAGCAGGCGGAAGGAGGGGAGGGTCGCAATAAGCAGGAATCCACGGAAAGCTTGATAACCAACACGGAGAGGTCTAAAGAAGTAGGAGTGGGGGCCGGATTTTTATGTGATAGCTCTTGGTTTTCAAATCCTGCTAATTAAAGTTGCAAAAATATAGGAAACAAAACACACCACCAGTTTGCACCCTCTAAGTGGGATTTCACCAAGCAAAATGGGTGTGGGAGCCCAGCCCAGCCTGGAGATGGGAGCCTGCCCTCAGACAACTGGGAGAGGCTTTTAAAGGCAAGAGTTTGGGGGAGGAAGGTGCCCCGCACAGCAGGCCGAGGAGCCGGGTTCACCTCCAAGGAGGGAGCTGTGGGAAGGTGCGGTGTTGGCCTTGGAGGCCGGCCGCCCCTGCCCCTGGGCTGGGACAAGCCTTCTGCTGCCCCCACCAGCGGTACCTGGATGAGGCCGAGCGGGAGAAGCAGCAGTACATGAAGGAGCTGCGCGCCTACCAGCAGTCGGAAGCCTACAAGATGTGCACGGAGAAGATCCAGGAAAAGAAGATCAAGAAAGGTGGGAAGGGCCCCAGCCCCCAGGCAGCTGGGTGCGGGCTCTGAGACAGGTGACCCAGGCAGACCGACCTGCCCTCCTCCATGGGACTCAGTCCCATGAAGACGAGACAGCTGTGGGTGGACAGGGCTGAGCAGTGCCAACGCGGGGGCACACAGACACTGGGGGTCCTCACAGGAGCCTGCCCCAGGACAAGTAGGGCTAATCTGGGGGGGGGGTCCCAGGCAGGGGGGACAGCACTTGCATTGCAAAGCAATGTGTGGGCCCCTGCCAGGCTGATCCTGCCCTCCTCCCTCCCCCACCAGAGGACTCGGGCTCTGGGCTCATGAATACGCTCTTGAATGGACACAAGGTAAGTACCCCTCCTCCTAGGACCATGCCTGGGTGAGAAAGGTCTGGAGGTCTTTAGACCCTGGGTGAGCCAGAGCCAGCTCTCACGGGAGGAAGCAGTGCCGGGCCTCCAAGTGTGCCAGCCGACGTGGGGCAGCCACATGGTGGGAATGTTGTTAAAAGGACGTCGATGACGGCCAGAGGAATCCCTCTCAAGCTTGAGGGACGTCCCAGAGGGGTTGTAGCTGCCCCACCCCCCCATCATCACCTTGTCCTGTCGTCCCAGGGTGGGGACTGTGATGGCTTCTCCACCTTCGACGTCCCCATCTTCACTGAAGAGTTCTTGGACCAAAACAAAGGTGAGCGCTGACCAGGGGTTCTTGGGGAGGGTGCGCGGGCCAAAAGGGTGCCAAGGCCGCAGGGGGCGGGGGTGGTGGTGGTGGGGAGCATTTAGCACTCCCAACAAGCTGCGGCACCCACCTCCCCCGCCCCGCGTGGGGCTGCAGGCAGAGCAGGACAGCCGGCCTGGCAGGGAGGCCCAGCTAAGGCAAAGGCCCCTCGCAGGGCAGGGAGGGCAGGGAGGAAGCGCAGGCTCTGACCCGGCTCCCCCACGCCGCAGCGCGGGAGGCAGAGCTGCGGCGCCTGCGCAAGATGAACGTGGCCTTCGAGGAGCAGAACGCCGTGCTGCAGAGGCACACGCAGAGCATGAGCAGCGCGCGGGAGCGCCTGGAGCAGGAGCTGGCGCTGGAGGAGCGGCGGACGCTGGCGCTGCAGCAGCAGCTCCAGGCCGTGCGCCAGGCGCTCACCGCCAGCTTCGCCTCGCTGCCGGTGCCGGGTGCGGAGGCCCCGCCCCGCCCCTCCGAGCCCCGCCCCGCCCCTCCGAGCCCGGGCCCCGCCCACTCCGCCGCCCCGCCCCGCCGGCCCCACCTCCTGGCCCCCGCCCCCGGCCGTGCGACTCCAGCTCCGAAGGACCGTCCCGGTCGTGAGCAGAGCACGCGCCCGCCCCGCTGACCCCTGCCCCGCCCCCCTCCTCCCTGGCCTTCCGCGCTGCGGCCGCAGCTGACAGCGGCTACTTCCTCCTCCCGGGTTTGGATCCCCCGGAACCCCCCCCCCGGGGCTGCCCCTCACCACTTAGCACCCTCTGCCCCCTGCCGCACAGCTGGCCTTGGTTTTTCCGGGTCTAGACGTCCTGATCTCCCACCTGACCCCACCGACGCGCCGCGCCTCTGGCCCCGCGCCCCGGGACCCTGCCCCTGCAGACCCCCACCCCCTGACCTCTGCTCCTGTGGAACCCCGGCTGCGTCGGCCCCCCTCCTCCGCTGGGCCCCGGTGACCGGTCCCTGCCCTCTCCAGGCACGGGCGAGACGCCCACTCTCGGCACCCTGGACTTCTACATGGCTCGGCTGCACGGCGCCATCGAGCGCGACCCCGCCCAGCACGAGAAGCTCATCGTCCGCATCAAGGAGATCCTGGCCCAGGTCGCCAGGTGTGTACCCGGGGCGGTGGGGCCGCCCTGCGCGGGCGGTGGGGGGCTGCCTGGGGCCCCGCGGACATGAGGCCGCCGCCACCCGGGACCTGCCAGGTGGGGCCTGTTTGATGCCCGCGGCCGGTGCACTGGGTGGCGCTGATCAGATCGGGTACTTTACTGCTGCCGGTGGGGTGTGCTAGTCCCCCTTGGCCAGTGGGATCCCCTGGGAGGCTAGAACGTCCCCACAGCTGCTCGGTGGGTTTGGGTGGCTTCCAGCTGCCCGAGACCCAGGGCGATAAATGATGGGGGTTCCCCGTCACCCGTCTTCTCTCCTGTCACAGTGAGCATCTATGAGGGTGTCTGCAGCCCCACGGATCCAGAGAAGACCAAGCTTTGGTCATGGCCCCTTCTCTACCCCCATGGAGGAGGATTGGGGGTCCACCTTTTGGGGCCATGCCCAATCCTGCACCTTGGGGGCTCCAGCCCCCCTAAAATTAAATTTCTACAGCATCCCTCTAGCTTTCAATTTCCCCAGCCCCCTGAACCCAGAAAGATCACCTGCTGTACACGATATACCTAGAACCCATAGCCCCGAGGCCCGGCAAGGCCTGCTCGCCTTGCACATGACACTACAGGGACGGGGGAGCACCACAGGGCTGCGGAACCCGGGACACAAGGGGACCTGCGGCAGCTGGCTCGCCCAGTGTGGGGAGGGTTACACCTGCTGCACCCGACCGGGCCAGGGACAGGGTAGAGAAAGCCCACCCCTGACACGCTGGGACCCCCAGCAGGTGCTCACCACAGGTGCCCCCACACAGGCAGGCACACTGCAGGGACACGGTCTCGTACCCGGGGCGGGGCCCTCTGCTTGTGACCTCAGATTCCTGCACCCCAGAATTGAGGGGGCTGGTACTGACCACCCCTCCCTCATTCAGCCGAGGGACCTTTGTGGAGGCAGCCTCTGCCTTTGCTCAATCTGGACTTTTTAAATAAAAAAAGTGGAATTTGAATTCCAAGCTTGTGAATGTTTTTTTCTGGGGGGGGAGGGGAGGTGGGCCAAAAGATGTGCCAAGGGCTCCCAAGACACCCCTGCTGGGTGTCCGAGGCCTGCCCACCCCTGGCAGCCACTAACCCCCTTTCTGTCTGGATGAACCTGTCCTGGATGTTTCACGGAAATGGACTCACACACCTGTGGCCTCCACCATGGGCTCAGGGTCCATCCCCAGGGCGGCACCTGTCGGCACCTCGCTCTTTTTCGTGGCTGAATAATATTCCAGCGTGTGGATGGACCACATTCTGTTGATCCCTTCACCCGCTGATGAACATTTTGGTTGTTTCCACCTCTTGGCTGCCGCGAGTCGGGCTGTGTGAACACGCGTGGACAGGCGTTTGAACACCTGCTTCCAATTCGGCAGGCTCTCTCCCAGGCGTGGGATGCTGTGCTTGACTTACTGAGGAAGACTCGCTGCGACTTTTTGTTTAATGCGCTATTGAAGACATCCCAAAATTTTTGGAGAACAACTTGACAAACGCCCGTATCATGGGTTGAATCATGTCCCCTCAAAAGACGCTGAAGCCCTAAACCCCAGCTCTCAGAATGTGACCTTATTTGGAAATAGGGTCGTTGCAGATATAATTAGTCAGGATGAGGTCATCTTGCAGTGGGGTGGGCCCCTGATCCAATATGACTGGTGTCCTTATAAGAAGATGAAGATGTGGACAGCCACGTGACCAGAGAGCAGAAATGGGAATAACGCAAGCTGCCAGAGAGCGCCGAGGAGCGCCCGCCGCCCCGGCAGCTACGACAGGCTGGGAAGGGCTCTACCGAGGGCTCGAGGGCTCGGCGGCAGCGGGGCCTTGCTGACAGGCTGACGTCACACTTCGGGCCCCTGGAACCGAGAGACAGCAAATCCCTGTGGTTTTAAGCCCCCCTCAGCCCGGAGAGACTCGCACAGCCAGACGTCGCCACCTCCCCGACCCCAGGTCCCTTGTCTGCCCCACACACCCCCCCTGCCAACGGCACAGGTACCCCCATCCCGAATTTGGAGTATATAGCAGGCGGGTCTTTATATTCTTTGAGCACGCAAGTATGTCTTCCTCGAAGAGTACCGCTTTGATGGGGTTTGGTTTTTTTTGTTCAGTTTTCAAAGGTTTGAAAGTGTACAAGTCTGTGGTTTCTAGCGTATTTACAAAGTTGTGCAATCATCGGCACAATCGAATTCCAGAACATTTCTGTTGCCTCAAGGAGAAACCCCGTACCCCTCTCAGCCACCGCACCCCCCCCCACCTCCATCAGCCCCTCGGGGACACGAGCCCCCCTGCCTGTCCCAGGACGAGCCCGGCCCGGACGTGTCACACGCGTCTGCTCACACGCCGGCGGGGCCTCCTGTGTCTGGTCCCCCACCCCCACCCCTCGGCCCCGCCAAGCGTCATGTTTTCAAGGCTCGTCCATGGTAACACACGGCGTGTTTTGCAGGCTTTTAAACTTGACATTACATTTTCTTACATTGTCCAAAGCCTTCTGGGACTTGCCTTTTTCTATCAACGCTTGGTTTCTGAGATTCTCCCAGGGCGGGAGGCCCCTCTTTGGGCCACTCCGTGGCATTCCAGGGCCGCTGACTGTAAGAGCCAACATTCTCATTGTTGGACGCCTCGATGTTGCGTCCCAGGGGATTCTGACAGGTGCCTCCCGGGGGCCAGAGCCTCCTTCCCTCCTGTGACCTGGGAGTCCATGCCTTTCCTCACTGCAGATTGCCGGGGTGCCTGCTGTCTCCGGGCACCAGACCCCAGGATGTGGCAGTGGGGAGAAGAGGCCAGAGCCCCTGCCCTCCTGGGGCTGACACTGCGGTTGTGGGGACAGCCGGGATACAGGACGATTAAGTAGAACAGTTGATATCTATCAATACCAGGGAGAAAAACCTAGGAAAAGGGATTGAGAGGTGGAAGGAGCGGACAACATTTGAGCAAGTAGCTGAGGTGAGGCAGGGACCCAAGCGCATGACTGGGAGATGGCATTCCAGGCAGAAGGAACAGCACGTGCAAAGGCCCTGGGGCAGGACCCAACCTGGCATTAGAGGAAAGGCAAGGAGGCCGGTATGGCTGGAGCAGCGTGTGCCAGGGGGAGATGGGGAGGAAGGGAGGGCAGGGAGGGCGGCCGGGCTGGTCGTGCAGAGCCTGGCGGGCCTCAGGGAGGACGGAGCCCCCGGGGGCTGCGGCGGGTAGGGACAGGGTGTAGCTGAGGTGATCCCTGGTCCCTGTCCTGCCCTTTCTAGGGTCCTTGCAAGGAGTACATGGGCGCGCCCACTGCCCTGGTCCTCACTGGGAACCCCCGTTTCCGCCCCGTGTGCTGCTCAGGCCCCGCGGCCCGCCCGGCGTCCCCCGGGAGCGCGCAGCTGGCCTAGCAGGGCCCGCGCACCTGGGCCAGACCCCCCTCCGCGGCCCGCGGTGTCGCCTTCCCGGGAGGCTCGGGTTCCCGGATCCCCTTACCCAGCGGCTCGGCTGTCGCGCCCTGGGCCGGGGGAGGGGAGGCTGCAGGAAGCGGCGGATCCGGCGGCGGCGGCGGCGGCGGCGGTGGCGGTGGCGGTGGCTCCTCCCGCCATGGAGAGCGCAGCGGCCCACGAGCCCCGGGGCGCCGAGGCCCCGCGCCCGTCCGCGCCCCCGCCCCCGCCCTCGCCCGCGCCCGCGGAGCCCCCCGCCGCGCCCCGCGCGCGTCCGCGCCTGGTCTTCCGCACGCAGCTGGCGCACGGCAGCCCCACGGGCAAGATCGAGGGCTTCACCAACGTCCGCGAGCTCTACGCCAAGATCGCCGAGGCCTTCGGGATCGCGCCCACAGAGGTGAGGACCCCCGAGGTCCCCCCGCTCCCCGCGCCAGAGCCCCCCCCCACGCCGTCTGAGCGGGGAGAGGGGTGGAGCCCGGGGCGCGGGGCTGGGGGCCCGGACCTCCCCTCCCGGGTGCACGGGCTCCCATCAGCGGGTCTCAGAGACACGCCGCTCACATCCTGGGGGCCCCGTACCCCAGACACCCTCTTGGCTCGCCCTGCGCAGAGGGCCTGCGTCGGGGTCAGCGGGTCCCTAGCCTCCCCGGAGCCCTGCGCTGGGCCAGCTAAGAGCGGACCCCGCCGGCGGGGAGGCGCCTCTGCGGTTCCAGGGCGCGGCGGGGGCCGGGGTTCCAGGTGCGAAGTCGCCGGGGTAGGGGCCGGGCTGCAGGGCGGTGCGGCTCGTGGCCCCCAGGGGGCGCCAGCAGATCCAGAATCGACCCCAAAAGTCGGTCTGGGTGTCAGGGCGCCAATGTATCAAAACTGAAAATCTAGGGGTGACGGGGTGGGGGGGCCTCTCTTCCTGCCCACAGCCCCCTTATCACCCTGCTCCCCATTCTCAGGGTCTCAGACTCCTTCTTGCCCCTCTACCCCATTCGGAGGGCCCCACACCCCGCCTTGGACTGGGATCCCCAGGGGCTGGGTGACCAGGCCAGTTTCATGCCCCTTTCTGCCTCAATTTCCCTCCCAGGCTCCTGAGCCCATCACCCTGGTTGTTCTGCACAGACAGAGGGCGATGAGCGCTGTCATTAACTCTGGGCTTCCCCTCCCCTTGGGACAGATCTTATTCTGTACCCTAAACAGCCACAAAGTGGACATGCAGAAACTCCTGGGCGGCCAGATCGGGCTGGAGGACTTCATCTTTGCGCACGTGCGCGGAGAGACCAAGGAGGTAGAGGTCACCAAGACCGAAGACGCCCTGGGACTGACCATCACGGACAACGGGGCCGGCTACGCCTTCATCAAGGTGCCCACGGAGGGCGGGTGGCCTCCTGGGGGCTCAGGGCCCTGGGATGAGCCACTACCTGGGCTCTGGGAAGCCGAGGGGGTGGCTGGGGTGGCCCCCTGAGTGACTCTGGGTCCCTACAGAGGATCAAGGAGGGCAGCATTATCAACCGGATCCAGGCTGTGTGCGTGGGCGACAGCATCGAGGCCATCAACGATCACTCCATCGTCGGCTGCCGCCACTACGAGGTGGCCAAGATGCTCCGGGAGCTGCCCAAGTCCCAGCCCTTCACCCTGCGCCTGGTGCAGCCCAAGAGAGCCTTCGGTGAGGGCCGCCTGGGGCCCAGGGGGCAGGTGGGGTGCTGGCGAGGAGCCCTTCCAGAAGCGGGTTCTCTGGATGCCCAGCACAGTGGACGATGGGGGGACGGGACAGGATGGAAGGTTCTAGATGTCTCTGGTGGCATGACAGAGAGCCTTTGGCACTGTGTCAGGAAGAGGTCGGTAGTCTCTAGATTGTTATGGTCAGTCCAGCATGGGGGCGGCGGGTGAGGAGGTGTCTGGACCTGTTTGGTAACCTGGCTAGGAGGTTTTAAAGTACTGTGGTCAGGCTACGGTCCTGAGAATGTTTTCCTAAGTGAGTTCTAGAATGGTGCCTTTTTTTTTTTTTTAAGATTTTAATTATTTATTTGAGAGAGAGAGAGAGAGAGAAAGCGAGCACAAGGAGGGGGAGCAGTGGGCAGAGGGAGAAGCAGGCTCCCATTGGGCCAGGGAGCCCTATGTGAGGCTCACTCCCGGGACCCCGAGATCATGACCTGAGCTGAAGGCAGATGCTTAACTGACTGGGTCCCCCCACAGGCGCCCCAGCAGGTAATTTTTTTTAATAGCAAGACCTTCTCAAGGAGGGAACCGGCATGTTGCTTCCCATTCCAGCCCCACTTTCCTATTTCTTTACGGACTGGCCTTTGAGTAGCACCATTCTCCAGCAAGAGGTTCTAGAAGCGCCCTGATGCATCTGGAGGGAGGTCCCAGGGAGAATGGGACAGGATGGGGTTCCAGATCTGCCCTGTTGCACAGCAGGGGACCCTGAGAGCCAGGCCCCAACGTTAGGACTGAGTTCTACACAAAGTCTCCTCTAGGTTGACCCTCTGGCTACGGGAGGGTCTCAAGCATTCCTTCTAGAGAGAGTTGTTTTATTTTATTTTTTTTTATTTATTTTATTTTATTATTTATTTATTTTGAGAGAGTTGTTTTAAAAAGAGGAGGGATGGGGCGCCTGTCTGGCTCAGTGAGTGGAGCATGTGATGCTTTTTTTTTTTTTGTAGATTTTTAAAAAAGATTTTATTTATTTATTCATGAGACACACACACACACACACACACACACACACACACAGGCAGAGGGAGAAGCAGGCTCCCTGCTGGGAGCCTGATGCGGGACTCGATCCCAGGACCCCAGGACCCCAGGGTCACCCCCTGAGCCGAAGGCAGACACTCAACCGCTGAGCCACCGGGCAGCCTGGAGCATGTGCCTCTTGATCTCACTGTCGGGAACTCGAGCCCCATGCTGGGCATAGAGATTACTTAAAAAAACGTAAAAAAATAAGAAGAGGAGGGAGATTCAGGGGAAGAGAGGATTCTCAAGGGAGGTCTCTGAAGATTCACCTGTGGACCTAAGGAGGGCTTTGAAGGCTTAGAAGGTTCCAGAAAGGCTCGAGGGCTTACACAGATGGGGGTCTGCCCAGAACGCACGCCCCTCCCCACTCTGTCCCCTGCAGATATGATCGGCCAGAGGAGCAGGAGCAGCAAATGCCCCGTGGAAGCAAAAGTGACCAGTGGGAGGGAGACCCTGCGTCTTCGTTCTGGGGGGGCTGCCACCGTGGAGGAAGTGGTGAGTGAAGGGGAAGGGAGTCTCCTGGGGCTCTTGCACCGAGCACTCGGCTGAGGCCGTGGGACCTCGGGTAAGACCCTCTCCTTCTTCCCGCCTGCTCCCCTCCCTGCCAAGTGGGTCCTCCCTGCGAGGCGGGGCAGCGGCGGGGGCACTGAGCTCTGCCTCTGCTCACACCTAAGGGGCGGGGCCTCGGGGGCGGGGCCTCGGGGGGCGGGGCCGCGTGGCGGAGCGGGAGGGAGCCAGTTTCTGACCCTGTGGTGGATGCTCCTCCCCCAGCCCAGCGAATTTGAGGAGGAGGCGTCCCGGAGGGTGGACGACCTGCTGGAGAGTTACATGGGCATTCGGGACCCAGAGCTGGGTAAGGGGCCAGGGTAAGCCGGGCGGACCCTGGGGGGAGGACAGCCCACGGGGAGGGCACCGAGGCCCACGGGGAGGCCGGGGCCCGGGGAGCACCCTCACCCGCCTTCCTCCTGCTCGGCCTGCAGCGTCCACCATGGTGGACACCTCCAAGAAGACAGCGAGCGTCCAGGAGTTTGCGCGCCGTTTAGACTCCGTCTTGGGCGAGTTCGCCTTCCCGGACGAGTTTGTGGTGGAGGTGTGGGCCGCCATCGGCGAGGCCAGGGAGGCCTGCGGCTAGTCTGCCCCGGCGCTGAGTGCGGCCCCAGCCCGGAGCCCAGCCCCCTGCCCCAAACCTCCCGGCCGGTTCCCGAAGCCCGGCTCTGCACCACAGCCCGGGCCCCATCTGAGACCCAGCCCCGCTGCAGAGCCCAGGCCAGCCCTGGGGCTGAGTTTACCTCTAGAACCCACAGCAGTGTCGACACCAGTCCCAGCTCTGAGGCCAAGCCCTGCTCTAGACTCCAGGCCGGCCCTGAGGCCGAGTTCATCTCTAGAACCCAAACCACTCCTGAGACCCAACCCAGCTCAGAGACACAGCCTCCTTCCAGAGCCCAGGCCAGCTCTGAGACCAAGTTCGTCTCTAGAACCCCTTCCAGTTCTCAGACCAAGCCCAGCTCTGAGGTCAAGTCTTGCTCTAGAACCAAGCTCAGTTCTGAGACCAAGCCCTGTTCTAGACCCCAGGCCAACCCCGAGACTAAGGTCATTGCTAGAATGCAGTTCGGTTCCGAGAACCAACCCAGCTCCAAAACCCAGCCCTTTCTTAGAACCCAAGACAGCTCTGAAGCTAAACCAAACTCTGAAATCAAGTTAAGGTCTGGATCCCAGATAAGTGTTAAGACACAGCCCGGCTCTGAGACCAATCCCAGTTCTGGAACCCAGCCCAGATCTATGACCAAGACCTGCCACCCAACTCAATCTGACACTGGAACTCAAGACAATCTCATGACTCAGCCGTACGAAGACACCCGGTCTAGCTCAGGAACTCCCATTAGTTCTAGAGCCCAAGTCAGACTCAAGAAACAGCCCAGCAACAGGAGCCACACCAGCTCAGGATTGGAAGATGGCTCCCAAACCCAACGCTGCTCACGAGCCCAGATGCATGCTACAGCTCAGTCCAGACCCAGACCCCAGCCCTGCTCTAAAACCCAACTGCATTCGACTACCCACCCCCATCCTGGGGCCTGGTCCAGTTCCAGCGATGAGTCCAGCTCAGAGAATGAGTCTGGTTTTAGACCCCACCCTAGTGCTACAACCGGGCCCATCTCCAGAAGTCAGACAAGCTCTGAAGCCCCATCCACCTCTGAGGCCAGCCCGGCCTCTGGAGCTCAGCTTGATGCCGAGACTGGTTCTCACTGTAGAACACAGACCCGCTCTACAATACCAGCTAACTCTGGGACCCAGACCAACGTTAAGGCCTGGACATTTTCCAGAGCTCAGTCCAGCTCAGGGACGCCACCCAGCTCCAGAACGCAGCTCAATTCTGAAGCACAGACGGGGTCTGAAATCCCTTCCAGCTCCCAAACACAGTCGGTTGTTGGGACCTCACTGAGTTCCAGAATC
Source organism: Canis lupus baileyi (assembly GCF_048164855.1). NCBI lineage: Eukaryota > Metazoa > Chordata > Mammalia > Carnivora > Canidae > Canis > Canis lupus. The sequence goes on along the minus strand of NC_132856.1, from coordinate 57,492,799 downwards.
CAGTTAAACTCTGGAATCCACTCCAGCCCCGGGACCCAGATCAATGCAGCAGCAGATTTATGCTCCACAAATCTGCCTCACTCTGAAGGGAGGCCCAGCTCCAGGACCCAGACTGGCCCAGGAACTCAGTCAACTTCTGGAAGTCAGATCATTTTGGAAACCCTGTCAACTTCTAGATACCAGCTCCAGGCTGCAACCCAGGGCAGCTCTGGAGTCGAGCCGGACTTTGGGAAGCAGACCAGCTCTGGAACTCAGCTCATTTCTAGAGCCCAGCCGAGCTCTGGGGCCCAGATAAGTTCAAGAATTCAGCCCAGCTCCAGTACCCAGCACAGCCCCAGGATTCACTTTGGCCCTGAGACCTGGCCCAACTTGGAAACCCAGAGCAATTCCAGAACCCAGACTATTTCTGAAGCCCAACCCAGCTCTAGAACCCTGATCAGTTCTGGAACCCAGCTCAGCTCTGAGACCCAGCCCAGTGCAAGAATTCAGCCCAGCCCTGGAGCTCAACTTAGCTCCGGAACCCAGCCCAGTTCCAGGATTCAGCTCAGCCCCGAGACTCAGCCCAACTCTGGAACCCAGAGCAGTTCAAGAACTCAGGCCAGCTCTGGAACTTACCTTAGTTCTAGAACCCAGACTGTTTCTGGAACCCAGTCCAGCTCCGGGATCCAGACCAGTTCCAGGATTCAGCTCAGCCCTGAGACTCAGCCCAACTCTGGAACCCAGAGCAGTTCAAGAACTCAGGCCAGCTCTGGAACTTACCTTAGTTCTAGAACCCAGACTGTTTCTGGAACCCAGTCCAGCTCCGGGACCCAGACCAGTTCCAGGATTCAGCTCAGCCCTGAGACTCAGCCCAACTCTGGAACCCAGAGCAGTTCAAGAACTCAGGCCAGCTCTGGAACTTACCCTAGTTCTAGAACCCAGACTGTTTCTGGAACCCAGTCCAGCTCCGGGACCCAGACCAGTTCCAGGATTCAGCTCAGCCCTGAGACTCAGCCCAACTCTGGAACCCAGAGCAGTTCAAGAACTCAGGCCAGCTCTGGAACTTACCCTAGTTCTAGAACCCAGACTGTTTCTGGAACCCAGTCCAGCTCCGGGACCCAGACCAGTTCCAGGATTCAGCCCAGACCTGAGACTCAGCCCAACTCTGGAACCCAGAGCAGTTCAAGAACTCAGGCCAGCTCCAGAACTTACCTTAGTTCTAGAACCCAGACTGTTTCTGGAACCCAGTCCAGCTCTGGGACCCAGACCAGTTCTGGAACCCAGCTCAGCTTCAAGACCCAGCCAAGCTCTGGGACCAAGAACAGTGTAACAATTCAACTCAGCTCTGGAACTCATGTCAGTTCCACGATCCAGCCTCTTTCTGGAACCCAACCAAGCTCTGGAGCCCAGAGTAGTATAAATATTCCACCCAGCTCTGGAGCCCAGCTTAGCTCTAGAACCCAGTTTACCTCTGAGACCCGGCTCAGCTCTGAAACCCAGCCCAGCTCTAGAACCCTGATCAGTTCTGGAACCCAGCTCAGCTCTGAAATCCAGCCTACCTCAGAGACCCAGCCCAGCTCCAGGATTCAGCTCAGTCCTGAGAACCATCCCACCTCAGAAACCCAGAGCAGTTCAAGAACTCAGCCCAGCTCTGGAACTTACCTTACTTCCAGGTCCCAGCCTGTTTCTGGAACCCAATCCAGCTCTAGAACCCAGACCAACTCAAAGATCCAGCTCAGCTCTAGCAATAGACGCCACCTACAGACCCCTGGCCTTGACCCTAGAACCCAGGCTGATCTCACTCGCCCCGTCCAAAATCAGCCCTCAGGCCCACAACCCAGAGCCCTGACTCGGGCCCCGAGCACAGTCTCTCAGCCTCAGCCGCAGCCCCATGATCTGGTACATGGAACGCAGGCCAGTACCGGCCTGGGCAGAAGCCCACCAACTTCCCACCTGGCCCCACAGCCACAGAGCCCCTCAGCACCCCAGAAACCAGCGCTCTTCCCCAAGCCCCAGCTAGGACCCCAGAAGCCCACCCCACCCCCCATATCTGTTATCTCTAGTTCTGCCCCCAGGGCAGCCGTCCTGCATTCCCAGCCCCCTGAACCTCTAGCCCAGAGACTTGTCCCCTCCCCTACACTCAAGGAGTCGAGGTCTGCTCCTTGGGGGTCCGAGCCCCTGCCCCACCAAGGGGAGCTGTAGCTTGAGGGTAACATAATTGGCTTCCATGGTTCCCCCATCCTGTCTCCTGCCCCTCCCTCCCAGCCTGGGTCCCCTGGAGGCAGCAGGTGACCTCATTCCCCCAGCAGGTGGGGAGGGGGGGAGTGGGGAGAGTGGAAACAGGGGCTTTAGTTTCACTCGGCCTGGCTCTGAGAGGTGTAAGCAGATCCCGGGTCTGTGGAGTGGAAAGCCAGGCGTATGGCGGAGGGGGGCATGTGGGCCGGAGGTGGAGATGTTGGAGCAGGAGACAATTTTGTCCTCATGTACCTCGAGGGCTGGCAGGGAATAAAGGCATCTCCCACCCCTGCAGCTGGGTGCGTCGTTTTTGGGGGACGTTCATGGGAAGGCGGGGGAAGGGGCAGGTGTGAGTGTCCAGGGGGCTCACGTGACCACACGCGGCTCTGTGCCTAGCCCTTTACTAAGTGCGCGTGTGCCCGTGTGCCTGCGCGCACCTGATGCTGTGTAAGGCTCGTCCTCCGGCCGGTCGGGCCGTGTTCACACCTGCTGTGGGCCAGGGGCTGTGTGTTCCAGGCCCCGCGGGTCTGAAGTGTTGAGCGAACAAGCAGGTAAAGGCACGAGCCCCGTATGGAGGGGGAGGCAGGTGCTCCCTCCAGGATCCCGTGTCTTCTCTCTTTCCTCACCTCCCGGGGGTTAATCCCAGAACCCCAGGGGCCGCGGGGAGGCTCCCAGGAGATGTGACCATGGCAGGCCCACCGAGGGCGAGGGCGCGGAGGAGAGCGGCGGGCACCCAGCACACCCCCTCCGCCCTGCCCGGCCCCGGCGCGGCTCCGGCTGTGGCCAACACAGGGGAACAGCAATCTGACGCCCGAACTTTAAAGATTGATGATTTCTGGACCCAAAGGAAAGTAAAGCTGGGGGGGCCAGTATATATTTTGGCAAGAGAGCGGTGTCTTGCCTGTGCACACTCAATGTTTTCTAAATAGAGCCTTCTCGGGGCTGGGGAGTCAAAGGGAATCAACTGTACCCCAGGAAGCAGGTCATATCCAGGGGTCAGAGTCCCCCCATTCTCAGGGGATTCCTGGAAGGGGCGGCTTCCAAGTCCGATTTCCTCAGACACCCTCCCCCCAACATGCCTGCCCACCCTTTCTGGGTAGGGAGGGGGAAGGGATCAGAGAGGAGTTGGTGGTGGGTCCCCAGGGCCGCTGGGGGGGCCCCACCATCCTGGCATGCACAGTCTTGGCCTTTCTGAGACTCCGGGCTCCTGGGGCTCCGGGCTGGCTGGGGGGCCCCCCGTGTGCGGCCGTCCCGCTGGGGCCCTACGGCACCGGGCGCCTCTGGGTGAGCTGGGGCTGCAGGGACAGCGACCTGGGCCGCGCGCTGAGGCGAGGGTGCAGGCGACGGATCACCGCCCGGCGGAACAGGATGTACACCCAGGGGTCCAGGATCTGGTTCCAGGTGGCCACGCGCAGGTAAATGAGCAGCTGCTGCTCGGTGGCCCGGGACAGCTGTCCGGTCGGGCTCATGGCGGGCGGGCTGCGCAGCACCGTCTGGGCGATGAAGACCTGCGGGGGGTCAGAGCCGTTAGCGGGGCACCAGCCGCCGCCCGCACCCCGCCCCGCGATCCAGTGCCGCTTCTGTCGCCGCCTTGCTGGGTGACCTGGGGGGGGGTGCCCAGCCTCTCTGAGCTTCCCCGACGCAATCTTCCTGCCTGTCTCCACAATTAAATACGGTGGAAAACAAGGCGGGTGTGAGCACGCAGAGCCCCCGCACCGCCAGCGTTATTATCCTCCTAAACACCTGAAAATTCGTAAAAATTTCATAATGTAAAACTATACTATTCAATTGCACCTTAAGTATTTAATTTTTTAAAAGCTTTTATTTATGTATTCCTGAGAGACACACAGAAGGAGGCGGAGACACAGGCAGAGGGAGAAGCAGGCTCCCTGCGGGGACCCCGATGCGGGACTTGATGCTGGGACCCTGGGGTCACGCCCTGAGCTGAAGGCAGATGGTCCACCGCGGAGCTACCCAGGCGTCCAAAAATAAAATCTTAAAAAAGAAATTTGATTAATGTTGTTTCCTGAGCACCTGCTGGGCAGTGCTGGGGACACTGCGCTGGCCACGAGGGACCAGTCCCCGCTGCACAGGCTTGCGGCCCCAACAGGAGGCGGCCAGGAAGTCACAGCGTGGGGGCGGGGGTGACAGAGCTGTGACAGGGGACACATGGGGCCTGCGGGAGGCCAGCGTGGGCGCCTGAGCTGACCCAGGGCTGGGAGCCAGTTGGCAAACTGGGTTCCCCAGGTGAGCTTGAGGGCCTCCTGGGGGGCTTATCCTCTGGGCCCATGGGGATCCGGGGCGGGATTAGAGCACCAGCTGGCCCCTTGGCCAAATCAGGCCTTTCCCCTCTTCCTGTTTGGTTTGCTTGGGCTTTTATGGTTTCATTTTATTGTTTTGTTAAGGACGTTTTTACATGTGCAAATAGTGGGAGAAAAAAAATAGGAAGGAGTTTGTGACATGTGAGAACGACATGAAATTCTCGGTGTCCTCTGGGCGCACAGTCAGGCCCACTCGCTGCCTGTGGCTGCGTTCCCGCCCGGGAGGGGACAACACAGCTGAGCCTGTGACAGACCGCGTTGAAAATACCACACGGAAAAAAAAAAAATTAAAAAAAAAAAAGAAAATACCACACGGCCCTTTATGAAACAGTTTGCCCACAAAGGGGACTCAGGGGGTGTCTAATGATTCAGTGATCCTACTAGGACGGCTTCCCTCTTATGTGTAGCAAGGAAACTCCTATTCATGCTTCAAAGCCCCGGTTCCAATGGTTCAGAGCAGCACGGAGCCCATTCTGGGTGTCCCCGGGAGAGACCGGGGGGCAGGGAGGAGACCGAGGCAGGTTCTCCCCGGTCCTCCCCGGCCCTCCCTCTCCGTCTCGCCCACTCTGCTCCTCCGACATGCCAGGCAGCGTCCTGCCCCAGAGCCTTTGCACGTGCTGTGCCCCCTTCCTGGAATGCCTTCGCCCCCAGATCTCCGCACAGCCCGCTTCCTCCCCTGGACCGCGTCTTTGCTTAAATGTCACCTTCACGGAGACGTCCCTGACCAGGATCTGCCGCAGTCTCCCGGGACCCCCAGAACGGGCCACGCTCTGCTCGGAACCACGGGCTCTGGGGCTCTGGAGCATGGGTGCGAGGTTCACAGCTGGATCAAAACCAGATAGGTGTCCTAGATCGAATCTCACGGAGTCGTGAAACGGTTCCCGGGGCCCCTTTGGTGGCCACCTTCCTTCTTACAGGGCCGTGGAATAAATATTCTAAACGCAGTCCCTGTCGCAGCTGGGCCACCGCAGCCTCGGAGCTACAGGGAGGCACAGGGGCGTGGCTGTGCTCTAGCGTTATTTCTGGATGCGGAAATTTGAATTCCATGTCATTGTCACATGTCACAAAACATCAAAATATGATGCTCCTTTGTACTTTTTCCCCGACTACTTACGTATGTGAAAAATTCTTAGCAAAACAAAACACAAAGCAAAAAAAAAAAAAAAATATGATCTTTCCATTTGCAGTGCTTTCTTTTTTTAAGATTTTATTTTTAGGGGGCGCCCGGGTGGCTCAGTGGTTGAGCGTCTGCCTTTGGCTCAGGTCGTGATCCCAGGGTCCTGGGATTGAGCCCGGGTGGGGCTCCTGCTTCTCCCTCTGCCTCTGCCTGCCACTCCCCCTGCTTGTGCACACGCAGTCTCTCTGTCAAATAAATACATAAAATCTTTTTTTTAAAAATGCATTTAAGGTTTTAAGTCCTCTCTACACCGAACGGGAGGCTCGAACTCAGAACCCCGAGATGAGGAGTTGCAGGCTCGACCGACTGAGCCCGCCGGGCGCCCATGCGGGGTTGGTTTGCACTCTAGCTCTTTTCACTCCCATCTGCCGCCTCCCGCATCGTCGCACACGTGCACGACCGGCCCTCCCCGCTGGCAAGAGCTCCCAGGGGGCTCCGTTGCTTTCATCCTCCGCTGTGTCCTCGGTGTCTACACCGCAGCCTGGGACGTAGCAGTCACTCATGAAACGCTTGTGGAAGCAGCAGATGGATACACGAGTTCATTTCACCCTCACCACCACTTGGAAGGGCAGGCAACTTTTTTTTTTTTTTTTTTTTTAAGATTTTTTATTTATTCATGAGAGAGAGAGAGAGGCAGACATACAGGCAGAGGGAGAAGCAGGCTCCATGCAGGGAGCCCGACATGGGACTCGATCCCGGGACTCCAGGATCATGCCCTGGGCCGAAGGCAGGCACTAAACCTCTGAGCCACCCAGGGATCCCCAAACTTTTGAATCCCCGTAATCAGGCCTTGGGGAGGGGAGCCCAGAGCCAGAGTCACACAGCAAGTCCTTGAAGGACACGGGTTGGAAGCCGACTGTCTGACTTCAGACTCCAGACTTGTTCTGATCGAGTCAGAAATGGAAAAATGACCACCCCAAATGGCCAAGGACGTTGGCCAAGCTCCCCTGACTGGGAAAATCCGGGCAGAGCTGGGTCTCGGACCAGAACCCAACACAAAGTGGCCTCAGGAAATGTCTGACGGGTCGGTGATACTACGTAGAACGCTTTCCTTGGTTTTGTTTGGCAGATAAACTCTTATGCGTCCTTCAAAACCCCAGCTCCAGCGCCCCTCCTCTGGAGAACCCGCTGATGACCCAGATGGAAGCTTGGAGCCCCTCCGCCGGCATCCCGGGCCTGGCCCCCCCTGGTTGGGGGGTTGTCTGTGTCTTATCCATGAGCTCCTCTGGGAAGGATGCTCAAACATCGGGGGTCTGTGCCCACATTTTCCTGGGTGGGTGGGAACCTGGGAACCTAAATCCACTGTGGAGGGGCACCTGGGGGGCTCAGTGGGTTAAGTGAGCCTCTGCCTTCGGCTCAGGTCGTGATCCCCGGGGTTCCAGGGTCGAGCCCCACGAGGGGCTCCCTGCCCAGCGCTTCTCCCTCCGCCCCCAGCCCTGCTCGTGCCCGCACACGGGCTCGCTCTCTCTGAAATAAATAAAACCTTGAACAAAGAGGCAACAGGTCCAGGCGGATGGAGCCCCCCCGCCCCGGGGAGGGTGCACTCACCAGCAGCGGCATCCAGCAGATGCTGGCCACCACCATGATGCCCGTGAGCTGGGCCATCATCTCCACCTCGCAGTCCCGCGGGCGCTGCTGGGCCGCCTCCTGCCCGTGGTACACGTGGCACAGGGTGGCCACGCTGATGGTGTTGAGCAGGAAGGACAGCCCCACCGAGAGGCTGCCGAGGAGCGTGAAGAGGAGGCCGAAGGCCACGTCCCCGGGCTGGGCGCCGAGCGTCAGGAAGCACCAGGAGCCGGGGTACTGCACGGTGTAGCGGCCCACGCCCAGCAGCGGCAGCAGGCCCAGCGCCAGCGCCGCGGCCCACACCAGCGCCACGGTGGCCCAGGCCCGGCGGCGCGAGGAGGCCGCGGGCCGCGAGAAGGGCCGCGTGATGCCCAGGTGGCGCTCCGAGGCCATGGCGGCGCCCAGCAGCAGCGGGCAGAGGCCGAAGAAGACCATGACGACGCCCATGAACTGGCACAGGCGGCAGCCGGGGTCGGCGGCGCGCCAGTCGAGCAGCGCGGCGTGCTGGGCCACCACGATGGCGCCGGTCACCAGCAGCCCCATGAAGTCGGTGAGGACCAGGCCGCAGAGGAGCGTGAGGAAGGAGGAGCGCGCGTGCGAGCCGCCCTGCCTGGCGCCCGCCAGCACGCCCAGCGCCAGCAGGTTGGACGCCAGGCCCGCCAGGCAGAAGGAGGCCGCGAACCAGGGCGACGCGATGAGGCGCCGCTCCTCCGCCGTCAGGTTGCTCGGCCGGAAACACGGCCCCGCGGAGCTGCCGTTGGGCCACATGGCGCCGAGCCGGGCGCGGGGTCAGCACCCCATGGGGCGCGGCGCACCTGGGGGCACAGAGAGGGTGTGCTAGGCCCCGGCGGCGCCTCCTCGCGCTCCCGCGCCGCGTGACTCTTACTGCCTCTAGCAGCGCCGCTGTCCTTGATGGTCTGGGTTAGAAGCGCGGCCCCGGCCCCCCCCCCCCCCCCCCGACGTGACCCCAGGACCCGATCGGCCGTGCCCCGCCGAGCCCTTGGCCGCCGCGGAATGCAGGACGGTCGGCCCGAGCGCACCGCGGCCGAGGTGAGGAGGTCGCCGGCTCTCACGCGCTCCGGGCGGCCCTGGGCCCCGGTCCCGGCTTTTCGGAAGCCGCTGCCTCACACATGTTGGGGTCATGTGGATTCTTCCCCCGTCTGCCCCCGTTTTTATAATAAGAAATAAACCCAGAAATCCAGTTCCATTCTGGGAACAGCAGCAAAAAACCCCGGCTCACTCGGAGCAACAGACTCCCCAGGGACGAGCTATAAATGGCAGCGAGAGGGACCTGTCACCCTCCGGGGCTGCGAGACGAGGCGGAGACGCCCGGGCCCCGCCGCGAGTGTGGACGGGTGTGGACGGCTGGACCGGACGGGGTGGCAGGGGCAGGGGGGATGTCCAGGAGAAAGAAAACGAGGGACCATTCTGGAAACCGTTCCCGGTGCCCGAGAAGGACAGGCCGGGGGGCCTTCCGGGGGCTCCTGGCGGCAGCTGGCGGGTCCCCAGCCTCCTGCCCTGGTCCGTGCACCGGGCTCGGGTGGGCAGGCGTGGGCGGTACGCACGCAGGTGCCCGGGGGGCAGAGCCAGGCAGTGCCTACGAGGATCCCCACTTTGCAGAGCCGGAGGGGGAGACACAGGGGTCAAGCCTCGTCTGTCCCACTGGCTTGAGTTGACCTGAGATGTAAATTCAGGCCTTGTTATGCGTAAGCCCATTCGCAGGCCCGGGCCTGGGGGGTCCGGGGGGTGGGTGTGGGCACCCCCCATTGTCGGATTCTTCTTTAAGGGGTAGAATTTTCTACAGCGGGGTCCGGCCAGATCTGCACCCAGGCTTGGCCACGAGCCCCCTCACGGCCCTGCTGAGCTTCAGCTCCCCTTCCTGTAAGCAGGGACGGTGGGAAGGAGCCAGGCGAGCGCAGGGCCTGCGGGTGCCCGTGGGTGCTGCCGTGGCGCCGGCCCTGGGGTGGGGGGGGCCCCTGCGGCCGCCAGCCCTCGCCCCCCAGCTCCCCTGCTCATCGCTGCGTTGGTCGGGCCCCTCTGCGCGGCTCCTTATCGCTCCTCATAAATCACCCAGGCCCTGAGCTTCCCTCCCAGGCTGTGAGCCAAGGCCAGGGCGCTGGTGGGGCGGGGCCTCCTGGGCGGGGGTGGGGGTGAGGGGGGTGGGGTGGGAAACCGAGGCCTGAGACCCACAGGGTCTTAGCCTCCCGCAGGGCAGGGCTTTGCCCTCTGCTCCTGCAGCGAGGCCTTCTTCAGGGCCTCTCGGGCCCGGGCACCCTCTGCCTCGGGAGCTGCTCTGCACCGTTTCTGAACATTCCCGGGGACTCGGGCTGCGCCTCCGCGTCCTGGGTCTCGCGGCCCCAACCGGGTGTGGGGGCTCGTGCACCAGCCATTCGCGGGGGGCCGCACACCCCGAGACTGCCAACGGCCTCTGTTGTCTGAGAACAAACCTGTGACCCAGAGCCCTTGGCGTGGCCTCCTGGGGCAAGCTGGAAACTGGCATGACTCCCCCTGGCCACCGCCGGTGGTTTCTAGTCCCCCCGCAGGTTCAGGTGATAGCGGCCGTCTCAGGTTCCCCAGGCACCCGGGCCAGGCCAGTAGGGGCACCGGGCACGGCCTCCTGCCCTTCCCAAGTTGTCTGGGAGGGATGGCGGGGCCCTCACCCTGCAGGGGACTGTCCTCGTCCGCGCGAGGTCCTGAATCAGCACCGCGTGGCCCTTGGGGGAGTCCAGCTCCAGCTCCCCGGGCCTCACGGGAGGCATGGACCCCAAGTTCCCAGGCCGGATTTGCTGGACAAACCCAGGCTTCCAGGACCCAGGCGCGGGGAGGTGTGGGCTCCGAAGGACCAGGGATCTGGAATCCTCCCAAGCTGGTTCTGGAACCCCCGGAGCCCTCAAATTCCAGTGGCTGAGGTGCCAGCACTTCGCCAGGCATGTGGCAGGGCCCTGGGTTCCAGAGCGCGGGCCTCAGCTCCCGGTCCGTCCTGGGGGACGACCCTGCGTGGTGGTCAGTCCACCTGGGGAGGCCGCCCGTCCTGCCCCGTCCTGCCCCTCCCGCGCCCAGGCCCCTGTGGAATGTGATCTGGGCTCCCAAGCGCCAGGCCCCTCCTCTGTCCGAGGTCACCAACGCCCAGCGCCCCTCCTCCCGCCCCAGGGAGCAGGCCAGCCCCCCATGCGTCCCTCTCCTGCGCTGCAGCCCACGCACTGGGGCCCCTGACCTGCCCCTGCCAGGCTGGGGGCGCTGCTGCTGAGCCTCAGCATCCCCCCCTCCCTGAAATGCAGAGAAGGGGGACACCGAGTGGCCCGCTGGCATCTGGCTGGCCTCCCCAGGCCTGACCCGCTCCCACCCCCGCCCGGTGAGCCTCTCCTGCTCCTGGGGTGCTCCCAGCTTAACCTGTTGGCCGTGTGCACGCGTGGGGCGGTGGGGGGCAGCCCTGCGGCGGCCCCAGCACATTTTCTGAGTCCTGAGTGCTGTCTAATGACCGTCGCCGCCCTTTGGTGTGACACCACAGGGGCCCGGCCAGCCCAGGCCTGATGCAGACCCGTGGCTCCCGGGCGCGGCGCCCCCACAGACACCCACCCAGACACACCTGCCGGTTCCCAGGCCGCCCCTGCCCACCCTCCCACATCACAAGGCTCAGTTTCCGGGAACTTTTTCCTGTTTGTGACACCGACCTAGCCCTCACCTCAGAGGGTGCAAAGTGGGGCCTCCACAGTCAGCCAACTAGGTCTCAGCCCAGCCTGGGCCTGACTCAGGGGCCCCCTGGGAGCCTCAGTTTCCTCATCTGTACAATGGGTGTGCCCTCGAGGGCTCACCACCCACGGCCAGGGGGTCTGTGCAGGGGGGCAGGTGCAGGATGAAGGCCCCGGGGCCTGTGGCCGAGGTTAGGGCTGCACAGTTAGTGATGGTGCAGACGGGCGCTGAGACCTCGCTGCCTGTGCATGCGCACGCGCGCGCGCGCGCGCACACACACACACACACACACACACACACTTGCTCACAGCCACACCCAGACCCTTGCACCCTTCCCGCGACACCAGAGGCCCCAAGTGGCTCCACGCTCGTGGACCCCGGGACACGCACAGGAGCACATCCTCAGCCACTCCGGGGCGGTGGCACACCTGGTCTCAACACCCCCCCAACACCCACACCTGGGCCGGCTGGTGGGGGGACACACCCACCCAGGCCCCTCCCCTGACCCGGCGCGGGTCTCACCTGGAGGTGGTGATCTGTGGGATGCGCTGGGGTCGCCGCGGCCGGGAGCGGGCCCAGGCCGGAAGGGCGGAGCGGGGAGCGGGGCGGCCGGGCCTCCGGGGCCCCTGGGGAAACAGAGTCACAGCCGGGGGCGGGCAGCTCGGAGGAGCCTCGCAGGGCACAGAGGGAGGGCGCGGCGGCGCAGCAGGCGGGGGTGCGCGTCCCCCGGGGCTGGGGGGGGCACGAGCCCTCCGGGCCGGAGCGGGTCCGCGGGGGCTGGGAACGGCCAGGCCCGGGGCTCTCGCTCCGCTGCCCGCGCCCTCTGTGCCGTGTGTCCGTCCGTCCCTCCATCCGTCTCTCCGCGGCCCCGCCCCTGAGCTGGCCACGCCCCTCCGGCCAGCCCGGCTGCTGGGGGTCGGTGGGGGTCGGTGGGCGCCCCGGGTGGCCTGGGCAGGGGCGGGGATGCGGGGCCGCGGCTCTGGAGCCTCGCCCCGGGCCCCCCTGGACCTGCCCCGCAGCCCCGCGTTGTTCACCAGCCCGGCAGCCCTGGATCGCAGGCCGGGAGGGCCGGCATCGGCCTCCCCCACCCCAGGCGCCCAGACCCGCGCCCAGGGCCCGGGGCTCTCAGCTGGTGACCCCGAGGGCTGGCGCCTGGCACCCAGAGGTACCTAAGAGGCTCTGTGGGCACCGGGCGGAGCCCTCGGGGGGGGGGGGCTGGGGGTCCCCACCTCCCTGCGGGAGTGTCCTGCAGGGCAGAGGCTTGGAGAGGCTGTGGGGCTGGAGAGAGCACAGCCCTAGAGCCCGGCAGGGGGAGGAGGTCCGGCCCCCTTGCCCCTCCACCTCTCACCCCTGCGTGGGGTGGGCAAGGGTGCCCGGCCGCTCAGCTCAGGCGGGAGTGCGGGTGAGGCCCGGGGCTTGGGTGCGGGCCGCAGGCAGGGTGCGCTTCCTCGGAGACCCCAGACCCCGTCCCCCCAGCCCCAAGAGCAGAGGGCGGCCAGGCTGGACGCGGCCGAGCAAAGGCCCCAGAGGTGCCTTTCGCTGCAGGTAAGTGAGGCGAGGCGAGGGGGGCAGGAGGCCTGACCGGGGCCTCACTGGCCCCAAGTGAACCGCCTGGACGGGGCGACTGGCCGCTTTGGCCTCAACCCCGCCCCGCCCATCCCCCCCCCCCCCCCCCCCCGGGGCTCTGCCCTCCTCTGCCCTGAGTCCCGACAGCCGCCTCCCGCGCCCCCGTCCTTCCGGCCTCCAGGCCTTAGCTCACACCCAGCGTCCTCCCAGACGGCCCCTCCCCGAGGCCGTTAACTCTAACTTCTCCTCCTTGGGAAGGGGTCCCCCCAACTCCTAGGCGCCTGGCACAGCCCTGGCTCCAAGGGCCCCTCCTTTGTAAAGCTCAGCTCTCCCAGGCAGTCTTGCTACCTCCAGCCTCCCTTGGGGCAACTCAGTGTCCTAGTCCTGCGCCGGCACAGTTTTGCGCTGGATCTGCCCTCGAGGATGCCCTCGTGTGGGAGAAAGACCCAGCGAGAGGGACAGTCCGGCCCCCTGGGGCCAGGGCTGGGCCAGAGGAGGTGACGGGGCGTAGGGGGTGCCCAGAGGTGAGCCAGGAAGGCATCCTGACAGAACTGGGGCTTTGTAGGACGAACAGGAGTCCCCCGGGTCTGAGAGACGGTCGTGGCAGAAATGACATGATCAAGACGTTGAGGAGGAGACGGGAGCACTGAGGCTTCGGGAAATTGTAAGGAAGGCAGATGTGGTGGCGAGAGGATGTGGAGCGGGGGCTACAGATGTGGGGACTTGAAGGACCCTGCTCCCCACTTCCTCTGCCGCGAGATAACAAGGACAGCATCCCTTCTGGGAACAGTCGCGGCGGTGTCAGAAGGGGCCTGACCTGCGCGCCGCCGCCAGCAGCGCCCGAGGCAGTGGGGGCGGGGGAGGGGACCGAGGGGCGCCGGCCAGCTCGTTGGCAGAGGGTACGACGTCCGGGTCGTGAGCTCAGCCCTGTGTCACGTGTGGGGATTACTCAAAAAGTCTTAAAAAAGGGGGGGGGAAACTGAGGCCCACAGGAGGAAACGAGGCAGCAGAGGCCTCGTGCGGGCACGCAGCTCGCGGCCACGTACGTCGGCCTCCTCCGGGCCTCCCTCCGGGCCCGCTCCCGGCCCCCCTCCCGGCCTCCCTCCCCGCCCCGGCCCCGCCCGCCGGCTCAGGCTCAGCTCATCTGCTGGGGAGGACCAGATGGTGGGAACAGAGGCCAGGCTCAGGATGCGCCCCCCGTGGCGGGCTTCCGGTGGGGGCCAGGCAGGCAGTGTCTATTCTTAGCCTCCAAGGCCAAGGGCAGGAAGACGGGGTGGGGGCTGGGGCAGCTTAAGGCACCGGGCGGACCCTGGGGGAGGGCAGGGGGGTGGGGGCGGCTGCGCTGTCTCCACTGACACCCAGCTCCAGGCCGCCAGACATTCGCCCTCTATGGCTCCCAGGGCCACCCCCGGCCCGCAGTCACTGCTCCCCACCCCACCCCACCCCCAGCACCTGCTGCCTCAACCTCTCCCCGCAGCCCCGAGCCGAGCCACAGCCCTGCCCAGCGCCCCTTCTCCCCTTCTCCAGGGAGCCTTCCACGTTCCTTCTGGGGGCCAGACCCCAAGCCCCCCTTGCCGCAGCCTGACCCCTAGGTCGCCCTTGGGGTCCGCACCCCGTGGGGGAGCAGGTGGACACAGGCTGGGGCGCGGTTGGGAGGTGGGATCCTCCCAGCCGGAGACTCCAACCCCGGCTCACACACGTGGCCTCTCTCCGTGAGCCGCTGTGCGGTGCCTGGATGCACACAGCCCGCGCTGGGACCACAGGCAGCAGTGGACCCAGCCTGCGACCCACGGGCGAGCCCCAGACTCAGGCTCGCGCCCAGGGGCCTGCGTGCACCCGGACAGGGGAGCAGATCCGGGATGCACTGGTGCCAACTGCTGGGACGTGCGGGACAGTGGAAGATCGCTCCAGCAGGCGCCACTGATTAGCGATGTCTGTCGGGGGTTGTGAGGGGGCCCCTTCGTGCTGCCCCCAGCTGCGGTGGGCACATGTGAGCTGTGCCAGGCGCTCCTGGGAGCGTACGGTGGGCTTGGGGGCCACCCGTGGCCCTGGAACAGTCTAGGCTGTGCACCCTGGGGGGTGCTGACCAGAGCACCCTCCCCACCCAGGTTCCAGCCGGTCAGATGCACTGGGAGGTGAGGCACTGGGAGGTGAGGCCGGGCGGGCAGAGACGGGAAACCTGGAGCGGGAGGTTCCCGAGGGGCCGCCGCCTCTGAAGTGCTCTGCAGCTTTGTAAAAGGTCGTCTTGCCCGAGCCCTGGCTGGGACGTGTGTGCTGGGCTCACGGGAGATGGTAAGGACATGGCGGCAGGGCAGGGCGGGGCACTCTGCAGCATTTCTGACAGTCTGGAAGTATTCTAAAATAAAGTGTTTATTAAAAAAACATGCAACCTCATGAGTCGACCAATTAAATGAAAATAAGATCTTTCCCCCACCTAAAAAAAGTCTTCGTAGAGAAACCACCTTCGTAGAGAAAACATTTCCAGACAGAACAGGGCGTGTGGGTGGGGCCGTTGGGGGAGCCCGCAGGTGGCCCTTGGTGGGGTGGGGGTCATCCCCCTTAAGGCCAGAAGGAACCGTCTCTGGAACCAAATGTCAGAAGAAACGTTTCTGGGGCAGCATGTGACCGGGTGGTGACTGCACCTGTCAGCCCCGCTGGGCTCAGGCCACACACGGACGCCGAGGCCAGTTTTGAGCCGGCTGGGAGGTGCTCTCCAGGGACATAGCTGTCCCAACATGGGGGGCCCCCAGGCCAGATGGCGTGCCACAGCCGCACACAGAGACCAGGCTCCTGCAGCCACAGAACATCTCAGCCCCCCCCCCCCGCCCCGGGCTCCTGGACCCGACGGCAGATGGTGATGGGTCTTCCTCGCCCACCCGGGGGGCACTGGCCCACACCAGCACTGGGGCCACCTGGGGAGCCAGAGCTCAGGCGCCCCTCAGCAGGCTCTCCTGGACCGTGCCCGGCAGGGGCCCACATCCCTGTGCTGCAGGCCCAGCCAGGCCAGCCAGGGAAGGGGCCAGGGGTGTGAGTCCTGCAGCCGCCCTGGACTTGGTTTCCTGCCCCTCGAGAGCGCCGCTCCCTGTTCCGCACCCTGTTGCACTGACTGTCCCCAGCAGGCTCTGTGGTGAGCCCCCCTGCACCCCCTTCCCACTGGGGAAATTGAGTCTGGTGGAGCGGCAGGCCCAGCCTGAGCTCCCGGGGCCCCTCGCCCGGCCCGGGGAGGCTGCTGGCTCCACCAGACCCCGAGGGGGGCAGCAGATGGTGTGGGAGGAAGGCCCCTGCCGTCACCGCCGGTAGCGGTAGCGCTTGAAGTGGAACCAGAGCTGGAAGATGCCGTTGGCGAACTGGCAGCGGAAGCCGTGCCGGTGGGAGTACTCCCACTCGCGGTTGACGATCTTGAAGGCGATGTCCTCGTAGGGCGGCCCAGCGTGGAAGCGCAGCGTGGCGAAGTCCTTGTTGTCGGGGCACGCCTCCAGGAAGTACTCGGGCGTGGAGCGCTTGTCGATGAGGTCGGGGTAGAAGATGTTGAACTTGTAGCCCTGCACGATCTTGGGCGGCGGGTTATCGAAGTCGTAGTGCGTCTGGTTGTACTTGTTCCACTCGAAGCCCGTGTGCACGCGGTTGAAGAAGCGCGGCTTGCGGGGCCGGTACTTGTCGGCCCACAGGTAGGCCTTGCCCGTCAGCGGCATCTCCACGCTGAACTGCGCCTCGTCCTGGCCCATGCCCTCCTTGGCCCGCCGGAAGAAGATGTCCTCCGCACTCTCGCTGGCGTCGCCTGCGGGCGGGGGTGCGCGTTGGCGGGGATGCGGCAGCCCTGGGCCCCGGCTCCACCGAGAGGTGCACAGAAAGCCCCCCCCTCGCTGCCCCCTGCCCCCGACGCCCGATCTGGGTCATCTCCGCGCGTCCTCCTGGGTGGGCACCGAAGAGCCTGTGGCCAGGAGCGCGGCCAGAGAGCCTGCTGGTGAAAGCCCTGCACGTGAGCCCCGGGCAGGTCCCCACGCCCCTGTACCTGTGACCTGGAGCTGCTGGCGGGACAGCTGCAGGCGCTGCAGGTCCTCGTCGGGCTCCAGCACGTGGGCGTCCAGTGGCAGCTCGTGCGCTGTAAGCAGCCGGGGGCTGTACTTGCCGGCGTCGTAGTCATCCAGGCTCTGCTGGATCAGGTCCTCCTCCATGAGCACGGCCTCCCCGTCCGCCTCACCCTCCACGGGTGCCGCCCCTTCCGCCTCAGGCTCCGCAGAGCCGCCCTCCGAGGAGGGCCCTGGCGGGGTCGGTGCCGGGTCCTCAGGCTCCAGGCTGCACAAGGGAGGAGGCTGGGCTGGGCCAGGCAGCAAGGAGCAAGGTGCTGCCCGGGGACCCACAAGAGGTCCTTGGCTGAGGGGTGGGATGGGGGCCACGGGGTGGCCTACCTGTGGCCAGGGGACGGGGGCTCCTGCTTGAGGATGGGAAACAGAGGCTCGCTCTCCACGCCCTGCTCCTGCTTCAGCTTGTAGAGCTTCTGACGCAGCACGTCCTGGTGGCGCTCTCGGAGCCTGGAACGCAGGCTGCCGGTCACCCCGACACTGGCCGCACAGGGGCCCCTCTCCTCCCCCACGGCCTTTCTTCCGACCCCCTTTGATGGTGAGGGCCTGGAGCCTGGGAGGGCACCAAGGGGTCCCTGCCCAAGCCCTGAGGCTCCAGGCTGTGGAGGGGAGAGGGGCGGGGGGGCGGGGGGAGCCTGCCAGGGTGGGAGTGCTGCAGGGGGCGGGGACCTCTGGGCCAGGGGCCGGGACTCAGAGTGACGACCCTGCCGGGAGCAGCATTCTGCGGTTGGCAAGGGCAGGTCCCCGTTCAAGGGATTCATGCGCCATGTCAGCCACCGAGCCGGGCGGGACAGGGCGCAAGACGCCAGCAGGGGACGAGTGAACTCAGAGACAGCTCTGCAGTTAGCGACAGCCAGGCGCTGTGTTTATGCGGCGCGGCCAAACATGCTGAGAATTTGTACACAGAGGGTGTGGGGTGGGCGGGAGACGGGGGACAGGCGGCCTCCGGGCCCGCCGAGATGCCCGCTGACCCGGGCGAGACGAAGGCCAGGTGCGGCTGGAGGCCAGGCCCGCAGAGGCCCTGCCCGCCGCCCCGGACCCTGACCCCCGACCCCAGGGGCACAGCCTTCCAACTGGGACAGTGAGCGGACGCTCCCCGGGGCCGGCTCCTGGGCCCCACAGAGGCCGGGGGCAGCACTGACCTGGCGCGCGCCATGTGGGCACGGAGCTGCTGCAGGAGGCTCTCCCAGTAGCCCATGTCCAGGTTGGGGCCCCCGGCCCGGATTTTGCCCTCGATGCCCTGGAAGATGACCTGCAGCTGGCTGTACGTCTTCCCCTTGAAGACCGACTGCACGTCAGAGCTGACCGAGGCATTGACCCCCTCTCGCCGCTCTCCTGAAGGGGACGGGACGCTCAGCACGGGCCGGGGTCTGAGCTTTCCCTCTGCCTGTCCCCCTCCTCCCCTGCTCCTGGGGTCCTCCTCCCCGCCTCTGGCTGGATCCTGCTAACACATGAAGTGGACACCAGGCCACAGACCCTGGCTGGGATGGTTCGGACTCTGTGGGCCTGGGGAGCCGGGCAGGTCCTTCAGCGGGCCTGACCCCCGGGCCACGTCCGAGCACCTCAGCCTGGCATGTCTGGCCTGTCACCCCGAAAAACATCTGAAGAACAAGGAGGGATCGCCTGACAGCCCAACTCTTGGGAGCTCAGATCCTGCTCCCGCTCTCGGCCGTGTGATCCTGGGTAGGGGGCTTGCCGCTTCTCGGTCTCCCCGTTCCCCAGGAAGGAGAGCTGCTCATCTCCCAGGCTTTGCAAGAAATCCTGGCGCTGCCCGGAGGGGAGCATGCTCACCACCCCCCACCACGGTCCTGCATCCGTGTTAGCTGGGGGCCCCGGAGGGTGGTGCTGGGTGCTGCGGGCCCCACCCGCTCTGGCACACCCGCCTCCTCGTTGCTCAGCACAGACACCACACCCTGTCGCAGGGCCTTTCCTCCAGCAATGTGACCTTCCCTACCCGTTTGCCTTCCAGATCGCTCCCCTTGGCCCGGATGCCCGATTTGTGGCTTCCCCGGGGCAGGGGCCTTGTGGGGCTTCTCTGCGGAGCCGTGCTGGCCCTCAGGAGTTAGGGTGCAGCTGCTGCTGGGTGCAGAGGGACATGAGCAGAACGTGGTCCCTGCTCAAGACCTGGCTTCTGCTACCCTCCCGCTGGACGGAGTCGTAGCCGGTCAGAGAGGGGCACGAAGGAAGCACGCTCCTCTAGCCAACCAGCGCAGGACCCGGGAAGCAGAGACTCGGCCCCTCTGCACACAGCTGGGCGCCCCAGGTACCCGAGTCTGACCGGCTGAGTCTGCGACGGGCACAGAAACGTTACAGGATCAGAAGTGAATTCAGAGACAGCTCCCAGCCGCCCCTGGGGCCACATCCCGCGCTCGCTCACACAGAACTCACACCACACACAGACTGCGTCCGCCGGCACAGCCCCACACGAGCCAAGCTCCACCTTGTCATGGGTTAAAGTCGGGTCCCAGGTCCAGATGCCCCCTAACACCCAGCTACACGGCCCGGCTGGCTGGAGGCGGGCGCCCGAGTGGCTGTGCCCTGCTGACTGGAGCACTCTGCGGGCAGCACACGGGGAGAACCCACAGGGAACGGTAGTGGGGGACCCGTCGCGGTCACCCACTTTCTACCGCACAGCTACCAACGTGAGAACAAGAGAAGCCCAACTGAACTTGTAAAGACAACGTGTGGCGCTTGACTCAAGGAACGATGGAACTGAGACTGCTTGGAAATGAGGCCGAAGGGAGAAACGGAAAAGCAAAGCTCACCTCAGAGGATGGCTCAGGTGAGGGGGGAGAGCGGGCGGGGACTGGGCGCAGGGCAGCTGTGCGCAGGGGCACAGGGCGGGCCGGCCCCCACTCTTCCCCAGCCGGACGTGCATGACGTCCCAGAACTTCCTGATTCTCGCCAGAAATTACTGGAGGATGCGTCCCACTAAGATGAGGGAGCAAAGTGCCAAAAATGGTGATGTGGGGGGTCACAGTGGGGCTCCAACATGGGCAAGTGAAGGGAACCCCAGGAGGTGGGGGGTGAGGGAGGCAAAGGCCAGTGGTGAGCCTGAATGCCACGACCCTCGGTGACACTGGTCAGTGCAGCTTCTGGTACGTGACAACCACCTACTCGTTTCTCCTCCCGTGATGCTCCCAAACATGTCTTATCATCCCTGGGGGACAAAAAGGACAACCAGGCTCCCAGGAGCAGCCGACTGGCCCAGGTCACTGAGTGGCCTGGTGGCCTGGATCGGCACTCAGGGCCACACCTGCCCAGTCAGTGCCCTTTGGTCCAGAGTTCTATACCCAGCCCCGCTGCCACCGAAGGAAATGCCTCCTCAAGCATCTCCAACAGCAAAGTATTTCCTTTTCCTTCTCCTGAAGTTACTACAGGACGTGCGGAGGGGACGCAAGAAAACAAAGCACCAGTTACAAAGACAAGGAAAGACGTGCCTCCTTCTCCTAAGCAGAGGAAACCAGCCCCAGCCCTGTCTGAGCAACACAGGCGTGGGGGAGGGGAGGCCACCACGCCTGAGAAATAGCAGCAGAGGACGTGCCCAGGATAAGCGCAGAGGAGCCAGGCGTGGTTTGAGGGGCGGCTCGAGGGGTGGAATGCCGTGTTGGTTATAAGCTCCTAGAACAGCGGTTCTCACCCTGGACAATCCTGCCTCCAGGGGACACCAGGTTATGTTTAGGGAGCTCTGTGGCTGTCAGGACGGAGTGTTTCTGACACCGAGTGGGTCGGGGTCCAGCGTCTGTGGTGCTGAGCTCCAGAGTCATGCCCCAGAGGTCATGAGTGTGTGGCCACCTCCAGGGCAAGAACGCACACGGAAAGATCACCAGGTTGAACAGACTAGGGCTCCAGGGGGTTCCCAGACAAGCGGAGCCGAGTCCCACTCTGGTTCAAACACACCAAGCCTCTGGCAAAAACTTGAAACCCAAACAAACAGGCCCCTGCTGGCACCACTCCCAGGGAAGCTGAGCGGCTGAGTGTTTCAAGGAGGCCGGTGGGTGCGCTGGGGGCTCTGAGCCCCCACCCAGTCAGCGTCAGGAGCACCTGCTGCTGCCCCCTGGTGGCTCCCGGAGAGGCCTCGAGAGGGACATGGAGACCCCATGTGGGGAAACTGAAGCAGCAGCGAGGCCAAGGTTCCCTGGGGAGCCACCCAGACGAAGGCAGATCCAGTTATGTGTCCCTCAGAGCACACCGGGCGCTTTCTGGTGACTCTGGCGCCCGTGCTGGGTTACCTGGGCCCTTGCCCGACGCTTCCAGCTTGCGCAGCTTGGCGATCTCATCCTCTGTGATGGTGGTCATGTCCCGCCAGAAGTCTGCGTTCTTGCCCTGCTCCAGCTCCATGTACACCTGGAGGTGGACGTGCAGAGGGGCGAGTTGGCGGAGGGCTATCCCAAGGGCCCGGGTGCAAGGGGCAGGGCCGGGCAGTACCTGGATGTCCTCCAGCAGGTCCTCCATATCCGCTACGGTGAGGCCGTTGAGGAAGGTGTATGGCTCGTGCATCTCCACAGCCAGGTCATCGTCCTCGGCGCTGATGTACTTGGCCAGCAGGTCAATGGGCTTGGCCCGCCCGTCCCGGATGCGGATCTTGGAGCTGCCAAGGAGCAGGGAAGTGGTGTCAGAGCCCAGGACATCATGACCCCCGCTGCCCCTCCTGAAGACCCTACTCTGGAGGGGTGCCAGGGGGAGAGCCTGGCCTGGAGGGGCTGGTGGTCACAGAAGTCTTCGGGAAGGGGGGGTGCCAGGCACAGGAGCAAGGGAGTTGGAAGACGTAAGTAAGCGTGGCATCTGAGGAGCAGCAGGTGGGAGTGGAGCAGGGCAGGGAGGAGCCCACTACCTGGGGTGGGCTGCTGGGGTGGAAGATCCGAAGCCTCACTGCTGTACCCATGGGGACAGGAGTCAGAACCAGGTAGGTCTGAGCCCCTGGGGCTGGCATGGCCAGCAGGCCTCAGGACAGAGGGGCCAGGAGTGGGTTCCTGGCGCACACACACCGGGCCTGGGGTGCTCGTGAGCCCTAGAGCCTCACAGTCCTTGTCTGTGGACCAGGCTGTGGGCTGGAGTAGAGAGGGGTGACCACTCTGGCTTGGGGTCTAGCACTCTGCTCAGCTCCTGTGGCACCACTACATGGAGCGAAGATCACGCAGATGTCTCCTTGGCATGTGACTCAATGGGGGAGACAAGGGGACTCGTCAGTGACAGGCTCAGGGAAGGAAGTGAACAGGAAGCGGCACACACAGCAGGGGTTGGCACCAGAAAGGGGGTGAGGGAGGGACACCCTGAGGCGGCGATGGGTGGAAACCTGAAGGGCAAGGGGAACCAGCCAGGGCAGAAGGCTCCAAGCAGTGCAAACAGCATATACAAAGGCCCTGGGGCAGACAGGGCTCTGTGCGTTTGGGCCCAGAAAGAGGCTGTGGGCAGAGGGAGGTGGAGGCAGCACCGTGCAGGCCTGCCCACGTACCGCAGCTTGGCCTGCTGGAGGTGGAAGTTGTCCTCCTGCTCCTCCCACGTCTTGAAGTGCTCTGCCTCCTTCTCCCGCTGCAGCATCTCCAGCTCCTGCTCCCGCATGGCCTTCTCCCGCTCCCGCTCCAGTCGCAGCTGCTTCACCTGGGGGTGCACGGGGAGGACGTACTCTCTAAGGCCATGGGGGACCCTGAGGTCAGGGGTGGGACTCTATCCCAGGCCTGGCCCCAGCCCACCAGCCCGGGTGTGGACTAGTCAGGAAAGCCTGCTTCAGACAGACACTAGGGCAGACGCACATTCTTTCTGCTGGAAACACAGCAGCCTGCAGCAGCCAGGACCATTTCAGACCTTTAACTGAAGGAAGTTTCTGAGAGTAAAGCCCAGAGCCCATCAAAACCGAGAGATGGAGGGAGACAGTGTGCTGAGACACGGCCTGAACCCCTTGATCCAGCTGTGCCTGAAGCCAACCTCCCCTGGACTTACTGCATAAGCCAGTCAGGTCTCCCTTGACTTAAGCCAGGGTCAGCCAGCGTTTAGGCCCTCACAAGGGAAGGCCTCCTGACCCGCGTAGGCAGGCCCAGGGCAACCCCACCTTCTGCAGCTCTAGACGATTATCCTCCTGGATTCTCTTGTTGCGCTCCTTCAGCTCCTTCTCCTCCAGGTGGCTGATCCCCTTCTTTTCCAGGGCCTGGAAGGGCCAAGCACACGCCCACTGAGCAGAGACGCCTCCGTCCCAGGCACCACCCGCCAAGAATCTTCCATGCCCTCCTCTGTGAGACCCAGATCGAGATCCACCTGGCTGAGTAGCGTCTCTGCAGGTGAGGCCCAGAGAAGTGACCTGTCCACGGCCACACCTCCCTGAGTCCCACTGAAGATGCGGCCCCCTCAGTGCTCCTAGACCCAACACGGCCGAATGCAATGCTCAGAGCAGCCTCCTGCACGGGTGGGACATACACTAACGTGCAGAGGGGAGGCAGCCGCCTGCCCCAGGGACTCTCGGAGGTCTCTCTCAGAAGCACCTCAACATGAGCCCCACTGCCCTGGTTTACACAGGAGCCTAGCTGTGCCAGGTCCGTTTAAGCCCCCAGCAGGTCAGAGGCCCACTGCATGTGGGCAGAGGCAGGACATCGATGGAAGGACTCAGAGAGCACACTTGCCGGGCTCGCTATGAGAGGAACAGCAGTCCCCGGGCTCACAGACCCCTGGGGTGCCATGCAACATGGTCAATGCTTCTTTCCTATCTGCCCCCTCACCCAATGGAGGGTGCTTGGGGCACAGGGGCTGGAGACCCCTCGACCCTGACATCCCCCCCATGATTACTGCCTGAGCCGGGCGCTAAGCCCACACTTACTGACATGCACTCCCCTGGCTCCGAGGGCTGTCAAGGAGGCCCCCAGTGCCCAGGAAAATATGCCCGCAGCAGGACACGGAGCTCAGTGAGGGACCACCCGGCGACGCCCGTGCTGCTCCTTGGCCTCCCCAGCCGCCACACCTATTAGCAGCGACCATACTTGTCACCTCTGTGGCCACAAAGAACAGCAACTGAGGAGCTGGGCAGCCCTGGTTCCAATCACGGCTCTGCCGTTCAGGAGCATAGAGACCGTGGGCCACCAACTCAGTGACCTGGAGCCGACAAGGCCAAGTCAGGGAGAGCCAACACGCAGAGAGCACTGTGAACAACACCCAGCATGGAGTGTGTGTCAACGATTAACATGGTGACTGCCCATGCTGCCAGCCAGCGGTCCTGGGACAAGGAGACAAAACGCATGATGCTGTTGGCCTGTCTAGAGCGGCCTCAGAGGCTGAGCTGGGGTCGACCCCCAACGTGCTGATCACCGGAGGGGCCAATGAAGGCCTCTTGTGGGACAAATCCCCCTAAGCCAGCATGGGGCCCAAGAAAGACCGTTGGGGAAATGCCTGAGCACATGTGTGTGCACACCACCCCACCCCGAACTCATTCATTCCACACCTACCCAGGGTCGAGCGTGCACCAGGCTCTGGGGACAGAGCTTGCCTGGTGGGGCTCACAGTCTGGCAGGAATCGCACGCACGTTATCAATCAGAACCCGCGTTTAGATGTCTGCTTTGCAACGAGACCTTTCTGGACCTGCTTATTCTAACCACAGCCAGAGCACCCCAACACCTGCCTGCCTTCTCTCCTCTGTGCTTTGCTAATCTACTTATTTACAGTCTCCCCCAGATGGCCGGCTCCACAGGCGTCTGTCTCTGCAGCTCACGGATGCATGCTGGGCCTGCACGGTCCCCAGTGCCAGCAGTTGAGTGGCACAGGTTCATGAGTGAAGTGCTAGGAGGGGAGAGGCAGCACTAGGACCTGTGGGACCAAGGGGGCCAACAAGCGGGCCCCGAACAGGGACCAGGTCAGCTGCGATCTGAAGGAACGAGAAAGCAGCAGCCACAGAAAGAGGTAGGAAGTGCTCCAGGCAGAGGTGCGGCGAGGAGCAGGGCCCACGGTGGCGTGGACTCAGTGTGTTCTAGACAAAGGCCTGGAGTGCACATGGTGAGTGGCAGACATCATGGCATCCGACTGTGCCACCTCAGGGGTCCCCCACCCCCCATCCCACCATAGATGGGTGCCG
Organism: Canis lupus baileyi; assembly: GCF_048164855.1. Lineage (NCBI taxonomy): Eukaryota > Metazoa > Chordata > Mammalia > Carnivora > Canidae > Canis > Canis lupus. Next base: position 57,468,129 of record NC_132856.1, on the reverse strand, counting down.
TGTGAGGGTTAACTGCACCCTCCAGAAAGACGCATCCACTTCCCAAGCCCAGAACCTGTGAAGGGGACCTTACATGGAAACAGGGTAGTGTTCAGAGCAGCCTCCTGCACGGGTGGGACATACACTAACGTGCAGAGAGGAGGGACCCCAGATGTAGTGAAATAAGACCAAGTCACGTGGAGTTAGGCTGGGCTCTAAACCAATGACCAGTGTCCTTATACGAAGACACAAAATGGCCACGTGACCGTGATGACAGAGGTTGGGGAAAGCAGCCATGAGCCGACTTCTGAACTAGGAGAGAAAACCTGTGGCTTTAAGTCCTGTGCGCAAGGCCGGGACTGACGGGTGAGTGATCCGCATGTGACTTTCATCTCGACAATGAGACGTCCACAAGACGACTGAGCATCTGTAACTGGAATCCCATCTTGGGCACCCGACGCAGAGAACCTGCTCCCGGTCACGTCTGAGATTAGCCTGGTGTCTTAGGGAAAGTCTTTGGAATTTTACACGGCAAGAAAATTGACTCAGTAAAAGCTGGCAGAAACCAGGGAGCGTGCGCACGGATAAAATACACTCTTAACGGCAAAGTACCACCTGGGAACACGTGCTGCGTGTGCTAAACCACGTCTCTTGAAACAGAAACCGTAAAAGGCATATGAAGCAAACCCATGAGAAAGGAAGGAAGAACCTGCAAAGGATGCGCCACGTGCCGAGGGCGGGAAGAGGCTCACCTTGTTCCAGATGAAGGTGCCCAGGAGATTGTTGTCGCCGAAGGGGTTGTCGGTGTTGGTGTAGCCCATGTACTCCTCCCCCCAGCCCATCTTCTCCCGCTTCTTCCTCTCCTTGGCCTCCTTCTTGGCCAGCCGCCGGGCCCGCTTCTCCTCGGGAGTCTCGAAGGCCTTCATGAGCTCCTCCTGCTGCTTCCGCTCCTCCCGCAGCCGCAGCCGCTCCTGCAAGCTCTGCTGCTGGCTCAGGGCTGCCGCCGCCTCCCGAGGGCTCTGGGAGCGGTCTGGGGAGGCCGAGCTGGATGCCGAGGAGCCCGGGGACCAAGAACGTGTCCGTCGCCGGCGGGCCCATCGGCGCCGCTGCTGCTCCTGCCGTTCCTCATCCGAGTCGGACTGAGAGGACCGGTCCTGTGAGCGCCATCGTGGTGGCAGTGGGCTCGGGCTCGGCCTCCTTCGTCGCTGCCACCTTTCTTCCTCCGAATCTGACCTGTGGAGGGAATCCACAGAGGTGCGCTCACTGCCTGCTGGTCAGTCTCTTGTTTGAGAGATGTTTACCGAGCACCTACTGTGCCAGGCGCTGTTCTAGGTCCTGGGGACACGGCCGTGACCAGCAGTGATACCGACCAAAGGTCGCACCCTTTGGAAGGCTCCCATCAACAAACACGCCACATGACACTAGACAGTGCTAGAAGTCGCAAAGAAGAGTGACTAGGCATTAGGAGATAGAGATCTGAGGAGGCAACTCTGGAGGAAGTGGGGGAAGATGCCACAGGGAGAGAGTCATCCATGAAGAGGGTACAGCAGGAGCAAAGGCCCTGCGGCAGAAATTTACTTGGCATGTTCAAAAAGCAGCAGGAAGCCTGTGTGGCTGGAGCAACGTGAACAAAGGGGAGTAAAGGGAGGGAGTGAGGACAGGGAGGCGGGCTGTGGCCTGGATGGTACAGGAGCTGTAAGTATAGGACACAGAGGATCTGATCTGTCCGAGGTAACAAGAGGGAGCTTACAGGAGAAGTGGTGGCTCAACAGGTCTCATAGGATGGGCCAGAGTGAACTGGAGTAAGACTGGCAGGACCCAAGCACCAGGCAAAGAATACTGTGGACACGAAATGGAATGCACGAGCCCTACTGCAGGGATAGGCTCCTTAATGGTCAGGGGCCTTTGAGTGTGCAGAGGAACAACCGTGTCTCTTCATTTTGTTAAACGCTCCACTTGTTAAGCTCACAAAAAAAAATCTATGCCACGGGAACCAATTATTTTAGAGTCCCTGTAGGCAAACTACACACTTGATCAGATTTTTTTTTTTAAAGATTTTACTTATTTATTAATGAAAGACACAGAAAGTGGGGGGGCAGAAGGAGAAGCAGGCTCCATGCAGGGAGCCCGATGTGGGACGCGATCCCAGGACCCCGGGGTCATGCCCTGGGCCGAAGGCAGGTGGTAAACTGCTGAGCCACCCAGGAATTCCCCCTTGATCAGATTTTCATAAACAACCCAACTTGAACTCGGTATCCAGGATGGCTGATTCTCCTGAGTAACTCGAATACCAGGAAACAGCAAATATGAGAGATGCACAGAAGACTGACTGCTGTCCGTGAACCAGTGCAGGAAACACCAACCCCAGGGGCTCACACCAGAGCCAGCAAACTCTCTCTGTAAATGGCCAGATGGTCGAGGACACAGTCTGCTGCTCTGCTGGTGTAGGGAAATAGTAGCTCGGACAGACAGGAACTAATGGGCATGGGTGGGTCCCAGTAAGTTTTTACTTCTGCACCCCAAAACTTGGACGCATTCAAGTACCCCATAAAATTTTCACGTCTCATGAAATACTTTTCTTTTCCCCCCCTCACCATTTAAAAACGTAAAAACCAAGGGCACCTGGGTGGCTCCGTCGGTTAAATGTCTGCCTTCGCTTCAGGTCATGATCCTGGGGTCCTGGGATCAAGCTCCGTGTTGGGCTCCCTGCTCAGCGGGGAGTCTGCTTCTCCCTCCTCCACTCCCCCCTGCTCATGCACGTACCTACGCGCTCTCTAATAAATGAAGAAAATCTTTAAAAAGACATGTATAAACCATTCTCGCTTCACAAGCGGCAGGCTGCACACCCTGCTTTAAACCCTGTCTGCACTACTTCCGTTCTGCTTCTTATAACTTCTCGGCAGCCTGCGGTTGCAATGATCTTAGGAGCCTCAGAAAAGAAAAACTTTCTCGAAGCTAGAGGGCCATCAGCCACTTCTGACTACAGCCACTGCGGCTACTACGGTGTGAACAGGCCGGAGGGACGGGAGACAAGGCGTGCTGGGAGAGGCCCCATGGACATCTTCGGTACGGAGAGGAGCACACGTGGGCCACACTGGGGCAGGGACTGGCCCGACGGTCACAGCCAGGCAGGCGGTTAGTCAGCACTGGGACCGAGATCGGGAAGTCAGTCCCCGGCACCGTCGGGTCCCTTTGTGCAGGAGCAGCCTGAAGCCAAGCCTGGAGAGCGGAGAGGTGTCCCATTCCCCCCCGAACCCGCTTTTTAAAGCTCGTATTTATTCATTTGGCAGAGAAAGTGAGCACAAGCAGAGGGAGGGGGTGTGAGGCTCCATCCCAGGACCCGGCCATCACGACCTGAGCCGGAGGCAGAGCACTTAACCAAGGGAGCCACCCAGACGCCCCAGGCGTCCCCTTTCCAAAAAGACGGGACTGCGGGCCTCGGAGAAGCGGAGACCCAGGTCCTAGAAGTCGGCCCAGGCCTGCCACCTGTCGCCAGCAGTTCTTCTGTCTGGCGCCCACTCCGGCGGCAAGAGCTGTCAGGCGGCAAGAGCTGTCACCTCCACTTAGGAATCCCTCTCGAGTGTGCCTCCCACCGCCTCCCTCCGTTGCCCAGACGACCGAACCACCTTCCTCCTCCCCGCTGTCGCTCCTGCCAGCCTCCTCCGTCCCTTTCCCACGCGAAAACCGGCGGAAAGTTCCACAAAGTAAGTCAGGCCACGTCGCTCTCTTGCTCAGAATCCCTCCCTGGCTTCGTGCTTCCCTCCCAGTAGCGACCGAACCTCTCACCGCGGCGCAAGGACGGCCGGGTGGGCTCTCGGCTCTCGGCTCTCGGCCGGACCGCGCCGCCCAGCCCGCCCCCGCCTGCTCGCGGCGCTCCCACTGTCCCCTCCGACCCCCGGGACGCCTGGGGCGCCTCTCGCTCTGCTGTCGCTGCCCAACCGACACCCGCAGCCGGACGCCGCCTCCTCCAGGAAGCCCTCACGGACTAATTCCGGGATCCCCGGCTCCCCAGCGCCGTCCGCGCAGCGAGCCCACCTGCGCTCCCGGCTCTGCCGCCTCCGCCTGCGCCGTACTTCGTCGTCCCGGCGCCGGCGGCTTCGCCGTCCATGGCTCCCGCTTCGACTTCGGCTCCGACTCCCGCTCCGTTGCCTGCGGCGCCTGCGACCAGCCGACCGCGAGCGCGAGCGTGTGTCCCGACCCATCAGCTGAGACGGCGGCGGCAGCGCTGACACAATATCCGGGGCCTGCGCCGGGGGCCTTCCTCCCCTGCGGCGCGCGCCAGGCTGCCCCGCCCGCGCCTGAGCCGAGGGAAGGAAACCTGTGTCGCTGTCCCGTCCCGCCGGGACTCCGGCGCCCCGTCACCTCTCCACTGCCCTCAAGTGTGGCCCGTGTTTCGGCCTCCGGCCAGGCCTCCGTCTCCAGGGTGGAGGACTCGCCCTTTAGGCAGTATTAGGGGCAGCTCCATGTGGGTCCTCGCGCCTTGGTGGGGGGGGCCCGGGGGCCGTGGGCGGAGCCAGAGCGAACCCGGAACAGCGAGGGGGGCGGAGCCTGGGAGGCGGGGCCCGGGAGGGGGCGGGGCCTCGGGGGCGGGGCCAAAGCGGAGGCGCGCCGCGCCCGCGAGATCTCGGGGCCCGTGCAGGCGGGCAGGGTGCGACATCGTGGGTTCGAGTCCAGGCTGCTCACCGGGGAGACTGACGGACTCCAGGTCGGAGACTGAAAAGTCTCGAAGCTGGGCTGACCTTTGAGAGTTACCCTCATGCTCCATCGCCCGCAAAGATGGGGAAACTGAGGCTCAGAGATGGAAAGTCAGTTTAAGAAACAGTAGTCCCCCCGGCCCCAGCCCCGATGAGGCAATATGGAGCTGGGATCTGAACTAGGTGGTGCGGTTTTGTTCTGTGGGTGCTGGGGAGTCACAGGAGCGCTTTGAGCAGGGAGAGGGGTGTGTGTGTGGGTGCTGGTTGTTAGGTGGGGTCCCTGAGGGACTGGTGGCCCAGGAAGGACCAGGGCAGGTAGAGCTGGAAGACCCCGAAGTCCCTGCTCCAAGCTCCCGCAGCCCACCCCAGAGGATGGTACTTCGTGTTCTAGTTTAAGCTCTTCAAATGTTTATCTTTACAACTTCATGACCTCACCCTAAATGCTAGTTTGCACTCTGCTTCGTGCCAAGGCGCTGGGTGGGGTGGGTGGTGCAGAAGACTTCCCGAAGACCGTCTCCTGCCACCCTCCGTAACAAGCCAGCTTATCAGGATGTGGATGAAACCCAAAGGGCCCTGTGACTCTCAAAATGCAGATGCATCTTTGAGAGTACGGAATACTCTCTGGACGTGACGGTAAACGTGCTGCAGCTCATCGGCATGTCCAGGTTCTAAGTGAGCTGTGCTGTTCCGCATCAGGATGAAACTGGGCGTCCAGTGGCCTGCTCACAGATGGGATCTTACTTTCAAAGCAGCGTTTCTCCAGTTGGGAATCCTGGAGAAATATTTTCCCCTTAAAAGGGGTCCATGCATTCATTACTCAATTTGAGCAATGCTGGCGGAACAAATACAAACTTTGGCAAGTTTGTTCTTTTGAGCTGGGCTGATGTCAGAAATTTTTCAGTTTCCTGAGCTGAACTGGAACCCAAAGCAGGCCACAGCTATTAAGGCATTAGGTCCTGTTATTTTTTTTTATTTTTAAATTGCTTTTTTTTTAAAGATTTATTTATTTATTCATGATAGACATAGAGAGAGAGAGAGAGAGAGAGAGGCAGAGACACAGGAGGAGGGCGAAGCAGGCTCCGCCAGGAGCCCGACGTGGGACTTGATCCCGGGAGCCCAGGATCGCTCCCTGGGCCAAAGGCAGGCGCCAAACCGCTGAGCCACCCAGGGATCCCCGGTCCTGTTATTTTAAATCTGACCAAAGTTTCTTTCTGTTCTCCTTCAAAGTCAGTCCTTAAATTCCCCAGCCAACCACCAGAACGTACGGAGGCAGAGAGAGAGAGGGTGATGCTTATTACCCGATTTTATTAGAGAGAACTCTTCAACGTAAAAAGGAGGAGGGGCGGTAGGGAGGATAGGGGCCGGGGGGCTGCATATGTTATTTGGGGCCAGCAGGACTGCACAGTTACAGAGGTGCCCATGGCTCTGGGTTTGAAAGAGACGGCGTTCTGTGCCTGATGAGGCCGCGCTCCAGATTGTCACACCCCAGACCACGGGGGCTGAGCACACGGAACCCCCAGAGAGAATTAAGACACACGAGGTTTGCAGTTTCATTGTGTTGAAATCAGTTCGACCATAAAAACGACATTGGGGGCGGGGACAGGCAATGCAACTGAGCCACCAGAGAAAAGGCGGTGGAGGGCGCTGGCCCGGGGAGCAGACCGAGGGGCTGCAGCGACAGTACCATGGCAAGGGACCCCACCGGGAGTATTGCACTGAGCCAAGTGGTGGAGGGAGGGGCGAGGGGAGGCGGGAGGACGGAGGCTGGAGGCTGGAGGCTGGCAGGGGCTCTCAGGAAGTTGCACCTTGTCAGTCTCAGGAAATGCCTTTTGTTTTCACAGCACAGCAATCCAGACGGTGCCCAGGCTCTCATCTCTCAGGGACAGCAGCCATCTCAGGGACAGCAGCCATCGGGGATGAGCCATGAAGGAACTCAGATTTCTATGCTGGGGGTGGGCACAGCTGGGTGGGTCCAGGGCTTTCCTGGGATGGGGAAGGGGGGTAGGGGGTGGAGCCTGGGAAAGGCCCTGAATTTTGCTACACATTATAAATAAGGTCTTGCCTTCCTGCCCCCACCCCCCACCCCCGGAACATAATAAGCAAACACTCCCACCGGCACAGTCTGCAGACCACGTTTAGCATCCACGTGACAGTTCTCTGAAAAGGGACAAAGAAAGCAACCAACACAAAACAGGTCTCCAAAGGGGTCTCTGGGACCTAACACAAAAATAGAAACATCATGATATCCAGGACGTCTGCAAATTTCTCTCAAGTGTCAGCATCTAAGTGATGCCTTTGTTTCGTGATTCAATTAGGAAAGCCCGCGGGGACCAGAAGGGCTCCCCTCCTGTCTCCTAAAGCTCCAGGTGTCTGTCAGTGTCCTGTGTCCAGGGCACACTGCTCCAGGAGGACTGTGCCTGCTGCTCTGGTCATCCCCACAGAACTCACAATGTGCCTGAACATCCGACCTTTGGGGGCCGGGAGGGGACTCCCAATGCCGGCTTTTGGATGACATAGTTGTCCCTGTCAGTCACCAAGGCCTGAGATACCCCTTCAGACCTCCGTCTGCTCAGTCGCCACCTTCCTTGGCGAGAAGGGGTAGGGATGTGCTGACGACTCACAGCATGCAGCCAGGGCACCTGCAGAGATGCTGATCTGAAATCCAGGTAAGGACGCTTTCTGCCTCTGGACAAAGGCTCCTTGGGCAAGAGGGGGAGGACATCACTTTGCTTCTAATTGGGAACACCCACGGGCTTGTTCTGACGGATCCTCTCAGGATTGCCTTCTCTCAGGGCCGCACGCTGGCACATTCCCTGGCAGCTCTGGACCGATGGCAGCCAGGCCAACAGGCTCCCTCCAGGCACAAGAAAAGAGCCAGGCGAGGGGAGATGAGGGACACAGAAAATCAATCTCCTGGATCAGTAGGTTTTCCACCAGGAAGGCAAGGGCTGGGAGAAATTCTTCCAGAAGGCACAGCTTCTGCTCCAAGCCAGCTCCCAGCTCCTCCCAAGCAAGCCAGTGGGGGGCAGAGCGGTTAGGGGGAAGACCATCCCCGCCATGCCACCTCTCAGGAGGTGGGAGTGCATTTCTGTGGGGACAGGATGGACCCTGCCATGCTGTTGGTGCCCACAGTGACACAGCGAGCTCTCTGAGCCCAAGGGGGGGGGGGGGCTGCCCCTGCTGAGGACAACAAACCGGAAAAAAATTTATTTTTCATGAGGAATTTTGTCTCCTATCCTTTAACTTGCGTTCATGTCAGCATCTTAAAGAGAAAGCCCAAAGCCCATCCCAGGCCTGGAGGAGCATCTCTTACTGGACAGCCGAGCAGCGTGAGCACGGGAGGGCCCCTGCTCCAGGACCGGCTCTCGGCAAGTCCCACGGCCTGAGGGCCCAGCGCGCCTCCCCGGCTCAGGCCCTCTTCCAGACACTGAGCAGGCCACGCCGGGAGCACAGACAGGCCCACAGTCCTGAGCTCCGGCGAGAGGGGTGGCCCCCGGCCATACCTGCTCATGAGTCACCTGGCAGGTGAGGTGGTGGGAAACAGACTCGTAGAGGTTACAGGCTTCGGCAGGGTGGAGAGTCGCCCCCGGACCACTGGTCAGCCACCTCCAAGGTCGGATGTCCAGTGCCTGGCCCGGAAACCTGAGCCCATGGGCTGCGGGTGGGGGCCCTTCCTTCCTCTGCATCCCGTCCAAGTGTGAAAGAGCCTCGGAGTGTGGATTTCAGCCGGGGGGGGCACGGCCCCCCGAGCCCACAGGCCTTGTTCCCTCCGGGAGACACATGCAAGCACAGCAAAGAACCACAAAGTGCAGTGGACTTTCTTCTTTTCCCGTGACACGTCCTTTTTTTTTTTTTTTTTTTTTATCTTTTTCTAAAAAAGCACACGTGTGCTGCTGTCTTTGTGCAAAGAGTAAGGACCCAAAATAAATACATGATCGGACACTCAGGGAGGTTCACAGTCTCACAGGCATAGGTAGTTGACGGGAGCGGCGGCGGCGGCCGGCGTGCAGCCAGGTCCTGCGGGCGGGCCTCCGGGGAGCAGCCGGGGCGGCGGCGGGCGCTCGGCTCCGGGTCGGTGACTGCATAGGAATTACTGCGGAAGGCAAGAGGGTGGCTGAGGGGTGGAGGGGTGGGGCGGGACCCCCAGCTGCTGCCCTCCTCCCCCCCCCCCCCCCGCTGTCTCCCCCTTGGTCCTGGGCAGGTGGCCAGGCGGGGCCAGGCGGGGTTAGGTGGGGCCAGGTGGCCAGGAGAGGCCAGGTGGGACCAGGTGGGGCCAGGTGGGGTTAGGTGGGGCCAGGGGTGGTCAGGTGGGGTCAGGTAGGGCCAGGCGGGGCCAGGCGGGGCCAGGTGGCCAGGCGGGGTCAGGCGGGGCCAGGTGGGGCCAGGTGGGGCCAGGTGGCCAGGCGGGGTCAGGCGGGGTCAGGCGGGGTTAGGTGGGGCCAGGTGGCCAGGAGAGGCCAGGTGGGACCAGGTGGGGCCAGGGGGGGTTAGGTGGGGCCAGGGGTGGTCAGGTGGGGTCAGGTAGGGCCAGGCGGGGCCAGGTGGGGCCAGGTGGGGCCAGGTGGCCAGGCGGGTCAGGCGGGGCCAGGTGGGGCCAGGTGGCCAGGCGGGGTCAGGTGGCCAGGCGTCAGGTGGCCAGGCGGGCCGGGCAGGCCGTGCGCTGGCCCGAGGCCGAGCGGGGCGCACTTACGGTGTCGCTCTCGCCGTCGGAGGCTGGGTGGGCGTGCGCGCTATAGTGAAGCGGGGAGTACACCCAGCTCCTCTCATCGGTGGGCTGGGCGGGCGGGCGGGCGCGCGTGCAGGAAGGGCGCAGAAGAGCAGGGGTGCGAGGAGGCGCGACAGAGGCGACAGGGAGGAAGGAAGAAACAGAAATAAAGGAGGCGGACCCCAACGCGGACGACGAGGCGGCGGCTCAGCCCCTGGCCCCGGCGGGCCCTCCCCCCACCCGGACGGCTCCGGGCCAAGGGCGAGCGGGGCAGCGCGGGGCGGGCGGCAGGAAGCGGAGCGCAGGGTGCAGCGGAGCTGGGGGGGGCGCTTTGCTTGCTGTCCCTGTCCCCTCCCCCCTGCTCAGCCCCCGCCCGGGGGGTGGCACCCAGGCTCGGGTCCTGCCTCCTGTGTGGCCACCGGGGCCGCCCCTCCACCGAGGGTCCTGGGTGATGAGGGCAGTCGGGTTGCAGGTGGAGCCCATTTCCTCATGTTGGGGGCGGGAGAGGGGGCGACCAAGGCGCGGGCCACCCAGAGAGCCAGCCACAGGGGGTGGGCCGCTCTTCTCCCGGCTCAGGGGAGGGGTCCGTCCCCGTTCTGGGTCAGACTCGGGGGGGGGGCGGGGGGGGCAGGGTGCACCTTCCTCCGGCACCCACACCTGTCCCTCCTGGGTCTGTTCTCAGCACCAGAACCCCTGCAGATCCCTTCTCCCTCTTCCTCCTCTTTCCTGGGGATCCCCACCCCCAGTCTGCAGCGCCCTTGCTCCACCTCTGCCCTGGCTAAACCCGCGGAGGCCACAACCCGAAGAGCCCCCAGACCTGCCCCTCCTCAGTCGGGTCACAACCACGAGCCTCAGCTCTGCAGGGGCGGCTTCTTCAGAGCCTCCTGAAGGACAAGTACGAGCACGCGACCTCCAGGCTCTCTGGGTGAACCCAGGACCCCCCTGACCTTGCTGCCCTTCAAGGCCCCCACTGCCTCTCCCCACCTCTGTGTCCCCTCCATCCCGCCCTCCTACAGCTCTGGCTGCAGAACCTGCCCTCACAGGCCAGACCACCGGCACTGGCACCAGGCGCCTGGCCCAGGGCCACATCCCCCTGAAGGCCGTCCATCAGCGGGCAGCCTGGCACAGAGAGGCGCATAGGCCCTGCTCACCGCTTGGTGGTCACAGCACACCCCGCCCGGCCCCCACCCCAGCCGGCTGGAACCGGTAGTCCGGGAGCATGGGGCGAGGCCTCTTTTGGGGCTGCTCATGCCCAGTGTCCAACACAGGGCAGCTGCAGCACACATTCGATGCCAGGGCAGCTGCCCCTCTAGGACAAGAATGTGGGACAAAAGAATCTCCATCTGAACTCTGCAAAGAGCTGGCCTCAGGGGAAGGAGGGATCGCGGGCAGCAGGATCCAGAACTCTGCGATGACCCCACTGAAGTGGGGCCAAGGACACATCCTCCCCAGGCCCTAGGGTCTGTGCCCACTCACCTAGCCCTCACACTTGCTTCCGTTGTGCCCTCTATGGAGGCCCCCTCCTCTTCCTGCCTCCCCACATCCTGAGTGTTTCCTGGTCCGGGTCAACCCCTCTCCAGGCAGCCTCTGCAAATCACTTCCCCAGGGGGCCTCAGGGCCTGCTGTGTATCCCCAGATCTTGGATCATCTTCGGGGTGTGGAATCCCTGTCTCAGCAGGACACAGCATGGCAGGAAGGTCTGGGGAAGTGGTTTCCACTTCTTGGGTTTGCTTGGCAGTGCTGGACACCCACTGACGCTCAGAGGCATTTAGGGTAGGGGATGGGAGCCTCTGAGGGGCCTCATCTTGAGAACAGAAATTCCTACTTCAAGTATTCAACTTGTTTTGCCTGCTTGAGTGCTGTGTGGCTCTGGGCAGGTTCCTAGGCCTCTCTGGGTCCCTCATTTATTGCTCATGACGAAAGTAACAGGTCCTGATAATACCATGGCTACACGATACCCACAGTGTCCCAAGCACAATAGGTGTCTACTAGACACAGGGGCTGCTTGGGAATTTGGACCCAGATTTTACCTGAACTGTGCCCTTTTGTGGGCTTCCTGGGGAGCTGAGCCCGTGGTTTCTCCACTATCAAGTAGGTATGGAGATACCACCTCCTCTCTCCTGCAGCGAAAAGCTTGGCTTTGAAGTCCCTTTGCTGACCCACATGACCACCTGCTTCTGCAGGGCAGATGCCCCTTGGGGGGCCACTGGCAGCCAGGTCTGAATATTAGACAAGAGTCTACCGACTTGTCCCTGACTTAGCAGGCTGGGGAGGGGGCAAAGACAGCCAGGGGCTGGGGTCAGATGCAGACCCCATCGCTACAGACAAGTCCCCTTAGCCCTGGCTGTGTGCCTACCGGCCTAGCAATGCCCACCTCAGAGGGACCTAGGTGACATCACTGGGGACACATGACCAGCTTCAGTCGTGGTGATTATTTCCCCAAGTCCCTTCGCAGAGGACGAGGGACAGCCAGGACTTGTGGCTCCCTGCTGCCCAGGGTGGTGGGACAGGGGCTGGGCTCCCTGGAGGCCTGCTGTGGTCACTTACAGTCCCTGAGGAGCTCAGCGTCACGGCCCGCAGTCGGCGATGCCGGGGAGAGTAAATCCAGTACCTCCCATCGGTGAACTGGGCGGGCCGGGTGGGCGGGGGAAGAAGCAAACAGAGGACAGGATGAGGCAACAGGAATCCAGGGGACGGTTAGGTGGGGAGGGTGCTGGGCAGGGGCAGGTAAGCCGATAGCCAAGCAGGAGGTGAGTTTCAGGGTGGCAGGGGTCCCACAGCAGCCCGATACCTTCTCTGCTGCCCACAGGGCCTGGCCGCCCACTTGGGTGTCAGGACCCAGACACACATACAGGACATGGCCCCCTGGGGCCACCTCACACACCGGTCCACAGGATGGGACACAAACCAAGCCCCCAGGGATGGGGATATGACGGCGGGTGTGTGGACGCATAGACAGTGCACCTGTTCCTTCTTCAGGCCCGACGGAGGCCCCAAGACAGAGCAAGGTGGTGTTAGCTACACAGCAGCAGCAGCAGCAGCAGTAGGCCCCCAGCTCACTGGCCAACAAGATCGAAGGTCTGGGAGGAGGAGAGGCAGTCCCCTTCATTGCATAAGGCCTTCTGACCTGACCCCTCAGTAGGGCTGCCTGAGGAAGGCAGCCCCAGGACCCACTGGGGCAGGGGGGGTATCATTGGACTGGATTTTGCAGGCTACCTGGCTGCCCAGCACCCACCTCACCCAGGCTCCTGGCCCAGCTGTTTGCCTGTGGGAGATGCAGTGGGGGGAGGCGACCCCCTGCTCTGGAAGAGAGGTCCCAGGTCCCTGGGGGAGGGCCGCTTCTTGCTCCCACAGACCCCGCCCCATCCAGGAGCAGCCATGAGTCCTCAGCCAGTGAGGTTGGCAGCGTGAAGCACACCTACCCCTTGCCACAATTCCCTTGCATCCTTGAGAACAAAACCCGCCTAGCTGTACCCACCACCCAGCAGGAGAAGATCCACATGGTTTGCAGCCCTCAGAGGCTGGCCCGGTGGGGCACACAGCTTGAGGACTCCAGATGTTTCCTAGGGAGATGCGGTGGCATGGCTAGGGCCTTGCCTGGCGGTGGTCACGAGGCCTGGGGAGGAGGGACAGGGCTGTTTCCTGGTCTTGGAGTAGCCTGGCCTGGATGGCGAAGGCAATGTGCTCCCATGCCATGTGAGCATGTGATGTGAACGTGTGTGAGGGCACACTGGGCGTGCAAGAGTGTATGCATGTGACTGCTGACCAGTCAGTGCACTGTGTCCACGTGGGTGTTCTGTGAGTGTGACTGCAGGAGTGTATGCCTGGTCAGGGGTCTGGTGACGGAAGGAGTTGCAGGGGACTTACAAAGTAGATGTCTGTGGCGGGTGCATCCTCCTCATCCGAGGCCTGGCTGGCGGGCTCCGAGGCCTGGCTGGTGGTTTCTGCTTCGGCAGCCGCACAGGCATGAGCTGGAGAAGCCTCCACCCTGGGGACACGAGGACAGGGGAGTCCTGAGGCGGGGCTCCGGACAGCACCCACACCAGCCCCAGCCTGCACCTGCCTCTTCCCCTCTCATCAGGAGGTCATCATGGGGACAAAAGACTCAGGAAGCCAAATAACTGCCCCCCCACCCCCTGCCTCCAAACACCTCTGTGGCGAGGTGGGGAGGATGTGCCCACCAACAGGTGAGCCTCTACTGACCGCTGCTCAAGCACACACGGGTGGGCAGGTCCTGGCCTCACCACTCACCCCTGGCGACCCTGAAGGTCCTTTCCCAACCCTAAGCCTCAAGTAGCCCCACCTGTAAAGGAGGGACACCTAGCACCCATCCTACATTGAGGTCAGAACCCCTTTGTAATCTTTACTGAGCATTTGCGATCTTGGAAGAGCCAGGTATCCTGAGTTATGGAAACAGGCTCCAGATGGGAGGGGAGGCGACTCCTAGGTCTCACCTGGTGGCCAGGTGATTGGGGGCACAAGTTCATCTCATGAGCAAAATGCACAGCTCTGAGATGGGAGGGGCACCTATAACCACGGGGAGCTGGCTCTCCAGCCACGTGGGATAGTAGGCTGTTTTGGGGGCAAAGACAGAAAGATGTGTCACACGGCAGGAATTCAGTTAATGGGAAAAAGTGGCTGGTGGCAGAAACCGCTGTGTGTGCACGCGGGCGTCTGTCTGCGTGTCTGCAAAGTAATTCTTGATGGCAACGCGCAGGCGGGGAGTGTGTGTGAACGCTAAGAAAGGGGTCTTGGAAAGAAGAGAAATTTTAGAAGCAGGGAAGGAGAAATCAACAATGGAAGCAAGAAGAATTTGATAACAAAGCAAACACAGAACCAAACAGACCAAACCAAACAAGGACATAGGCAACTAGATGCTTCGATCAATACACGGGACACAGAACGTTCCTTCCCTCCACAGAAAACACACGTTTCTCCCACATGCCCACTGATTTGGGGGCACCTGGGAGGCTCAGTCGGTGAAGCAGGTCAGGATCCTGCGGTCCTGGTGTTGAGTCCCACATCCTTCCCTCCGGCTCCCTGCTCGGCGGGGAGTCTGATTCTCCCCTCTGCCCTCCCCCCAGCCCCGCTTGTCTCTCTCGAATAAATAAATAAAATCTTTAATAAATTTTGGGGATCCCTGGGTGGCTCAGCAGTTTAGAGCCTGCCTTCGGCTGAGGACATGATCCTGGAGTCCTGTCCCACCAGTCCCACCTCTGGCTTCCTCCAGGGAGCCTGCTTCTCCCTCTCTCTCTGTCTCCCATGAATAAATAAATAAAATCTTTTAAAAAAATAAAATAAAATAGAAAGATAAATTTTGGGGACGCCCGGGTGGCTCAGTGATTGAGTGTCTGTCTTTGGCTCAGGGCATGATCCTGGGGTCCTGGGATCCAATCCCATGTTGGGGTCCCTGGAGGGAGCCTGCTTTTCCCACTGCCTGTGTCTCTGCCTCTTTTTCTGTCTCTCACGGATAAATAAATAAAATCCTTGAATAAAAAAAGATAAGTTTTGTATTCAATCATGAAGGCTTTGATCTGTTTTTAAAATATACGTCTATTTCTTTAAGGCCGCTTTCTTCAACTTATAACTAAAGACGTATAGGGGGATCCCTGGGTGGCTCAGGGGTTTGGCGCCTGCCTTTGGCCCAGGGCGCGATCTTGGAGTCCCGGGATCGAGTCCCGCGTTGGGCTCCCGGCATGGAGCCTGCTTCTCCCTCCTCCTGTGTCTCTGCCTCTCTCTCTCTCTATGTCTATCATAAATAAATAAATAAATCTTTAAAAAATAAATAAATAAAAACGTATAGAAATCAGCCCTGAAAATATAAACAGGTCTTCAAATCCTGTAAAGTTGAGAGACACTTCTAAAACCCTACAGCAGGGTGTCCCTCCCGGCACACGGGGGGTGGGGCTGACCGCCACAGGTGTCCCTGGGGTGGGGGGGGCAGGGTCACTCCCGGTCGCTGAGAGCCACTGCCCCGGATTAAGGAGCCGGTAGAGAACTGCCCCACGTGAACCCAGGAGAAGGGGCGGCCGCGGGCGCCTCCCCGTTGAGGGAAAGGCCTGAGCACGGAGAGGAACCAGGAGCGGGAAGGCAGGTGCTCCGCAGGAGCAGAAGCAGCGGACACAGGAACATACACACGGGGCAAGGGGGCTGCATCCAGAGGCTCCCTGGGGAACCGGAAAGCCCCCTCCCGCAACCCGGGGCTCAGGGCAGAAGGGGTGAGGAACCCTGGGAGATCCGAGGCCCCCCAGGGGCCCCTGCACAGACTGCCTGGTTCCCACGCCCTGCACCGCCCCTTTCCAGTGGGAGGCCCCATTCCCAGGCTCTCCCCCCTGTGGCTCCCCCACCCTGCCTGGACTACATCCCCCAGCCGGCCTTGCTGCCAGCTGGCCATGTGACTGCGCTTAGCCAATCGGATTGGACCGAGCGCGTAGTGCAGAGGTCGGGCGATGCGACACTCACCCCGCGTCCTCTTCCGTGGGGACCACGATCTCCACGCTGCACGCGGGCTCCACCTGCACCGTGATCTGCTGCAGGTCCTCCTCTGCATGTGTCTCCTCCTGGGGCCTGGAGGCAGTGGGAAACTGCACCTCACTCTCTCTCCTCACCCTAACTCTGCCCCTGGGGGCAAGCTCCAGGCCAGCTCAGATCTCCAGCCCTGGTAGGAAGCCGGGGGGCCTCTATGGGGTGCTCTCTCTGGGTGCCATCTGACCAGTGCCCTGGGCTGGTCCAGCTCACCCCTGGTCCTGTGGGTGTTATGCCCACCTGGGGTCTGCAATGGGGGCAGGGACTGGTTGTCCACCTGAGACCATCTTGTGACTCTGGTACCAGCAGGGGCATAATGCATAGGGTGGGATCCTGCTCACCCTCCTGGGGGGAAGCTGCACATGGACCTGGACTGGGGGTGGGGTGGCTCCAGGGCTTTCAAGGTCCAGGCCCCTGATGCAGGTGGGTCAGAACATTCCGGCAGCCAGGCATGCAGAAGCTCTCTGGATGGATGGCAGCATCAGAGAGCAGAAAGGTCGCTGAGGTGGGAGCAAGCAGCAGGAGAGAGAAGTGCATTCTGCCAAATGTGCTTTGTGCTGTAACTTTTTTTTTTAATGACCGGAATAATTGCCCCAAAACTAAGGAAAGCAAGCCCTATTCACTGTGGTCGCGATGGCAAGATCAGGCAAGTGCAACCACCGAAGTGCCCCCGAGGGCAGGCTACATTCCGTCAGACGGAACGCGCAGGCGCTCCCCCCAGCTCACAGATGACCTTTATCTGCTAAGTGCACAAAGCAAGAGGCCTGCAGTGGCAGAGAGCTGTGCTGGTGTCAAGACCAAAGGCAGAAACAGGCCAGTAGGTTTGTTTTCTCGTATAGTCATAAAATATTTCTAGAAAAATAAAAAACCCATCCAGGGGCTGCTCCCGGGGAGGGGAAGGGGCACGGGGCAGGGGGAGGTGTTTCACTATATTGTCTTTTGTACCGCTTAGAATAAAAATATGTAATAATGATTAAAAAAAGGATCAACAAGCAGGTTCAGGGGAGGGGTCCTCTGGCCCCTCTGGGGGTCTGTGTGGAGAGAACCACAAAGTAACTCAAGATTCTGTGACATTCTAGAGTCTAACTTAAAGCTGTGCCCAGGGGAGTGGCCAGAGAGGCGGGACTCTGGGTGGGAAAGTGCAGGGGTGCCTCAGGGGAGGCCGGACTGTGGGGGCGGTCGGGGTCTGGGGGGGAAGCTGGGGTCTCAGCTCACCGGCCATCGGGTCCTGAAGACTGTGTGCGCCTCCTGCAGAAAGACGCAAGCAGGTGGATCAGGTAGGGGAGGCAGCCCGCCGCGCCCCTCCCACGGAGGATTCGCACTCCCCACCCCTGCCTCACGGAGGGAGAGGCCCCAGGCTCCTCACCGGTACCGCGGCTGCTCTGATGACTCCGAGGGAGATCGCTCCGGGATGGAGAGAGACGTGGAGGACAGGGTTGTAGCGATGGAGGCGGTGGTGGCCTCCTCAAAAGACGGGGGCGTGCAGGGCAGGAGGTCGGGCCGACCTGTGGGGAGGAGGCTGTGGGCGCTGCGGCAGCCAGGCCCCCTCACCAGCCCTCCCAGGCCTCTGGCTCCACCTGCAGCTTGGCTCACCTTCAGCAGCCCGTGCCCCGCCCCACCTGCCACCCAACACTCCATTCTGCTTGGCAGCTTTAAGAGGACAAATAAGCTTGAATTTACTGTCGGCACCAAGGTTTCGGTAGCCCACTACTCTCAAACTGCAATCGAAACCCTCCTCAGGCCCACAGGTCCTGCTGGAGGCCCACTTCCTCCCTCTCTCCTTCCCTGACTTTGCTCCAACCACACAGGTGTCCTGCTGTCCCTCCAACACAGCAGCCCCAGGGCCTCTGCATGTGCGGTTTCTCCCTTCCTTTATGCTATTCCACCCAGCCCCTCCGTGCCTGGAATCTTTGACTCTTTAACCCTGGGAACTGGGGGGGACCTTCCAAAACATCATACCCAATTCCATCAAATGCTTCATGCCTCTAGGTCTCCAGGTGTCTGGTGATGGGGTGGGTCACCTCCCCGGTGGCACCTTCTCTGTTTAGCTCTCCCTGTGGCAGTCTCAGCTGCTCCCCCTCCCCACATGGCCGCAGATCTTTGGCTGGGCTAGGGGTGACTGTGACCCAGGCCCCTCCCGTCCAGGTAGCCAGCCTCAGTAAACCCTTCCTCACACTGTCCCTTAGCCCCAGGGACAGCACCTGTCCCCAGCAGCCCCCTTATCTCTCCCATCACCAAAGCACCCAGTCACCTTCGTCCTCCAGCGTGGGGTAGCTGCGGGCCCCCCGGAGGTCGTACTGTGTGTCCTCCCGCTCGCTGGGGATCTGGCTGGCCGAGAAGGCAGCTGTGGGTCCCAGGGGCTTGACAGCCAGCAAGGCCCCACGGCCCTTCTTGGACGGTGAAGATTTCAGGGCTGTGGATGGTGGAGAGGTGGAGTGGCGCTTGGGGCAGCCTGAGAGCCGAGGCAGCGTGGAGGCAGGCCCCCCCAGCCCCGGCCCTCCTCCGCACGGAAGCCTGGTTGGTACCCCCCGAGGCCCGCTGCCTGCACACAGGGCCCCCCACTGCCCGGCCTCCAGCGTGGGCAAGCAACATTCTCTGTGCAGAAAACCCTGCCCTGCTCTCTACCCAGCTCTGCCTGGAGGTCCCAGGAGGCCCTGTCCCGCGGCCCGCCCTGCCCGTGGCCTCCACTTTCACACGAGGACACGGAAAGCCTTGGGGCATGCGGGGTCAGCACCAAGGCCCAGGCTCCAACCCAGGACAGAGCCTGGGGAACGGGGCCCGCCCCAGCGTCACCGTCTGCAGCAACAGGGTGGGACGAGGCAGGTGAGCCCTGTGGCACCCCCCGCACCAGGCCTCGCCCATCCGCTCCTGCTGTGAGCTCTGCTCCCAGGATGGCCACAGCTCCCAGCACACACGTGCCGGATTCCCTGTACGCGGCCCTCTCGTCCCTGGAGGCTGGCAAGCGCCCCTGGACCACAGTGAGAGTGACACTCCAGGCAAGGTTCTCATCTGCTCACATGGATGGTACGCTCACGTGGATGAACCACCCGCTCTCAGGAGACAAACGCCAGAACTGTGGCGTTTGCACACTTCCCCAATGTGAACAATATAAATAATCCCCCTGCCATCGAGTTCAAGCTACTGGCTAGATGTCAGAGAACGTGGGGTCGCGTTGGCACCATGACTGGCTCCAGGTGACCGGAGCTGGGTCACCGCCCACACACACCTGGCAGAGAGGTGGGGTTCCATCGCTCCTGCAGGTCGAAGCCTGGATGGTAAAGTGTATGCCCACGAACACTGACTGAACACCTGCTGCGTGCCAGGGACATACAGTGCAAGGCTGACAAGCACGCTGCCTTCTGGCAGCCCAGGGGGCAGATGCCAGGCAGGCACATGGGGACAGAGACAGGCCCTATCAGGCAGCACATGGGATCCTGGGCTGGGGTGTGCACCAGGGTCTGGGACTCGAGGCCCAGTGCAGACAGGGGACCTCCCGAGGCCACCCCTGGAGCACAGGCACCTCTGTCCTGTGCCCTCCTTAACAATGCCCGGTCTGGCTGATGATGGGCTGCCTCCATGCCCACTAAGGCCACGTGTCCTTGGTGATGCCACGAGGCCACAGGTGATGCCCTTGAGGACCGGTATAGGGCCAAAGGCACCCGTAAACACATCTTGCTCTCACAGCTCTGTACAGACAGGCAAACCGAGGCATGGGGTAGGGCATCACCTGCTGGAGGTCACACAGGCAGGATGCGGTGCGGCCAGGACTCAAGCTCAGACAGTGGGCACCGGGCCCTGTGCTGGGGCCCATGAGGGTGGCACCCTGACCACCCTGCTCTCTGGACCTCGTCCCTGAGCCAGGCCCAAGGATGGCCAGGCAGCGGGAGGAGGTGCTCCGGGTTTACTGCACTCTTGGCCACCCCGCCTCTCCGCTCCGCACCCCGGGGCTCTCCTGCCAAAGGGCCTGGGAAGCTCACAGGAATTCTTCCGGAAGACGGTGTTGCTCATGAACTTGAAGAAGCGCTCTGCATAGAAGCTGGGCCGGTGGACAGAGACAGTGTCCTGGGAAGAAAAGTGGGGCCCGAGGGCAAGAAGGGCTGAGTGCCACCAGGCCGCCAGGAGCTCCGTGTCCCACAGGACGGCCCAGGCCACGGTGGCGGGACAGGGAGATGGGTTCACGGTGTGGGGCTGCCTGGAAGACTCAAGGACCAGGTAACAGTGGCAGGGAGGGGGCCCGTCAGGAAGGGGGCCTGGCACACAGCCAGTGCTCCAGTGTAATGCTGGACCCCGAAAGGTGGGGATGCCTTGCTCCTCCCCAAGGGCCAGTGTCCCCGGCCTCCATGGCACAGTCTCCCCTTGGCACTACGCACGCCAGCCCCGGCGCTGTGGGAGCCTAGCACGATCCCTGCCCCCACCCCTTGATGCCGGGAAGCTCCCCCAGGCATGAGGATCACAGATGTCCCCAGACGTGGCCCGGTCCTCCCCCCACTGTAATGTAACAGGACCCGCAGGGACACGTGGACCTCAGAATGCTCGCTATGGTGAGCATCCTTGCTGCCGCGAGGCGTGACCGCATGCTCTGGCAGACGGCATGGGAGCCGAGGCGGGGACAGAGGCAGCCTGCAGGGCTGGGGGCGAGGGTCACGCCCGAGGGTGTGCAGCGACACGCAGGAAAGACCTGGGCCTCCACTCCACCGGCCACCCCTCCTGCCCCAGACTGCTCACGCCTGTGTGGTCACTGTGATCAACATCTGGACCCCGGGAGCTGACGCAAACCCCACTTCAGAGATTACTAGTGGCCTCGCCAGGACTTGGCAGCTCTCTCGTCTGCCACGGCCTCATAACCTATGGAACAGCTTCCTGCTCACCGGCTGCCACCTGGACCTTCCCAGTGCACTTTCCAGAAGCTCCCGCCTAGACCCTCCAAACACTCTGAGGGGTGTCGGGAGCTTGCTGGGATTTCCGACTTTACAGACTATGCAAACACACACAGCCCTTAGCACTTTAGTAAGAATTGGTCTGCAAGGGGGCACGGGAGGGGAGGCGTGCACCCGAGGCACCGGCCAGCTTGTCAGCACCACTGGACCAGGGCTGGACCAGGGCTGCCTGGGGCCCCCCAGGTGGGCTCCGTTTGCTCCCCAACCATTGGTTCTCAGTCTTTTATATCTGGGAATCGCCCACTGCCAGCATGCAGACGTTGGCAGCGCTGACAGGAAACCGCGCATTCCAAGCTACTCTCACGCAGTGGAGCCATCCTGGAGCAGGCCACACGCCTCCAGGGCAAAGGGTCAGCGCTGCACGGCCCCTGGGTGTGGCCAGTGCCCAAGACCCCCTCCGTATCGCACGTGTCCACAATGGCCCGACTTTCCTGCCAGGCTGTCCTTGGGAATCCTTCCCACTCCACCTCCGAGGAGCCTTCCTGTTCCGCTCACCAGTGGAGCTCAGAGCCCTCACTGGAGAGCCTGTGGCTGCCGCCTGTGCTCTCCTGTCCTGACCCCGACCCCCTGGCCTGTGACTGCCAGGTCACAGGGCCGCCCCCACTGGACGGAGACTCCAGGGAGGAGGGAACACGTCTCTTGTCGTGGCCGCGGGAGGTCATTATGTTTGTGGATTGATGGACGAACACTCACCCCATCGTGAACAAGAGCCTTCCAAGTATGTTCCAGCTTCTTGATGAACCTGCAGAGAGAAGAAATACCTGAACACCTGCCAAACTTTCAGGCCCAGTGGTTCCCAGTGGGGCACTGGGCCGTGTCTGGGGATGTGTGTGGTCACCACGACTGGGGGTGCTCCTGGCACGGAGTGGGTGGGGGAGCCCTGGTCCAGAGGAGCTGAGGCTGCCTGCTGCACCCACCAGAAGCCGCCTCCCTCTTGTCCGCTTGTCCCCCTCCAGGCCTGCTGGCAGCTCCTACCACTGCTGCTCTTGGAGCGGAAGTGAAAAGACCATGGTGCTTGACCCCCTGTGGGGGACGGAGGGCCAGCGCCTCCCAGAGCACGTCCTTCACCTCTCCTCATGGCCTGGCCTGAGCCCCGGGCCCCCCTGCTGGAACTATTGTCCTGCACAGTGGCTCTAACTAGGCCCCTGCACACGTGGGCTGGGGAGAGTGTTGCCTCCTCCAGACAGCCCTCCCGGACACCCCCTAGCCTGCAGCGGTGGAGGGTCCTCTCCTCAGCACACCCCCCATGACACCCCTGCCCCAGGATGAGTTTGTGGCTGCCTGACACACACAGGCCCCCCTCCTTGCCTCCACTCAGAGCATCTGCAGAAACCTTGCTCTGCTACCTCAGAAGCTTCCTAATCCTGCCCTAAATTGAGAGGAACATTCTGCAGCAGACACTGGCCTCAGGCAGGAAATCAACAGGCTGTGAGTCTGAGCGTCTGACGGGCAGGAGTCGCGTTTTGATTTAGGGAGTAGAGACCCGTGAGGAAGAAAAGACCCAAGGCTCAGCGGGCTCCCGAGGCGGAGGGCAAGGAGCAGGGGCCACCCGCCCACAACGTCCCCTGGGTCCTGTCAGCCCAAGCACGAGGACATACGCTACCCTCAGGACAACACGTTCATTGGCAAAGCCTCGTGAAGGACAAGCACAGGGCAGCCCGGTGGCTCAGTGGTTTAGCGCTGCCTTCAGCCCAGGGCCTGACCCTGGAGACCATGGATCAAGTCCCACGTCGAGCTCCCTGCATGGAACCTGCTTCTCCCTCTGCCTGTGTCTCTGCCCCTCTCTATGTCTCTCATGCATAAATAAAAAAAAATCTTTAAAAAAAAAAAAAAAGGGATGAGCACAGACGACGGGGCTGCTGACCCCCCAGCTGTCACGAGGCTGGAGTATCTGTTCCTCAGGCCACGAGCATGTACTGCCCCCGCGTGAGCGGTCCAGGGATGCCGGGCTTTGTGGCCACGAATGAGCTTCCATCCTGCTCAGTGTAGCCCAGCGCTTGGCACACAGCAGGTGCTCAATAGACAGGGGAGCTGGCGATAGCCTGTCCCCCACGCCAGCCTCTACCTGACGTGGGCTCTCACTGCACTCCTAGCACAGATCCTCACGCGGAGTCACCACCTGGTCGGGGACCAGATGCCTCCCCTCAGGGCTGGGGAGGAGGGCGTGCTAAGGAAGGCTGGACAGCAGAGGGCACGCTGCTCCTGTGAGCAGGCGAGTGTATCTGGGGGAAAGGAGAGGCAGGGCAGGGAGAAGGCGGGAGGTGGGGAGGCAGGGGCGGAAGGGGGGGGAGGCAGAGGCGGGTGGGGGGCAGGGGGAGGCGGGCAGGGGGGCAGGGAGGAGGCAGGGCAGGGGGAGGCAGGGCGGGCGCCCACCTGTAGGACTGCAGAATGTCGATGATGCCGATATGCAACAGCAGGCGCTCCCCTCGGCCATTCACGGCGGGAATCCCACCCATCCTGGGGGGGAGAGGGAGAGAGTACCCTCTTCAGCACCCCACAGAGCCGGACCACATGGGAGGGCACCAGGCACTCACCCTGCCCCGAGCCCCCCTGCTAGAGCCCAGCCTGCACCCCCGTGCTCCCTGCAGGCGGCAGCGCAGCTGGGACTGAGCCGCTCCCCTCCTCTGGGGCACTCGAGGCTGGAGGCCGCCAAAGGGTCCGGCACCCACATGCCCATGTGCACGCATACGCACACCCATGCACGTGCATGCACACGCTCACCGGGGGCAGGGCCACCAGGGCTTCTGGGTGCCCACCGGGGAGTTAGTTGCTTCACTCAGCCCCTGGCCCACATGTGCCAGGCCCAGCAGGGTTAGTGAGGTCACACAACACAGAGACTGTCCTCAGGTCACCAATGACCCCAGACCCGCTGGCCCAGGCCCCCCACAGGCTCAGCTCACTGCACTCCACGCACTGCTGAGCTCACCTGCGCACCCCGCCAGCCCCTGCCAGGCCCGGCACAGATCCTACAAACACCAAGATGGTTGGAGGTGGGCTAGCCGCGCCAGGCCCTGCTGCTCCCCAGCCTGCCCTGGGGGGCTGGGCTCAGCTCCTCCTCTGGCCCCCCTGCAGCTGCTGGCCAAGTGTGGTGACCAGGCCATGGGCAAGCCTCGGCCCGGTCACCAGCCGGCTGTGCACCCAGGACAGCTGCTTCTGCCTCTGAGCCCCCGTGTCCCCAGCTACGGTGGGGGTGACGCCCCCTCCTTCACCAGCCACTCCCCCGTGATGGTCCCCAGCATGGTCAGCGTGTGGTGACGAGAAGTCACCCTTGACATCTGCCTTCAGCAGTGGTCCCCACCCAGGAAATGCCTTCCACAAGCTCTGGACAATGTCTGGAGACATCTGTGGTCCTCACGACGGGGGTCGCTCCTGGCACCGAGTGGGTGGGGGTCGGGGAGGCTGCTCAGCCCCCCAGGGCCCAGACAACGACCCGGCCCAGCATCCACAGTGCTGGGAAGGTGGGAGGGGGCACCGTGCAAGGCTATCTCCCCCCTGAGCCGAGCCCCATGGCAGGACTGGGTCAGCCCGCTGATCCGAGCCATGAGCTCATCCTCCATCACATCACGGCCACCTATCCCTGGAGCTGTGGGTCTGATGGCCCGTGGCAGGAGCCCACCCCCGTGCCCAGTGCCGCACCCTCTTCAATGCCTTTCCAGCTTTGCTTTGGACGGTGGTGCTTTACCCCGTTCTGGGGCCCGCCAGGAAGAGGGGGCAGCTGTGCTTCCCGCAGGGCCAGCCAATGGCCTCAGCCCGCTGGAGTGCTCATCCACACGTGGGGGTCTATGTGTCCGCGCGTGTGACCCCTATGGGGCCTGCCAGGCAGGCGCCGTTGCTCTGGTTCCCACACCCTGAACTGGCTGCAGATGGGTTTCTGGACTCATCTGCTCTGTGGTCTCTTGCCCCCCCCGGCCACCCTCCCCCTACCCCCGCCCGCCTCACACCTGCCAAAGGGGTGTGGACAGAGGAGCTGGACGCCCCGCTGGCCCCGGGCCACCTACGTGTCGTCCGACTCGATGGCCTCCCCGCGCGCGGCCCCGCCCTGGATGGACTCCATGGCCGTGGAGTACAGGGCCTTCTGGCCCAGAGGCCGCTTCTCGTCCGCGGTGCTCTGGGCGCCCTCCGCCTGCCGCTCGCGCTCCTGCTGGTCGATGTTGTGCACGCCCAGGAGCAGGCTGTAGTCCATGATCTTGAAGCTCTCCAGCACCTGCCAGAGGTGGGGGTCAAGAGATCAAGTTCTCCGTCCCCATCCCCAAACCCGGCCTGGCGCAACCCCAAGCCACGTCTGGGTCTGGGCCCACTCAGCCATGTGAGGGCCGATCCCCGTTGCACAGACGGTGAGGAGACCAAGGGGCCAGGCCTCCAATCGGGACTGGGACAGGGTGTGTCCTTCCTCCCGACAGAGCTCCCACCTGCCTGGTGACAGCTGAGGAGCCCAGGTGCTCCCGGCCCCAGCGTCTCTGACATCGGGGCTTAGGGGAGCAGGAGGTCCTCAGAGGTCTGTGGGGGTCATCTGGGGAGATCATGCAGTTTTCAGAGGCCTGGAAGCCGGGGGTGGTGGGCTGGGGGGCTGCGGATGGGGCAGAGGGCCCTGGAAGACCCGGCCCGGCAGGCTGGGCATGTCAGGCAGGGCTGCAGGGGTGGAGGAGACCGCACAGACACACGATGGAGGCTCAGAGAGGCGAGGGCCCGCGGGTCCCCCTGTGCTCAGGGGAGGCTGGGCGCGGCGGCCTCACCAGGCAGTCCCGCTGCAGCGTCTTGACGAGCGCGGAGAAGGTGTCTGCGTCGAGCAGGAGCCCCTCAGGCATGTCCTGGATGAAGTCCAGGTCCTTGTAGGTGGGGATGCTCTTCTCCTTCTCCTTCTTGCTCGCCCGCCGCTTGTACGTGGAGCCCTTGAGGTCGAACTTGAGGTGCATCTTGACCACGCGCGGCAGGATGTTGTTCATGACCACCACGCGGATGTTCTTGCCGCCCGACTGAACGCAGTACAGCCCGTAGAACTTGGGCAGCAGCGTCCTCGGGTTCTGGTTGAGGTTCTGGGAGGTGGGGGAGCAGAGAGGGGTCAGAGGAGTGGCCCCCTCAGGAAGCGCTCCCTGGCCACCTCCCGGGGGGGCAGGCGCCCCCCCCAGCATCCTGACGGGAGCTGGGCACCATCTCCCCAGCAGACAAGAGGCTCCAGGAGGGCCCGCTGCAGGTGTCAGGGCCAGACCGGGGGTCCCACGTGCCCAGCCCACCCCGGGGTGACATGGAGCACGGCCGCTGGGCACTGTCCAGGGCAAGGGTTGGCAAGCTCCGGCTGGAGGGCCAAATCCGAGCACCCGCTTGTTCTCACGCGGCTGGCTGAAGGTAGGGTTTTGTGACACATGAAGATTACGTGAAGTTCACGTTTCCATGTCAGTTGGTGAAGTGTCACCAGCGCTACGACACGCCTGCTGCTCCCTCCAGGCCCGCGGGGCCCTCCCTGCGACATCAGCAGGGCTGAGCAGGGCAGGGAGAGGCCGTCTGGCTCCTTCCAGAAAGCGTGCTGAGCCCCGACCGAGGGGAGCCGGGAGCCAGGGGCCCACCCAAGCCCACGTGCTAGGATGAGACGCCCCAAGCGGAGAGGGGTCCGCGCACAGCTGCCAAGAAAGGGCGGGCCCACCGCTGCCAGGTGCCAGGTCGGGCTCAGCAGGGCAGGTGGGCGCTCAGGCCGAGCCAGCTCCACCCCGGGATGGCTGGATATGGAAGTGGAGGCTCCTGCTTCCACCTCCACCAGGGGGTCTGTTGTGCCCTTTCCGGTTGTGAGTCACCCGGGAAACGGGAAGCGCCCCAGCAGCTGGTCCTTGGTGACAGGCCAGCTGGTGGCCCGCCCCCCTCCCCCACGCCTGAGTCACCAGCTACTGACACACAAGCCCCACGAGACAGGATTTCTGGGATCTGTGACTCGGGGGTGTCAGTGGGGGCAGGGGACAGGGAGCGGGGGCTGCTCGGGTGCCCACCTCCCCCCCCCGGATGGCAATCTCTGCCTGCCGTGTGGGGGGGACCGCGTGAGGGGGATCCTGTGGGTGAGGCTCAGTGACCCGGCAAGGCCCCCGCAGCCCCCAAGAGGTGGGGTGGTGCCTGGGACCCCTGCTCCGGCGCCTGCCCTGTGAGGGAAAGGAGCTGGGGGAGGGGGCTGCAGGGCAGGCTCACCATGTAGTAGCCGGGCAGCAGCTTCTGCAGGAACTCGGCCTCCTTGTGCATCACCGTCTTGATGATGAACTCGTCGTCGCTTGTGACGTAGAAGAGGGAGCCGCTGGCGCCAGGGTTGGACAGCTCGATCAGGGGCTCGTTGCACAGCGAGTACTGGGGGGGCAGAGAGTGTGCAGGTGGGTTGCTGACACCTCACAGCCCAGCGGCTAGAAGACGACTCTGGAACAGGTCACTGTTCCTTTCACAGACGAAGAAATAGGCTCAGAGAGGGAGACCGACGTGCCTGAGGTCACACAGCACAGAGTCGAACCCGGGCCGAGCCAGCAGCTGGGGTGCTCACCTCCTAGGGCCCAGTCCTTCTCCTGCTGCTAACAGACCCAGTCGGGGTGGGGTGCTGACACATCGGGCCACACTCACTTCCCAACCACTCCCCCACCCACCCCCCCCAGCTAGGTGAGGCCGCAAGAGTCAGCTCTGGCCAGTATCTGCCTGTAGAAGCTTCTGAGTGGAGCTTTAGGGAAGACTCCCTAAGCGAGTGACAGAGGAGGGCATACCTGGAGTTTGGGACCTTCCCTCCATCCCATCTATTTCCCACCCGGAGTGCTGACGTGAGAGCTGGAGCCCCAGCAGCCACGTTGGACCACAGGGTGACCTTTGGTACGGAGACCACCCTCCAGAACAGCACAGAGGGGGACCTGTGCCTCTGGTGAGCAGCCCTTAGCCCACCTTCTCTTCCACTGACATCTGCTTCACCTCTGCTCTTGCGGTCCAGCAGCCCCACACGCCCTCCCACCAACAGTCAGTACGTTCTGTGGACGCAGGAATTTTTAAGCGTGTTGTTGGTGGAGGGTCCCCAGCGCCTAGGACGGTGGCCGGCAAGCAAAGGAGTGGACAGCAAAGCCCTGCAGGCTGCTCTCCCTGGGCCCATTCAGCTAGGGAGCCGGTGAAGCACTCTCCAGGGTGACGGCTGTTTGGGCTGGCTTTCTGTCCCTGCACCCCCAGTCCTGACTGAGCACCGTGGGTATAGAACACGGATGAGGCCCCAGCACATTCCCCACTGGGCTGAGAGTGTAAGACTGGGGCCGACAGGTGGGGGGGGGGACACAGGGAGGAGCAGGACGCCCCCCACCCCCACCGGGTGCCACGTGCTGCCCCTGGCCCGGGGAACACCAGCGTGCTGGGGGTGTCCTGCAGTGTGGCGGGGAGGCTCACAGGGCCGCAGCAGCACGGGGAAACAAGGTGTCACCAGCTCCAGTGTGGCCGTGCCCCCGGGGAGAAGCGAGCTACAGTGAGGCCTGGACCCCAAGACCAGGCGTTTGCCATCACAGCACACCCTGCCAGCCCTGGGCTGACTCTGCCGAGGGCCCAAGGCCAGAGGGCACCCGTAACCCTACACCCCAGCAGTCAGCGTTCCCCAGCTGGATGAAGACCCAGGGGATCGGGAGCCCCCACCCGCTCCTGGGTGGCACCGTGGGAACCCCAGGGTGGGGCCCGGTGTGCCAAGCACTGACCGCAGTGGGGCTGGCTGAAGGTGCGATGGGCACCCCCCGAGGCGTGACCTCCCAGGGACCAGGTGGGGGCTGTCGGTGGAGGGGAGCGGAGTCAACGGGCCTCCCACCTGCACTGGCACAGGCAGCCAGCAACCAGCTCAGGGAGGCAGCGGGTGTGGAGGGAGACCCACGGCCCTCCATCCATCCGTGGCAGCCATGAGGCTCAGGACAGCCGGGCACCGTGAGGGAGATGGTGCAGGGGATGCCCAGCCCACCCTGGGCTCTGAGGGAGAAGGGACACACCTGGGGTCACCTGCCCGTGACCCCGCCCTGCTGGCTGGCCACCCGGCCAGGAGGTCCCTGTGTCACCTCTTCTCCCTCGGCAGCCAGGACCCCGAGAGGCCTGACCCCATATCCCCACCAGGCCACTCCCTGAGGGCAACTGTTATTAGCCATGTGGTTCCAGAACATTCTCTGCTCATAGACTTTTGGACAAAGCCATTCCCTTCCCACCACTTGTTTCTCTCAGCACTATCCCCCATCTCCTGCCAGGTGGGGTCGGCCGTACCGCCTTTGGGGTTTGCCTGTGAGGGACAGTGGCTGTGGGCTCCAGAGGTCCAGGACACCAGTCCCCGCAAGCTCCCCGCTTGCCCCTCGCTTCTGCCTTATAAGAGGGAGAGCTGACGTTAACACCAGGACGCAGCAACAGTGGGCACGCCCCCATGAGACCCAGGACCAGCAGCAGCTGCCAGAGAAGTCTCTGACCCAAGGCAGTGCCCGTGGCCCACAGGGACCCCTCCAGGAGACAAGACCCCCAAAGGGGTTGCGCTGACAAGCAGGGACAATGATGTCGTCTGGGTGCCCGCTCCAGCTGCACCCAAGCTCCCGCCCCTGCCACGGGAGCGTCTCTCAGTCCCAGGGGTCTCGTCCCCATTGCTGCAGCAGGATGGGTCTTGAAGGGGACAGAGAGGCCGAGAGAGGACCTCACCGTGTCTGAGTCCCCGCCCTGCAGCCAGGCCGCGCCAGCTGGTGCCCGCTCCCCGCTAAGGGCACGGAGGCCACATCACCACGACCGTTCGTGCAGCAGGTCTCCGCTCTACTCACGAGACCTCAAACCTAGGTGGCCCTGGGTCGTTTCCACTCCAGGACCACCAGGATGTCTTCGCTCTAATGAGGCTGCTGGACCACGGGGAAGGTGTTCACGGGGCTGCAGGGGACAGCAGGGGTGGCCGTGGAGCACGACACAGAGCCCGTGGTTGGGGGACCAGGCCTTGGCCTTGACAAGGGGCCCCGTGCCTTCTGCACCCCGGGCAGCTGGAGAACTTTGGGACCAACGCGTCCCTGGCCGGAGCAGTGCTGGTTCCCTCGGGAAGTTCCTGACCTGCGGGAAGCACCTGCCGTGGAACCTGCTACGCGGCGGTCGTGCCTTGACTAAGGTGCTCACCAAGTAATCGTCCGGCCGGATCCCGAAGAGCTCCCGGAAGTAGCGGAAGGCGACAGGTGCGTAGGTCTTGAACCTGAAGTCCTGGAAGTGGTGGGCGGGGGTGAGGTTGCTGCCTTCACTGTGGAGCAAGGAGGGAGGGAAGCCCGTGAGGGACACTGGCTTCGGGGGTGCATGTGCCCAGCACGCTGGCGGGCGCACAGCCTCCCCTGGTGGCCAGCCCAGAGAGCAGCACGGGGCCCCCGGGGGCCAAGGGCCATGGCCCGTCTCCAGCTGTGTCCCAGTATCCACTCTCACCCAGAATAAGTCCACTGCCGGCCCCTCCTGCCAGTGGGGGCGGTCACGTGCCTTTGCGTGGCCAAAGAGCTATGGGCGGAACAGAAACCTGTGCCATTTCCAGGTCCTGCGCTTAGAGGGAAGGGGCTTGTGCTCCCCTTCTCCTTTTCCTCCCACAGGTGGAATGCAGGTGTGATGGCAGGATCCCAGGCAGCCGCCGGACAGTACTGGCTGGCAAAGCTGCACATGAGGATGGCGGACCTGCTGGAAGGAACAGGGGCCCCACCCAGGGAGCCGCCTGACAGCCCTGGACTGACTGCCTATCAGTTCTTTTCACATGAGAGAAAAAGAAACTTCAGATTTTCTCTTCCTGTTTTCTCCCAACCAGTCACACCGCATCTCTCTGGTTCAGTAGAGAACTAACAGCGTGGCAGATACGGGGTCAGACCTCCAAGCCGAGCACATGCCAGGAGAGACCTGGGCGATTTGCAGCAGAGCAGGGCGCTTCGAGAGCAAGGCTGCAGGCACCGCAGCGGCAGCTCCACGGCGCAGGGCCAGGCCTACCTGGGGAAGAAGATGCTCTCCACGACGTAGAAGTCTTGCATGAGCACGTCGCGTTCCGGCTTGGAGCTCAGATTGCCCACCGTGTAGCCGATGCCCAGCTGGATGGCCCCCTTCAGGGTGGAGGATGTGGTCTGCAGGGAAACCCAGCTGCATCAAGGCCCTTGGCCCCCAGGGTGACCAGCAAAAGCAGCAGCCCCCCCGGGCAGGAGATCGGGGCACGTGCCCAGCCCGCAGCTGCACTCAGGCACCCGCCACCACCGCCGGGCCCCAGGGCACCTGCCAAGTACTTGTCACAGACCCGCTGGCCTCTGTGCCACTTAGCACACACGGGCGCACAGCAAGGAGGTGGCCTGGCTGAAACTCCAGTATCACCTCACGTGGCCCCAAGGCCTGTTTTCCATCTAGGTTCTAGAAGGTTCCAACTTCTCAAAACTGTCCTGACTCAGGAAGGGTCAGTCTACTGCCAGGATCTTTTTTCAGGGGTGGCATAAATTTACAGAGTGACACCCCAACTCCACTTCTGTTCCTTCCACCCATCCTCCCAGGGATGTGCATCATCACGCTGGGGGAATGACGCTGCTGCTGTGCCTCAGTTTCTCCACCCATAGTTGGGCATGAAGATGGCAGTACTGGCCATCCTGGGGCTGCCAGGCGTTATGTGGTCTGAGCCGCCGGGGCTGAAACCTGCCCACACCTGAAGGGGGGGAGATGGGAGTGACAGCTAACGGGGACGTCATTTTGGGTGACAGAAACAGTCAGCACTATGACTGACTGTGGTGATAGCTGGACACAACTGGAAGATGCTAGAAACCATCTAACTTGGAAAGGGTGAGTCACGTGGTCACCCTTCCTGTGCACCCCGTGGCCTGGCCTCGCTCAGGCTTCCATCAGCTCAGCCCCACGTTCAAGGGAAGGAAGGAGAACGGTATGTCCCCCTCCCCAGAGGAGCCAGCAGGGCCGGAGGTGGCAGGTGACCCCTGCAGCCACCTGAGCACAGCGCCCGACGCCTGTGACATCAGCGACAGGAGGCAAGGACGTCGCTGGGACGAGGGGCCTGCACGAGAGCATGTGCCTCCAGCCAGATCCAGGCACAGGGCTCGCCCGACCCTGTGGGGCCCCAGGACGGCCGGGGGCCCACCCCACCAGCTAAGGGCAGGAGAGAACCTTCTTGTAGGTGGTTTCACCAGATGCGTCCACGCCCCGATGACCCAACTTCTTCCCGTGGCCAGGACCCGGCTGTCCAGTCATCAGCGGGGCCTGAAGAAGAGGAAGTAGGAAGCATCAAAAACCAGCACGGAGGTGCCGCTGGGGCCAGAACACTCTGGAAACCCTGAGCAGGGAGGCTGAGTCGCCAGGTCCTGACAAAACACATGGGGTAGAGGCTGGTGTGGGCGGGCGCCAGGGCAGAGCAGGTGGCCTGTCACCCCAGGGCCCACACGGCCCAACTCTGCACACCCAGGAGGGCCCACCCCCAGGCCGCTTCCGGCTCCCAGACAAAGGCAGGAAATCGGCCAGCACAGCCTCCTTGCAGGGTCTGGCACCACTGACACAGGGGCCGGGTCATTCCCCGCGGCCCCCACCCCTTGGGGCAGCCCTGCCCTGGCACGACGACCACAGATGTCCCCAGACACCGTGCAGACACTGGGCAGTCACCCACCTGGGACCCTGGGCTGGAATGGCCGGGGGCTGAGGGGCACGGTGCCCCCGGCCTGGGCCCTCTCTGGGGACAGCCGTGGCAGGCGTGACAGACCGGTGCACGAGCACCAGCACCGACGTGTGACTCCACGGGGGCAGTGGTGGAAGGGGCAGGGGGTGCAGCTGGGAGCCCGAGGCCGAGGCGGCCAGCAGAAGGGAGCCGGGCCTCCCGGGGGCTGGACCGTCACTGACCCTCAAGCGTCATCTGTGCACCTGCTGCCATCTGCAGAGCCCGCACAGCCCTGCGGCCCCCAGCTGGGACGGCTCGGAGCAGCCCGACCCACTGCCCCAGCTCCTGAGCCCGGCTGCCGTGTGTTCTGCACACCGGCCGCCAGGGGGCGGGCTCTCCCCGGCAATCGGAAGGCACAGCCCCTGCCCTGCAGCCCCCTGCCCTGCAGGCCTCGAGGACTCCCCAGCGCCCCACGGCTTGACACCGCCTGGGAAGCCCTCCTTGCAAGATGCCACGTGGCAGATGGCATCCAGGGGACATGGATGCCTGGGGCCCGGCAGCTGGCACAGGCACAGGAACGCCACCCCTGGGCCGCTCCTGGAACGCAGGGCTCCTTTCAGGACCAGGGACCAGGGACCAGGGAAGGGCTGACGCCACCCCCACCCCCAGCAGGGCTGAGTGGGAGGGCGGCCCAGGCCCCAGAGGCGGCACCCCCAGGGAAAGCTCTCTGGAGCACGACCGACGACGCGGGACGCTACAGTAAGGGTGCTGGTGCTGGGCACTGGGCCCGGTCCCGTCCTCCTGGGAACTCCACAGGGACCCGCACGTGCCGGCTGCCTTCCCGCTCTCTGCCCCTCGGTCTCCGGTCCCTCTGTCCCTCACTGTCCGGGCCGGGTCCTCACTCTCCCCGCCCCAGCGGCTCCCCTCCCTGAAACTCGAGACGCTGGCCAGACTGCAGGACTTTCACCCCTGCCACTGGGGCCCCTGGAGGTGCGGTCAGCTGCCCCGGACCCCGGGCCGCTGTCTCTGGAGAGGAGGAGGGTCAGGCGGGCACAGGACACTCACCTCCGTCGGGACCATCTTCTTCTGTGCCAAGCCTGCGGGAGAGAAGGGAGAGGCTTCAGCCTGGAGCCGGGGCGGCCCTCCACCCGCTGTCACCACCCTGCCTCCGCCGCACACAGGTGCCTCTGACCCCACTCAGCCCTGCACCCCTATGGAGGGATGGGAGGACCAGGGGTGTGAAACGGGCAAGGATGCCAACCCACCACGGACGCCTCAAGACGTCAGGTACCCCGTGGCAAACAACTGGCTGAACTGACAAAGCCGTCTACACCCGCTGGTGGGAGCAGGGGTTAACAAGGAGAGGCTCGGGCCCCCGTTGGGTCGGTGGGAAGGGCCAGTGCCCAGGGCTGTGGACACGGCCCCCTGGCTCCTGTCCACACAGTCCCCGGGGAGAGCTGCTTGCCACGGAGAGAAGTCGGAGGCAGCGGAGCGCTTTGGGGGGCCCTCCCCCCAATCCTGGCTCCCGTGAGGCCACCAGCGACCTCTCTGAGCCTTGGCACCCTCCCCTGGAAGGCAGGCTTCTGCTGAGGACTGTGTTCAATGAGTGTGGATGGCAGATACGGCCACTCCCTGCGGATGACGGGCTCTGCAGGGGGGCAAGGTGGGGGCGACCCTGGGTTCCCGGGGGGCCTCACGAGAGGGAGCCAGAGGTGGGAGCCCCAGAGACCGGCAGACCCCCACGGAGGTGAGGACAGAGGAGGGGCCGCAGGCTGGGGAGGGCCGCCTCTGGAAGCTGGGGGGCAGGAGCGGGTCTCCCTGGGGCCCCGGGGGGGTAGAGGGGGGCCAGCCCTGCCCACACCTGGGTTTTAGCCCCGGGAGACCCCTTTTAGGCCTGTGACCTCCAGAGAGTGACACAGGTGTGTGGTTTTAGACCAAGCCGTGGTGACTTGTCACGGCGGCAACAGAAGCTCATACACGGTGTCCACCACGTGTCCGGCTGGCAGGAAGGCAAGTGGGACCAGGACAGACACCGCCCCCACCTGCAAGGGCTCACAGTCGGGGGGTGGGGGGCAGAGAAGGCCTGGCCAGTGTGGAGAGAGCCAGGAGGAGGGCCTGGGGTGACGGGTGAGGGGTCGGGTCAGGTCGGCAAGGGAGGGCTGGGGCTTTTCCCCCAGGGAGGTGGGAGCTGGGCGGGGGGGGGGGGGGGGGGGGGGGGGTCTGGCTCGGGTGCTCACGGGTGCCCTCTGGGGGCCGCCGTGGGGAAGGCAGGGGGTGGGGAGGAGGGTGGGGGCCCAGCTGGGTGGAGAGGGAGGCGATGGGGTGCACCAGGTGGAGGCCCAGGAGGGAGAGGGGTGCGCAGGTTCTGACAGGTGTCAGGTTAGGCTACGCTCATTGGAAGCAAAGTGAAGAAAACAAGAAGTCGAGAATGACTTCTCGGATTCAGAGAATGATTCTGACTGCAGCAGTGACAGGACAGGACACACGGCCTCAGCCGAGATGAGTGACGGGGCAGGACGGTCGGGGACAGTGTGGCTGAGCTGAGTGAGGGACGCCCCGGACCCTCGGGCAAGGAGACCTCCAGGGTCAGCAGACCTTGGGGGGGGGCCAGTCTGGAGACAGGACTGTGGGCATCGTCCCGCCATCGACAGGGGAGAGTGGACGAGGCTACTAATGGGAATAGGGCTTCCTCCAGGGGACGAGAATGTTCTAGAATCAGCGTGTACAGTTGCACCACATTGCGAACACACGAAAACTAAATTGTAAGCTTAAAAGTGTGAGTGACGGCACATGGATTACACTTAGAGGAAAAGCGACCCCAGGGGACCCTGAGTGGGGAGGGGGGTCCTCGTTCAGCCGTAACCACCTGCGCCTCAGCCATATGCTGGACGTGGTCTAGCCAAGGAAACGGGCTCGGTGGGCGACAGGCCGATACCAGGGGAACACCGGCTGCCGGGCGCCCCCAGCTTGTCAGGGGCAGCGTGGCAGCTCCAGGCCACACCAACACCAGCATCTGAGACGCCGTCCTGCCCAGGCCTGACCTGCCTGAGGACACCCGATGACACGACCAAGCTGCCGCTGTGTCACCTGCTTCGTGACTGGGGTCCCCGTGACAGCCACACTCTCTAGCCCGACTCAGATGCGGGCTAATAAAAGGGAGACTCAACCTCCCACCTGGAATATTCTGGACTCCGTGCCAGAAGGGGCCGCAGGAAGGCCACACACTGGCTCGGGTGAGAGGGGGGGGCCCGACTGCCCCACTGCAGCAGGATGCCGGGAGCGGCCTGCTGCTCTCCGACGGCGGCTTCGGGGGCGGTGGCTGCTCCGGGCCGGCGGGCTGCTGGAGGCCACGCTGTGTCGAGCTCCTCCCAGCCTGAGACGTGACCATCCTCTTCTGAGCGAGCCACCCCATTTTTGAGGAAATTTTTAAAAAATAGCCTGGGGGATCCCTGGGTGGCGCAGCGGTTTAGCGCCTGCCTTTGGCCCAGGGCGCGATCCTGGAGACCCGGGATCGAGTCCCACGTAGGGCTCCACGTTGGGCTCCCGGTGCATGGAGCCTGCTTCTCCCTCTGCCTGTGTCTCTGCCTCTCTCTCTCTCTCTGTGACTATCATAAATAAATAAAATTAAAAAAAAAAATAGCCTGGGGAGGGAGAGAGTGGGCCAGGCTGGACCAACACCTGCCTGGGCCCAGCTGGGCCGGCCGCCGGGCGGAAGAGGGGGGCGCCTCGGCACCAGGGCCCCGACTGCTCAGGGCGAGGCGGTGTCCCTGCTGCGCCGCTGCGTGACTCGGGCACATCCTCCGCCTCCCTGAGCAGCTTCCTCTGGTCTCCCCGCGCCTCCATGGGTGGCCGCAGCCAGCTCTCCGGAGCTGGGCCCCTCGCCCTAGCCTACCACCCGGCGCCACCATCGGGTCCTGCTGCGGGCCACCGGGTCACTCCTGTGCAGGTGACCTCACAGCCCCACATGCTCCTCTAGGGCCAGAGCCAGGCCGAGCACCCACCCTGGGAGGTAGCTGCTCCCGCCCTGGCCTGCGGCCACCTTCACCAGGCAGCTCCCTGTCCCCCCACCGCCCTGCCTGGCTCCCTGTCCCGGGCCCCAGCCACCCCCCTGTCCCCCTGCCCGGCGCCCTGGCCCCGGCCCCCCGCCCCCCACCTGGCTCCCGGTCCTGGGCCCCCGCCGCCCTCAGTACACGCTGCTCCCACACCTGCCGCCTTCTCCACTCAGGAACCGCTGCTCCTCCCTGCAGACCCTGTCCTGTCCCTCCGGGCGACAATGACGTCAACATCCGTCCTCCCCGCAGGAGCTGGGGTCCTCCTCCCTCAGGGCTGGCCCTGCCCTTAGCAGGCACCTACTAACGTTTGCCGACTGACAACCGTTCCTCTCCCCTCCGCACACACATGAGCTTCAGCAAGAGCCGCTTCTCCACGTTTGCTTCACGTGGAAACTGAGGACTGCGGGGCCCCAGGACCAGACATGAGCCTTCCCATCAGCCACCTGTACCCTTACAATCCGTCCAAAACCTGCCCCCGTCCCTGACCCTCTCAGCCATCACCTGAGCACGGTCCCCTCCACCCCATCCCAGGCTCCTGCCCTCACCCCCGTCCGTCCTCCCCGCGACGGTCCCCAGAGGGCGCCTGTGAGCACCTGGGTCAGGTCCCGCCCTCCTCTGCCCGCAGGGGAGGGGGGAGACAGGACAAGTCCAAGGCCTCCCTGGGTCCCCAGGGCCCTGCACGACCTGCTCCATCCCCTCCCTGTCCTCCCCTCCTCTCTTGGGTCCTGCCCCAGGGCCTTTGCACAGGTTGGGGCCCCTCCCCACCTGAGACACCACTCCCAAGACACTTGAGGGGTTTGTTCCCTTGCGTCATCCAAGACCTGGCTCAAACGTCCCCCGCTGTGAGGTGTCCCCCAACCACCTCACCCCAAACAGCCCCTCTGAGGTCACTCCTCACCTCCGCCTGCTCAGTCTCCCAGGGACTCAGCAGCACCTGGCGCCTCTGTGCGATGTCTCCCCCACTACGGGGAGACCGGGTCTCCCCTGACAGACACCTCCAGCGCTCTCCGAGGGCGGGTCCCCACTGGACAGGGGCCGCAGAGGGGCACGAGGCCCGGCAGCTCTGCGCAGAGGCCAGGCGCCAGGGCGGGGCCGCTTCCCAGAGCAGGACTGCCGGGTGCCCAGGACGGGTGCCGGGTCCCCGTGACTCAGAACAAACAAGAAAGCACGGGGACAAGGCAGGCCGGGCCAGCAGCCCCGAGGAGCCAGGAAGTGGCGCGGAGGCCCGGCCGCACACACTTCCCTCATTAGCTAGAATGATCTGGCCCCTGCGGGCCGCCGGCGAGGAGCCTGGGGGAGCCCGGCAGCCTCTGGGGGCAGCGCCCACCCTCACCTCGGTCAGGCTCGGCCGCCCAGACGCTCACAAGCCCCACTCGAGAAGTGGAAGAAAGTCTCCCGTGGCAGAGGGAACGGGGCCACGTCTTTGCATCCACGTGATGCTCTGAGCAGCAGAGGGTGACCCCAGAAGCCGGAGGGCGCGGCAGTGCTGGCGGCTTCTGACCCGCCCCCGGGAACCCTGCGCCCCAAGGTCCATGGCGGGGTCTCTGCCAGAGACCGGAGAGCCCGTGGGGACAGGCAGGCGGCCCCCAGCTGAGGGCTGGATTTCGTGCCACCTGCTGAGCGTGGCTGCGTGGCTGACCCCAGGTGAGGCCGCGGAGGAACCGCCCCGCTGAAGCTGGGGACAGAATCACGAGCAAACACGCAGGTGTTCTCGGCACTAAGCTCTGGGGTGGTTTGTTACGCAGCATCAGCGGACTGAGGCTGGTATTATATGTGCACGTGGAGAGTGTTTCTAAAAGGAATACAATGACCTATTACCAGGGACTTCGGGGAAACAGAAGGGAAATAGAATTTTAAGTCTTGTATCCAACTAAAATTCCTTACATTCAAGACAGCGTTAAAAATATTCAAATGGTAGATGATTAAGTCATACAAAGGATGAAGTGCTGACACGCGCTGCCCTGCGGACGGACCCCCGAGCCCACGACCCTTGGGGGTGCGGGGTAACCAGACATATGAGGCCCCACAGCGTGAGTCCATGTGTGACACATCCAGGATGGGCTCTTCCATGGACAGGGAGGGGGCTCCTGGGGGTCGGGGGGAGGGGGATGGGAAGTGGTCACTAATGGGGACTGGGTTTCCTTCGGGGTGATGGAATGTTCTCGAACTAGACAGTGGTAACAGTGGCACAACAGGCGAATGTAGTAAAACCCAATGAATTGTGCACTTTAGAGGGTTTTTTAAAGACTATTTTAATTTTTTTAAAGTTTTTATTTATTTGTGAGAGACACAGAGAGAGAGGCAGAGACACAGGCAAAGGAAGAAGCAGGCTCCATGTGGGGAGCCCGATGGGGACTCGATCCCGGATCCTGGGATCAGGACCTGAGCCGCCCAGGCATCCCAAGACTATTTATTTTAGACAGAAAAAGACAGCGAGAATGACCATGAGCAGGGGAGGAGCAGAGGGGGAGTCAGAA
The DNA here is from genome assembly GCF_048164855.1 of Canis lupus baileyi. Taxonomy (NCBI): domain Eukaryota; kingdom Metazoa; phylum Chordata; class Mammalia; order Carnivora; family Canidae; genus Canis; species Canis lupus. Next base: position 57,429,176 of record NC_132856.1, on the reverse strand, counting down.
CTGCAAGCTGACTCCCCACTGAGCATGGAGCCCCATACGGAGCTCGATCCCATGACCCTGAGATCACAACCTGAACCAAAACCAAGAGTTGGATGTTCAACAGACTGAGCCACCGAGGTGCCCCAATGGGGTGAATTTTATGGCATATGAACGCATCTCAAAAATGAATCCCTTAGTTGCATAACCACTGCCCAACGATACCCACCATCCAGAATGTTCTCTGGACTCTAGTCTTTCTGGCAGGTGGTGCTGCAACGTGAGAGAAGGAGTGGCCCAGGTCACGCTGCCCCAGGCAGGGAGGCCAGAGGGTGCCTGTGAGCTCCTGGGACAGATGCCACCTGACTTAATGGTCTCGTTCTGGTACCAACATTTTACAGGGAAGGCAGGGAAAGGGTTTGAAGAAATTCACCAGGTCGAAAGTGAAAAACCTAAGGATTACATCTCAGAATCCAGATAGGCATTGAACAAAATTCAACAGATTTCACATCCAAAACTATTAGAAACCAGAGAAACAAACAGAAAATGGGGGCCGGACAGGGGTAAGAACTGCCTTTACTTGAAAAAACACCATAAAGCGAAAGCCCACAGCAAACACGCAGCGTCCACCGCCAGAGGAGTGCAGCCGAGAGCCGAGAGCTGGCCACTGCAGTATGACAAGAAAAAAAAAAAAGGAACAGAGACCAGAAGGAAAGGCAAAATTTTAGGAATCCCAGAGAACCAAGCGGCCGACTGCTAGAACTAAACAGAGCAGAGCAGGTGGCCGGCAACTCACCCGAGGCCTGCACCGCACGTGTGCTGAGAAGGCGGCTCTGGGAGCTTCTGCCCCTTGCTCCCACCACCTGCTCTTTATCCGGCCGCCTCTCCCAGGTTTCACGCTTCGGTTAACTTTTACCTGTCAGATGTACAATAAGCGGACCCTGGGAAGGTTCCCCGTCCCCCAGGGGCACCAAGGCCCCAGAGCGGGGAGGGGATACGGGGGGGACAGGTGGACGGAAGGGGGGGATGGAGGGAGGTAAGTGGGGAGAGGCGCAAAGCAAGCACAGCAAAATGCCAATGGTAGGACCCAAGTGGTACGCAGTGCGCGTCCACTGTCCCATCCTTTCAACTTTTCTGCCCGGCTGAAAATTTTCCTGATGCGATCTTTTCCCTCTGGGTTAAAGGTGGAGTTTGACTTTCGCCGCCAGGTGTTTTCAAGCTTAGGAGAAGCACGTTTTTTTGAGTTGATTCTGCCCAAGGAAATGTGAGCAATCACAAGGGAAGCAGCAGTTGTTACGGAGCACCGTGTGCGAGGCTCCGTGCCTCTGCACGTTCACCCAGCAGACCTTCAAGAAGGCACATTCCCACCTCAGGGCCTTTGCACTCACCGCGCCCTCTGCCAGAATGCACTATCCATCTCCACATGTCTGGCTGCTGTCTGTCCTCCACCACCCAGGTCTCCCTTGAATATCGCCTGCTGGAGGGACTGTCCTTCCCACCCCCGACCATGCCTGCTTGATTAATTCATGACACACCTCGCTGTCTGGAGCTAATTGCTCGGCCGCCTTGCTCCTTACCAATGGAGCAGGGACCAGGACTGTCTTGCTGACATTACTTCCCCACGGCCTAGCCCAATCCTGGCACACGGTCAGAGCGCGGCGGCCACAGGTCCCGTGGGGCTGGGCGGGGGACGCTGGGACGGACAGGTGGGCCTGGATCTGGGAAGCACCCTGGAGGGAGGACAGCCCGGCTGTGAGAGGGGAGCACCAGGGAGGACACGACGCCAGGGACTGGGTAGGGTGGACAGCAGAGGCGGGACACCTGGATGTGGCCAGATGCTCAGGGCGGGGCACACACGCAGGACAGTGCCTGAAGGGCATCACAGGTGCTCGATCAACGTCCCTGTCAGGACTGGATACACAGACACTGTGGTTAGCACCCCCCACCCCACACTGTCCAAAACCCGGTTGGGCTGGCCCCCAGGGCACGTGGGAAACGCATCCCACTCAGTCCCCTCATGCCAAGGAGAACATACCGCGTGGGCGCTGGGCAACCACACGGGGCCTCAGCAGCAGCAGGACAGCCTAGAACAGCCTAGAACTTCAGAAGACAGGGCAAGTCTCCAACCAGGGCCTGGGGATTAAGCCAGCTGTCCTCCCCCTCTTGGATGCGCCTCCCCCCACAGGTGTGCCTGCATCACTCGGAGCCCCTGCAACACTGAATGGGGTCAGGTCAGGAATTAGGAATCTTCCTTAACAATCAACTACCCAGAGAACAGTCTGTTTCTTTCCTTTACTTCCTCACTTGCTCGTTCCAGACTGGGGAGCATTTCCTGCTCGCTGGGCCCTGCCGTGGGGATGAAGGGCTATGGAGGGAGGGGCACGGCCTAAACATGATGCTGAGTGACAAACGGATTTGAAACAAGGTGTAGGGATCCCTGCGTGGCGCAGCGGTTTGGCGCCTGCCTTTGGCCCAGGGCGCGATCCTGGAGACCCGGGATCGAATCCCACGTCGGGCTGCCGGTGCATGGAGCCTGCTTCTCCCTCTGCCTATGTCTCTGCCTCTCTCTCTCTCTCTCTCTGTGACTATCATAAATAAATAAAAATTAAAAAAAAAAAAAAAAGAAAAGAAACAAGGTGTAATATAAGGGACACCCCCAGGTTAAACAGATCTCGTCTTGTTTATCCCTTAAGTCAGGGGTCGTCAAATATGTCCTGTTAAAGACCAGAGGGACCCCAGGGAGGCAGGGACGGTGACCAGGGCAGAGGGGAGTGACATATAGGTGGCTCTCACCCAGGCCGGTCCTGCCCCACCTGGGGGGCTCCTGGTCCAGAGGCTGCTCAGCCTCCCCAGTGCCCGGGACGTCCCCCCCAGAACAACCCGGCTCTGTGTCCACAGTGCTGGAGACAGACTCTGGGGCTGCCATGGGGGTGGGAGTGGGAAGGACGAGGTGTCAGTATTCTCCAGGTATTTAAAACACTTTAGGGGGGTGCCTGGGAGGCTCAGGTCATGACCCCGGGGTCCTGGGAGGCTCAGGTCATGACCCCGGGGTCCTGGGATCGAGCCCCGCGTCGGGCCCTCTGCTCAGGGGGCGCCTGCTTCTCCCTCTCCCTCTGTGCGCTCTGGCTCTACCTCTCTGTCAGATAAATAAATACATCTTTAAAAAAGATGTTACGATAGGGCAGCCCGGATGACTCAGCGGTTTGGCGCCGCCTTCAGTCCAGGGCGTGATCCCAGAGACCCGCGTCCAGCTCCCCCTGCACGCAGCCGCTTCTCCCTCTGCCTGTGTCTCTGCCTCTCTCTCTCTCCCGGTCTCTATGAATAAATAAATAAAATCTTTAAAAAAACGTTACGATAAAAACATATTTGTACCATCCTGTATGCTTCTGTCTGGCTTGCAGTTCCCCGTAGTAAAAAGCTACAGCGCGCACACCTTTCCCAGCGCTGGGCTGGGCCCCGGAAGCAGCTTCTCCAACCTCCTAACAAACACTCCTGCAGGCAACTGTCACCGGACCCACCGTACAGCCGGGAAGACTGAGGCTCAGACGTCCAGGCCAGTTCAAGGCAGCAGAGCTGGACTCACTGGTGACCTCTCACGAGGGCTGGCTCTCAGCTTTGCTCAAGGCAGCCCCAGCTGGCCTGTCCTGACGCGTGACTGGAAGCTTCCTCCCAAAGCCCTCTGGTGGCTTTCCCTGACCCCCCGGGCTGACCTGCTGCCCCTAAATGTGCTCCCTCGCGCGAGCCCGCGTCCTGCACCCATCTGGTCACTGTGTGACCCCCACCACCCTGTCTACGGGGCTTGAGCACAGAGCCCCTGCTGGGCCTAGTACTGGACCTGGTGCCGCGCTCTGAGCCCGTGCGACCTCCTGCCAAGCTCTCGGCACGTGGTGTCACCCACACCGTCACCGTCACAGGGACAGAGGGCGACTGCTCGTCTTTCACGAACCTGGACACCCCAGGCTCACCCTCCAGACCCAGCACCCAGTAGTCACCCGCCCGCGCCCATGCACCCGCCAGCCTGTGGTCTGCTGTCTGCTCAGGTTCCTTCGCGCTGTGGGCCCTGGGCCATGCAGCAGCCGCATCTCCTCCCCACATCCCCTCTGCTTGGTGAATGCCTCCCCGGGGCCCATCCTGGGGCCTGGGGGTTCAGGGTTCTAGCCTCTCCTTGCAGCTTCCCTCTGGAACCCACAGCACGACACCACCTTCAGGGCTCTCCTGGCTCCAAGGACAGCTCCTCAGGACAGGTCGCTTCTCCCTGCCTCCCTCACTGACCCCCCTACCAGCCCTCAGGCACAGAGCTAGCCTCAGTGCACATGGCAGAGAAACCCTGGAGGGCTGCGTGGAGGCAGCTGAGGGCAAGCACCGCGGGACCCTCAGGGGAAGGGAAGGGCAGGGGGAATGCAGCTCTCACGTGTTCCCCGAGCTGGACATCTGATGAAGGGCTTCCCACCGGGCCTGTCCTGGGTATGCCTCTCACCCCTCTTCTTCAGAGGGTGAAACGGGCTCAAAGAAGGGGGATTAGGTGGCTTTGCATTCAGTCAGACGCCTACCTCACACTGCTGGGACAACAGAGGGACATTCTTTTTAACAACTTTATTTATTGAGACAGAAAGATACAGAGAGAGAGATGCAGAGAGAGAGAGAGAGACCACGAGCAGGGGAGAGGCACAGAGGGAGGGAGAAGCAGACTCCCCCGCTGAGCCGGGAGCCCGACGTGGGACTCGATCCCAGGACCCAGGGATCATGACCTGAGCTGAGGGCAGACGCTTAACTATCTGAGCCACCCGGGGTGCACCAAGAGATATACAGGTTTCAAAGATTTCATTTCTTTATTTTAGAGAAGAGAGCGAGCATGAGGGGAGGGACAGAGAATCTCACACAGACCCCTCCTGAGCACAGAACCCGACACGGGCTCGATCCCACAACCCTGAGATCATGACCTGAGCAGAAGCTAAGAGGTGGACATTCCACTGACTGAACCACCCAGGGCCCCTGCGCCTCCGTAAGATTTAATTTGAAAGAGAAAGAGAGAGAGAGAGAGGGAGAGGGAGAGAGGGAGAGAGACGGGGAGAGGGGCTGTTGTTAATATAACCCGGACCAGCAAACTGCGCCCTGCGGAACAATCCCACACGCTGTTTTATAAATGAAGTTTAATGGACACAGAGCCACGTGCACCCATTTCGGGATCCCTACAGCGGCTTTTGCGCTTCGACGGGAGAACGGGACGCTCGCCCCGGGCCCACCGGCCCTGCCCGGAAGCTCGCCAAGCCCCGACCGACGGAAGAGGGCAGGTGCGAGGAGCCTCCCCCCGGGCTCCTGGGGCCCCAGGACCGGCTCCCCCACTGTCAGCGCCGCGGCCCTCCCGGCAGGGCCCCCAGGCAGGCGCTGACTGTCGGCTCTGAAGTCCCAGGGTGGGGTCCCCACGCGGCCCTGCAGCCAGCGGCGCCCTGCCTCGGGTGGGGGGTCGGGGCTCCTCGGGGGACGCCAGGTGGCCAACGCTGGACCCAGCCGGGACGGTCCGGGGACGAGGCTGACCTGGAGACAGGAGGGCAGGACGGGCGGGGAGGGAGGGAGCCCCGCCCCGGCAGGTGCCCCGCAGAACATCACGCGCTGTCTCAGGACCAACGTGTGAGGTTCCTTGGCCCAGTTTTCCTCCCAGATATATTTTTACTCCCCGGAAGCCAGGGCTGGGCTGCAACACCGCGCCTGAATTCTGAAATGCCAAGAGCGCTGAGGACGCAAGCGGGGCTGCCGGCAGAGGCCCCCGGCCCGGGGCTCGTCACGCCCGCAGGTGCGCGCCGGTCAGGCTCCAGGTGGACATTGCCTCGGCACATGGTAAGCCCCAGGTGGGCCGGCCTCCCCATCAGGGCAGCTCCGGGCCTCCAGAATCCCGGGGCCAGCATGGGTGGCGAGCCGGGCCCGAACCAGGCCCCCGACGCCCGCCGGGCCCCAGGATCACCACGGGAGCCTTTCACCTTGAGGGTCCCTCCGCAACAGGCACGCGCTGGCTGCCCCACCCCGCGAGCCAAGGGCCAGCACGGCCCACCCTCCGAAGCCCGCGCGGGTGGCCAGCCTCCAGGACAGCCTCCGCTGGGCCGGGCCCCCGCGTCCTCCTGCAGTGGCCGGTGGGTGTGGTCGACGGGGTAGGGCTCAAGCCAGACACCGTCATGTTCCCGGGTGGACAAGTGGCTGCCATGCCGGGAACCAAGGTCACCTGCCACCAGGCATGCAATGGAGTAGGTGGGGAGTGGCTCCTCCAGCAGCGGTCAAACCTTCAGGTGAGGCAGGAGGCTTGACTGCAAGCTGCTCTGAGACCCTGTGGGAACCACGCAGCTCGGCCGCCCTCGGGTTCCGGACACACAGACATCATGAGATAATAAACACGTGCCACTGTCTAAAGCCACTACATTTGGGGTAATTTGTTTCACAGCAACAGCTACCTGATACACGCAGGGTTTCCACATGGCCCCCGAGTACAGATGAGGATGGCAGGCTGGGGGATGCCCACAAGGCTGGCTCTCTGCCCCCCATGCTCCTGCCACATGGCTTCCTCACTGTCCTCACATGTGCCAGGCAGTCCTGCCCCAGGGCCTTTGCACACACTTCTCTGGGATGCTCTTCCCCATCTCACCATTCAGGCCTGGATCAAAGTCTCCTCCCCAGAGAGAGGCCCTCCCTGCACACCTGGCTGAAGACTGCTCCCCACCCCACTTGCCCCATCATAACCCCTACCCCTGATCAGTTCAAAGCTCCTCCTTGCTCCTGCAGTCCCACTGGCTGCTCTCTTAGAGGCCAGAAGCCTCCTGAGGGCAGCAAGCACATTGTGCTTCATGGCCACAGCTCAGGGAGCCGCTCGGCAGGGCCGCCCACACAGTATCTGCTCCCTCCTGCCTGGTGGTGACGCGGGGAGGCACACGGGGAGTCACGACAAGGCCTGGGGGCCGGGGCACGAAAAGCCTGGCTCAGGAGGCAGACAGGGGAGCAGGAGGCTTGGGGCACAGCCTGCTTTGTGTCTCTAACCACTGGGCCTCTCCTGCCTGACGCTCCAGCACCGGCTAGAGAGCAGCAGGGCTGCGGACACAGCACCAAGGAGCTGACGTTTGCTGAGCCTGAACGTGGGGCCGGCAGCGTGGGACACCCTTGCGTGTGAATTCACCACATCCTCCAGCAGCCCTAGGCGGTGGGTCTGCTGCTACCTACACTTAATGACGTGGAAGCCAAGGCTCCAAGAGGCCAGCCAGGCCACTGGCCTGAGGTGCTCCAGGAAAAAGTGGGAACAGATGAGTGTGATTCTGGGCAATCGGGCTCCAGCCTGAGCCGCAAGCACACAGAGGAAAGGAGACGCCGAAGCACTAGCCACACTATAGCCAGCAGAGCCTCCCTGGCAGAAGGAAGAGCCAGTGCAAAGGCCCTGGGGCATGACTGTGTCTGAGAGTGTCTAGCGGTCAAGTGACCATCCCTGCCGCCCGTGCTGCTCAGGAGCGCGGGACAGGGTGGGAATCCGGTCACAGGGGCAAAGGCTGGTGCGGGCCTCTTCCTGTGTTCCTTCCTTCTGGGCTTCCCTCCAGGCCCAGCATACAGTAAGCGCTTAGGGCTGATGAGCAAGCAGGAGTGCCCAGCCTGTGCACAATGGGATATCACATGGGCTTCAGAAGACCCCGGGGGGCCCTGAGCTGCACCCACAAGGACAAAGCCAAACCTAATGTGTTAAAGTGTAAACTGCAGAACACAGTGGAAGATTCCCAGTTCCCCATTTTTTTTCTTTTTTACAGATTTATTTGTTTTGGAGAGAAACAGAGCGAGCGGGAGGAGGGGCAGAGGGAGGAGGATCTCAAGCCGCCTCCCCACTGAGCGCGGAGCCCGATGTGGGGCTCAATGCCGGGACCCCAAGATCACGACCGGAGCTGAAACTGAGTCAGACGCGTCACCAACTGAGCCGCCCAGGCGCCTCTCCCATTTCCTCATTTCCTAACTGATGACAAAGCCACAGTAATCCAGGCCGGGTGGTCCCCACAGAGGCAGGGACATCGTGGAATGGTCCAGAATGCATCAGTGAGGATCCAGGCGTCCATGTGCACACTTGCAGCCCGCTGAGATCCACCGGGCACCACGACCCCTCGGGGGGGGGGGGGTGCAATCCCCACGCCGGGACGACAGGACCTCCCTGCGTGGAGGACGGAGTGGGGCCCCATCCCACACCACACACAGGACAGACCCCCAGCACAGCGGGACTCGAAACCGATGTAACGAACAGAGGAAAACACGGCCGAGCCTTTACCACGTCGGGTCCGGCCGTGGCTTCTTGCACGTGACAACGAAGCACAAGCAACCGAGGCAAAATAGACTGGACTTCCTCAAAATGAGAAACATTTGCGCTTCGGGGGCGGCGCCCGGCGGGCTCGGTGAAGTGTACGACTCTTGACTCTTGGTGGCCGGCTCTTGAGCATGAAGCACACTTGAAAAGTAAATAAATAAATAAAATATTTGTTACAAAATGTTTGCCTACACAACAGGAGAGAATATTTGTGGATCACAGGCCTGGGAAGGGACCGGTCTCTACGACACACAAAGGACGCTTAGGATTCAACAATAGAAAGAAAAACCACCCAAGGGAAGAACGAGCAAAGGCTCTGAACAGACACATCCCCACGGAAGACGAACCCGTGAAGAGGACTCCACGTCGTCAGCGGGATGCAGGCCCACGGGGGGGGGCACCTCGCCCCCCAGAACAGCCAGAGCTGAGCTGACACCCGGGAGCAAGTACCGTCCAGGACGGGGGATCCGAGGCCTCATGCACGGCGGGTGGGATGGGAAGGGGGGCAGCTGCGGTGGGGGAGTCTGGAGGTTGTTCACAAGGTTAAACCCAGACTTCCACGCGACCCAGCAACTCCGCAGCCGGGTGTCCGCCCACACGACAACCTGCCCACGCAGGTGCACGGCACACCACCCGTTATTGGCAAAACAGCAGAAACGACCCAGTTGCATCAACAGATGAATGGATACACAGGACCCGCTCCATCCCCAGTATGGAACGAAGAAGAGCGAGGTGTCCACACGTGGTACCCGTGGATGAAGCCCGAGCACATGACGCCTAGTGACGGCGGGGAGGGTGAAGGCATCCTAAGGGGGAGAGAGCACGTGCAAAGGTCCTGGGGGAACAGGATGGGATGCTTTTGAGCAAAGAACAGGATGGGTTTGGTGTGGCTGGAGGGGAGGGAGCAACGGGAGGAGCCGAGAATGGGGGCAGGGAGCAGCCTGGGGGGGCAGAGCCCCGACCAGCAGCCGAGCCTCTCCCCCCACACCCCCCCCAGATCTGTCCATCCCCTTCTGCTCCCCCACCTGAATCTCACTGCACAAAGTGAATGCGTTTCCAGAGCAATAAACAGGAAGCCTTGCAAAGGATGGGGGAGGGTGGCCATGGGTCCAGAACTCCGCAGGCCTCAGGCCAGTGGTCACTTTTCCAGAACCCCCCAGCATTCAAGAAAGAGGATTCCAGAACTTTCACCAGTCTTGCCACCAACACGGCCACACACAGGTCCAGGCCAGCGCGGGCCTCCCCACAGAGTCCAGGGCCTGAGGCTTGAGAGAATCTTGCGGCTTCCTGAAGAAGCAGGCTAGGGGACCAGCGCTGAGCGAGCGGCAGGCGGAAGGCCTGGGGGTCGGGTCCACAGAGTGTGATCCTGGACCCCATCCTGGTGAGGAGACAGTCGCAGCCCTGAGGGGCAGTTTTGGACTAACTGATATCCTGGGAATCCTGACCGTGCATCGGATCAGTGGTGACCTCGGGGGCGACTTGACCCCACACTTAGGGACGAGAACGTCTCTGATTTTAGGATCCGCAGCAGCTCGTTATTCGCGGGCCTGTACCAGCCGATCCACCCACTGGCCAAATCAACACCCGCGAGCCTTTCACCGTCACCTGCAGACACGCAGGGTAGTGAGAAATCTGTCACCTCCCACCCGTGTCCAGCTGAGGTCACTCTGCCTTCATGGTTCACCTCATGGACCACAGACACTTTCCACGGCCTAATGAGTGACGTGTCTTGAATTTTTGTGCTTTTTGTTGGTGATTTTCACAGGTTAAAACGGCCCCCAAGCGTCTGCCTTCGGCTGAGGTCATGATCGAAGGGTCCAGAGGTGGAGCCCCGTGTGGTGTCGGGCTCCCTGCTTCCCCCCAGTCCCCCCAGCCCCGGCAGCTCCCCCTGCTTGTGCTCTCCCTCTGAAAGAAATAAAGTGGCCCCCAAGCGTAGAGCCGCAGTGCTCTGGGGCCCGCGGGGGCAGAAGACCGTGTGTGACAGGCCCTCAGAAGGAAAACACTCGTGGGCAGCCCGGGTGGCTCAGCGGTTCAGCACCGCCTTCAGCCCAGGGCCTGATCCGGGAGACCCAGGATCGAATCCCACGTCGGGCTCCCTTCTCCCTCTGCCTGTGTCTCTGCCTCTCTCTCTCTCTCTCTCTCTCTGTCTTTCATGAATGAATAAATAAAAATCTTAAAAAAAAAAAAAAGAAAGGGAAAACACCTGTGTGGACAAGCCTCCCCCACGCATGAGCTCCAGCGCCGCGGGCCAGGCCCTCAGCCTTAGCGAATCGACCACACATACCTTACAGAGAGGCTCTGAACAGAAACACACGTGACACAAGCTTCCACGATGAAACTGTGAGCAGAGGCTCGCAGGGACCTCACCCTGTGCGCCCGCGGGAGCCCTGCTTCCGTATCCACGGACTCGGTGTTCGCGCCGACCTTACAGGACAGAACCGACGCGAATGAGGAAAACCGGCCACCTGGGTGTGTCAGGACCAAAGGGGCATCAAGTCCGCAGCCGACTCTCAAGTGGCCCGCAGCATCTCTCTGTCTCCCTCACACACGCGCGCGTGCGCGTGCGTGATAATACCCATTTGGTAAAAAGATAACGTAACGTGGTGAAGTGTGAGCAGCTGGCGAATCTCAGCTAAAGGCCTATGGGTGTTTGCTGCAGTATTCCTGCAACTTTTTCTGCAGGCTTGAGAATTTTCAAAACAGGAAGTTAAAAAAGAAAATGTACGGACACAGAAAACCACCTGGGATGACGGTTATCTCTCCTGGAAGCAGAGGGCGAGACAGGAATCTTCCCTCTCCCCTGACCACAGGTCTGATTGTTGCTTTTTTAAAGGAAACATGTTATTACTCGTCGTTACAGACTCGCCTGCTGCAAGAACCAGGCGGATGAGTGGGACAGAATAGAAAGTCCAGAAATAGAGCAGCCACGTGCACGAATCTGGTATGTGATAAAGGTGGCATCTCAAATCAGGGAGGAAAAGCAGCTTATCCAGAAAGTAGAGTTGGGACAACCCCGAACCACCTGGAAAAACACGGAACAGTAGACTCTCTTACACCTTGTGTAGGGATGAGTTCCAAATATAGCAAGATTTTAAATGTGTTGTTTTTTTTTTTAAGTGAAACTACAGAGGCTCTAGAAAAATTATAACCTCAGAACAGGGAACTCTTCTGTCCACGACACCAAACCGAGAAACCGTAAGAGTAGAGATTGATAAGTTTGGCCACGTAAATACAAAGATATCTGCCTGACATTATTTATCATCATAAGAGATGAGAAAAGACCACTCATACCTGTGCATAAATTAAAAAGAACAAAAATGAACACTGTTCACGATATATAAAGAGCTTCCACCAATCAATAAGAAAAAGACCCCGAATGAATATGGGAAAGTTACAACCGCCCAGTTCCCAGAAGATACAGAGAGTTGTGAGACGTGAGTTATTAAATGTGGGAACAGGGGTGAGCAATGAGGAGGGGACTGGCCCAAGTGCACCTCGGGGCGTCCTTCATACACGAATACCCGAGGCTCACCCCACTTCCTTAAAGCTTCCAGGGGAATAAAGGCCAAGAAACGTGTGTACGGTGTAAACAAGAGACAAAAAGCAACTGTGACAAAACTGTCACCGTTTTGGGGGTTGCTTCTTCCAACCAAAAGCCAGGCTAAGTCCCCAAGACGCCTTCACACGGACTCAAGCTCGCGGGGCCCCTCGGGCTGGACCCCAAGCCTGTCAGGGTGGCCGGCTGGTAAAGCAGGTGCAGGGCCCCGTGGCTAATCCCCCGGGCCCATAATCCCCACACGGGGCAGCCCACAGCTCCAGGCCCCCCTGTCCAGCTGGCAGCGGCAGGCAATCCTCAGTGGGGTCTCAACCTGCCTTGTCACGAGTGGCGACACGTGGCTCAGCTACAGCAGCAGGCGGTGCAGACAGGAAGGCCCGGGAGCCCGAGACCCCCCTGGAGCCCGGGCCTCCCCAGCTCTGAATGCTGACATCACGAATCTGTCATTTGGTGAGCGCCACCCAGGGGCTGCAGGCCTCCCCCCCCCCCCCCGTTCCTGCCTCCCGAATCCCCAGGACCCCACTGCCCTCATCTTGAAAGGAGTTGACATGGGGAGCAGCAACTGCACTGGCTCAGAGGCACAGCGTCCGGGGGGCAAGGGGGGCCGGACCCAGGCCAAGACCCTGCGTGCCCCTCCCACATCAGCACCAGCCTGCAACAACTTGCTCCTCCCCAGGCTCTCCCCAAGGCCCCCCACCAGCTCCAAGGCAGGGGCCAATCCCTTGTGGGTTCTTCGGCTCCCTCAGCCTCCATCCAGGCCCCCAGCACCGCTCAGCACAGCTCACCTGGTACCTGCCCTAGGAAGCTGGGCCAGGCCCCCCACCCCCACCCCACAACCCCACATGACTGGCCCTGCCCGTTTCAGAGCCACCCACAACACCAATTTTGTTTCCATGGATCAAATGACTCAAGCTCATGCCTACCTCAGGGCCTTTGCATGGGCTAACCCCTCTGCCCAGAACACTTGACCCGTGGCTGCACTTCTCACTTAGGCCACCCCTCCCCAACCACCCCACTGCAGCTGGCCCCGCACTGGCAGTCGCCCCGACACTGGTTTCTTTTTCCTCTGCACGCTCACTACTGACCAGCCTGCTCTCACCCAGGGGACAACAAACACTTTCCACTTTCCGTAAAGCACAAGACCGTGAGTATGCCTGACGTTGCAGGCCATGAAGTCTACGAGCAAAAAGTCTTCTCAGGCCACACGTGAGTGGGTGGGTGCAGCTGTGTGTGAATAAAACTACTGATGAAAACTGGTGCTGGAGGGGCTTGACCCCATGGCCCAGTGGCTGAGCCCCGACCCTGCCTGCCTGTGTGTCGAGAGCGCAAGGGAGCCTCCGGGTCACTGCACCGGCCCAGCTGGCCCTCTGTGGGTGCCTGATGTTTAAGGGGCCTTGTTCAAAGACGAAGAAGCAACTGGGTGTCCCCAGGAACCCCGAGCCTGATGGCAGACCCCACCCCGCGCCAGGCTCTGCAGGCAGCAGGTCCAGCACGCGGCCCTTGACCGGAGGAGGGAGGAGCCCAGCACCCACCCGGGGCCAGCTAAGGGCCCAGGGCGCTAAGGCCGTAGGGGCCACCGGCCTGACCCAGCCCCATGAGAAACGTGCAGCCGTCGCACCCATTTCCCAGGTGGACACCCTGAGGTGGGGGCCCCTGGCTGGTGGAGGACGCACGCAGGATGTGGACCAAGCAGTCTAGCTGCCAAGGCCTCTCCATGGAGGGGACGAAACTGGCAGAGGCAAAAGCGTCACGTTGCCAAGAAGCACCCAGGGCACAATTCCATCTGGGAGATTTCTGCCTCCGAAGCACACAGATGACTGGCAGCAGGGGGTGAGGGACCATGCGCCCACAACTACAGAGGAGGCCTCCGGTGACAATGCCCCACCCCAGCCCCGTGGGCTCCTGCTGGTTTTCAAGCACACAGGCCTTTGCCGGGGCTGTGCCATCTTCTTTTCTCTCCTTCAGGCCTCCTTCCAATGCTGGGGGAGGCCTCACTGACAAGGAGCTATTTGAGCAAAAACTTGAAAGAGCTAAGGAAGCAAACAACACAGAAATGACAAACATTCTAGACAGAGGGCATATGTGCAAAGGCCCTGAGGCAGGACCACACCTAGTGTGATGGAGGAACAGCAAAGGGGCCCACGTGGCTGGACCAGAGTGGGTGAGAGGGGGAGGGGGAGAGAGGGAGGAGGGGAGGCAGGTAGGTGGCGAAGGCCCTCATGGGCCTTGGGGAGGACTTGGGTTTTTATCCCAGGTAGGTGGGTGCCCTGGAGGGCGGTGGGCAGAGGAGGGTGGAACCTAAGTCTGTTTTTTTTCTTTTTTTAAAGATTTTAATTATTTATGAGAGACACACACAGGGAGGCAAAGACACAGGCAGAGGGAGAAGCAGGCTCCTTGCGGGGAGCCTGATGCAGGACTCGATCCCAGGACCCCGGGGTCACAGCCTGAGCCCGAGACAGATGGTCAACCACTGAGCCACCCAGGTGCCCCCTAAGTCAGTTTTTAATGGGAGCCTTCTGGAATGAGCTGTAGGGAGCACAGCAGGGACAGGGGACCAGGCCAGCGATGCTTGACAGGGCTAGACCAGGTGGGGCAGAGATGGGGGAAGAAGGAGGCAGACTCTGGGTCCATTGTGAAGACAAAACCAGCATAATCTGCCACCAGATTAGATGTGGGAGGGGGCTGGGGGGGGTGCCGAGAACGAAGCCAACTGTTCTGTGACATCATGCAAGCACGAAGGACAGGAGGGAAATGGCTCCGAAAACCAGATCGCAGCTCAGGCCAAAAACCCACAGGTCCTAACAGTCGGCCCCGTGAACATATCCGACCCCCCTCCGGCCCTTCCTGGGCCAGGCTCGGGAGCAAGGAGCAGGGCATTTAAAGTAACCGGATTCTAAACACCACGATACCATTTCACCTCCACCACACTGGCCAAAATCAAGGAGCGGGTAACATTCGGAGCTGGCACCACTATGGCGGAAATCTGGCCCCTGCCAGACCTTTCTAGAAAGTCAGTGGGCATCAGATACTGACGTTCAATCTGCTCGCCACCACCCAGCCAGTCCCAAGCAGGGGCTTCAACTGCTAGAAGGTAAAGGGCCACAGTCAAGGGCCACGATCAGAGATGTTTACCATAGCATCTCTCGAAACATTAAAAGGTGGACTCCGGTAGGTCCATTAAAATGGTCCTCGGTAGGAGGCTGGTTGAACCAGTAATGGCTGGTGCCTAGAACAGCCTGTGTCGAATGTTCATGAAACACTGTCAACAGGCTGACGCATGCTAACTCAGTAAGGCTCATGGCCAGCCCCAGGCAGGACACACATCACCCCACTTAACAGACGGGACTACTGAGGCCCAGCGAGAAGTCAAGGCATTTGCCCTTCAAGGTCACACAGCACTCGACCAGGGTTTGCACCCTCTTAACCACGGCACCATATTCTCTCTCTCTCTCTGAAGAAAGAAACTGATATCAACATGGGAGAAAAATTCAGATAAATTGCAAGATAAATGCAGATAAAAAGCAAGCCAAGTTATGGAATAAAAGATACAGTACGATGGTTCTCACCCGGGCTGACGGTGTCTCCAGGGGACACCGGAGGTATCTGGGGGCATTTATGGTCATCACGACTCAGGGGAGATGTTTCTGTCACTGAAAGGGCGGGGCCGGGATGCTGCCCAACACCCTATGGTGCCCAGGACGGTACTTCCAAAACAAAGAATTTTCCAGCCAAAAATGTCAATAGTGCCGAGGCGGAGAACCCCTGGTGCGGCATGGAACCATTTTGGCAAAAAATAAGCAGACGTGTTTATGGATTTCTACATTTCTAGGAGCAGTAGGAAAAGTGTGGACAGTTATTACCCAAATGAGGACTTACACCAGGAGAAATGAGTTTGGAAAGGGAGCGGTAGCTCTGCATTTTAAAGTTAGTGAAGTAAATGATTTGCTGGGGGAGTCAGATTTCTGCGGATCTTGGTGACGGGCAGTCAGGGCCGGTCCCTTATCTCCCACGTCCCCTTGCTTAAACCCGCCACCCCGCCACCGCTGGGGCCTGGGGCTCTATCTGCCCCCCGTGTGGCTCACTGAGCCCCTGATAAAATAAATGTTAGCTCTGTGGCTTCCTTGTGATCACTGGGTCGTGGGCTGATCTGTCTCTGAGCAGCCCAGGTCGGAGGGCTGATCGTGCGGGCCAGGGGTCTGATAAAGGAGCACGGCTGGGTGCCCGAACCACGTCTAGGGCCAGCCAGGCCAGGGCACCGGGCCCGGCCAAGAACAAGGGCGAGGCAACCGGCAACCGGATGGTGGAAGGGAAGCGGGTCATCTACCAAGCACTTCCAGATGGCAGTAGGGACAGAAGCGGCGGGAGCCTTCCAGAGCCTGGGGGAAGCTCGCTCGCTGGCCCTGGCGCTCTCTCCCCAGACATTTCGCCCAGCCCCCCTCCCCCCGCCCCAGCCACACAGCACATCCCGCCCTGCCTGCCAAGGAAGCTTCAGGAGGCCTGGGGGAGAAGGAGGACGGATGCCCATGTGGGTGTCTGCAGGGCCTCTGCTGGCGAGGGCTGCCCGAGGAGAGCGGAGGATCCTGCAGATCCGGAAACTTCTGTTTGGAAGCTTGAGAATGTGACCCAGAAGGAACCTTGGGGGACAAGGGGCCATCCCTCCGGGCAGCAGCTGGGCTCTGCGAGTGCCCCGGACACGGCTGGCCGGGAGCCTCCGGGGCTGGGCCGGGCCACCTCGCTCTGCACACCTGCTGTTCTGGAGGAGGCAGCCCCCTCCAGCGTCCAGGGAGAAGGCTGTGGGGTGAGGGGGGCCGCCTGTTTCTGCTCCACCTGCCTGCAGAGCCGTCCAGATGTCATGTCCTCAGCCCCCTCCTGTTGCAAGCAGGGAAACCGAGGCCCAGAACGGCAATGAGTGGCCAGTGCACTAGAAACTGGGGTTTGGGGGACTCCCAAATGAGGAGGAATGAGGCAGCCAGGAGGCTGACCCAGATGGCCTCAAAGACCCCCCGCCTCCCCCGTGGCAGCTCCTGGCCTTCGGCGCACCGCTCAGCAGAGGATGTGCCCACGGTTGTGCTGCGGGCGGCCCAGGGAGCGGGGCTGTCAGCGCCCCTGCCCCGCTCACCGGGCAGGCGCGGCCCCCGCCAACCAGACTGGGTGGGATGCGACCCCGGGCGCCCTCGGCGGGAGGCAGCGCGCCCACCCTCCGCGTGCACCCCCGCCCGCCCCGAGGTGCGGACCCCGGTTCCCTGCACGCCTCGGACGGGGGCTGCTCCCGAACCGGCCCCGCACGCGCCCCGGGAGCCCCCGGGCAGGGCGGCGGCCCCGCGAGCCCCGGCGAGGGGCGCCCCATCCCCCCCCGGGAGCGCCCCCGAGTGGAACGTTCCGGCCTCCCCGCGGCGGTCCCGGCGCCCCTCCGGCGCTCGGGCGGGTCCACTGGGCCGCGGCGGGGGGAGGCGGGCGGGCCCATCGGGGAGCGCGGAGGGAGGAGGTCCGGCCCCGCTACCTGCCGCCGCGCCGCTCTCCGTGGTCCAGGACGCCTCCGAGGTCACGGCCTCCGCCTCGGCGCTCTCCGCCTCGTCCGGCACCTCCAGCTCCATGGCCGCGCGCGGACCGGCCGGCGGGCGGGCGGCCGAGGCTGCACCCGAGCTGCGGCCGCCGCCGCCGAACAACAACCGCCGCGGGCTGGAGGGCGGAGGGAGGGGGCCGGGGGCGGGGCCGGGGCGGGCCGGGGGCGGGGCCTGCGTGCGCCTGCGCACAGCACGCGCGCCGCCGGCAGGGGCTCGGGGCGGGCCTGCGTGCGTCCCCGCGCCTCGAGCGCCCCCAAGCGCCCGGGGGGTGGAAGGGCGGCGCCGCGCGCGTCCCTAAGGTTAGAGCCGGGATAACCCGCGCGGGTCACAGACCCAAGCGCTGACTACGAGGAGCGAAGCGCTGTCAGCATCGCATCGCGGATGACAACTTCTGCGCTTTGTCGTCAGGAGCAGCTATGATGACGCAACAAATGACGCAATAAGTAAAAATAAACAGGATCTGTGTTAACGTGCACGGCATATAAATGACGCGGTAGGAAGGTGCAGGCAAATTAATACCGCCAGACAAAAGTACATAATTTTGACAACAGAGATAATGTTAAAGCGTCGCAGACGTATATAATATATAACACTATGTATGATGTAATGCGAAGATACAAATAACGATGCAATTAAATATCAGGCTAGATGCTAAAGCCTCTGAGTACAATCCCGTTGTAAGTTAGGGACCTATTTCTTGTTTGCCTTTTTTTTTTTTTTTAAACTACTAATACGTTCCCGGTACCTAATATGGAGCATAACACCTAGAAGAAAATAAATATTTGAAAGTATTGATCAACCAGATTGGGACTCTTATCATTCCCATTTTACACACACAAAGAAAACAGGAAAAAAAGAAAGGAAGGAAGGAAGGAAGGAAGGAAGGAAGGAAGGAAGGAAGGAAGGAAGGAAGGAAGGAAGGAAACAGGAGCTCAGAGAGCTGAAGCCACCTGCTGGAAATCATAAATAAGGATGCTGTGAATCAGTGTGTTTACATACTGTATTAGGACTCACTGTGTTCGTGTCATTAAAGTTTAATGGTGAATTTTTTTAAAGATTTGTTTATGATAGACACAGAGAGAGAGAAAGAGAGAGGCAGAGACACAGGCAGAGGGAGAAGCAGGCTCCATGCCGGGAGCCCCACGTGGGACTCGATGCCTGGACTCCAGGATCACGCCCCGGGCCAAAGGCAGTCACCAAACTGCTGAGCCACCCAGGGATCCCCTTAATGGTGAATTTATTGATGACATGTCTAGGTTACTAATTCTGAGGCCATGATTCAGGGAGTAATAAATGTTGGTATTATTAGTTTCGTTCGTGACTAATGATTTCTGTTGGGGGGTGAGTGGGGGAGTCTGAGTACCCAGCCGGTGAGGGACAGCCTAGGATATTTTCACCCAGGCCTGTCTGACTCTGGAGACGTGGCCCTTCAGCACAGTCTGGGGTCCTGGCAAGGAAGTGGGAGACTGGATTCTGGGGTGCTTGGCAATGGGATGATGGGGATTGGGAAGATGGAGCAGGTCACAGTCAAACCCAGAGGTTAGAAAGATGTTTCTGAAATGTTTTCCATCAAAACAAGGAGGCAAATCAAGAAAGGAAAGGGATGGATAATAGGACTCAGGATGTGGCAAAAGGAACCCCCAGCTTAGCTGTGCCCTCTGTCAGAAGAGAGCCAACCCAGATCGGAGTCCAAAGATTTAAGGGAATCAAAGCATGAAGGATAAACAAAATATGGCCCATCCACACACTGGAATGTTCTCCAGTCTTAGGAAGGAAGGGACCCTGACACCTGCCCCCACATGGATGGGCCCAGAGGACACCGGGCTCAGGGAGGGGACCCAGACCCAGAAGGACACTTCCTGTAGGACCCCACTCCCAGGAGGTCCCCAGAGAAGGCCCGTCCACAGAGACAGAGAGGAGGTGGTGAGAGCCAGGGGTGGGACCGGGGGCCGGGGTCAGTGCTTCCTGGGGACGGGGTCTCCATGTGGGGAGTTAGAAGGTTCTGGAGAACGATGAGTGTGCTTGATGCTACTTAGTTGTACACTTAAAAATGGCGAGAGTGGGAAATTTTATGTTGTGTGCATATTTTTTTTTAATGATAGTCACACAGAGAGAGAGAGAGAGAGGCAGAGACACAGGCAGAGGGAGAAGCAGGCTCCATGCACCGGAGCCCGACGTGGGACTCGATCCCGGGTCTCCAGGATCGCGCCCTGGGCCAAAGGCAGGCACCAAACCGCTGCGCCACCCAGGGATCCCTGTTGTGTGCATTTTATCATTTAAAACAACGTAACAGGGATCCCTAGGTGGCACAGCGGTTTGGTGCCTGCCTTTGGCCCAGGACGCGATCCTGGAGACCCGGGATCGAATCCCACGTTGGGCTCCCGGTGCATGGAGCCTGCTTCTCCCTCTGCCTATGTCTCTGCCTCTCTCTCTCTCTCTCTCTCTCTCTTTCTCTCTCTCTCTGACTATCATAAATAAATAAAAATTAAAAAAAATAAAAAATAAAACAACGTAACATAAAGCCTCCAGGAAGAACTCTTTGGATACACACCATGGATAGATCTCCTGAATCATCTTGAATCTGGTGTTTTGTTAAGATTTTGTTTCTTTAAGTCATCTCTACACCCCGCATGGGGCTCAAACTCACACGTCCCTCATCCTCCACTGACTGAGCCAGCCGGGCACCCCTCATTTTAAATCCATTTTGAAGGAAGATTAGAGGGATGGTCCTCGAAGCCTGGTCCTTGGACCAACAGCAGCAGCCTCAGCATCACCTGGGAGCTGGTTAGAAATGCAGATTCTTGGGCAGCCTCAGACTTCCTCTATCAAACACTCCATGAGTGGGTGGGACCTATAACCTGGGTTTCGGGGAACACCCTCCCCCCCACCTCCTCCTCACCTGAACTCCAGGCAATTCAGATGCCTGGGTTTGAAAACCACTGGCTCAGACAACTGGAGAAGGGTTGGGGGCTGGGTCAATGATAAGGATCTTGAAAACGAACCAAATTTAAAAAAATCGGGATCCCTGGGTGTCGCAGCGGTTTGGCGCCTGCCTTTGGCCCGGGGCGCGATCCTGGAGACCTGGGATTGAGTCCCACGTCGGGCTCCTGGTGCATGGAGCCTGCTTCTCCCTCTGCCTGTGTCTCTGCCTCTCTGTCTCTCTCTGTGACTATCATGAATAAATAAATCAAATCTTTAAAAAAAAATCAACTTCCAGGTTGATTCTGAAAGTCTCCTGGAGGGAAGTCAATACTAACATCGAAAAAAAAAAAAAGTGGCAAGACAGGTCTTACTTAGATATGCGGAAGTGAATGTCCAAATAATCAGTTAAAAGACGCTCAAGGAGGGGTGCCTCTGGGAAGGGAGGAACTGTGGGGTGGCAGTGGCACTGCTAAGTTTAGCAAACCTAAATGATGACTCTTTAGGGTGCATGCATTACTGGGGGAAAACACACACACACACACACACACACACACACACCAAACAAAAAACAAACTGGTGTTGTGGGAGGCAGGAGAGCATGGTTAGGGAATGGAGGGGAGGGGCGGGGATCCGGGCGGAGGTCGCAGCTTCTGAGCCTCCTACCTCATCCCGTCGTGTTCCCATTTTACAGGCCGGAAAACTGAGGTTCCAGGGCTGAGGCCGGTTATCTGGTTTCTAGCGCCCCCTGGTGGCTGTTACCGCCAGCTCCAGGTTCTCCAGATAGGGACTCCGCGCTTCCCTCCATCATTCATTCATTCATTCATTCATGCCACAAGTCTTCACTGAGCACCTACTGTGTACCGGGCACTGTTCCAGGCCATGGGGACATAGAACTGTCACGCGTGCCAATTTAAATGGAAAGCTGTAACGTCATCTTAAAGTTTTTAGTAACCACATCTCGAAGAGTGAAAAATGAACAGGGAAGATTACTTTTAACGATTAAATTTAATCTAACCCAAAACATCTGAAACTGTTACTGTTACTGTTCCAACACGGAATCAGTATTCAAAATAACGAGGTATTTTACGTTCTCTTTTGCACGCTGAGCCCCCCACATCCAGCGTGTGCCTTACACCTACCGGCACCTGAGGACGGATCATCGTGGCTAGAAGGTGCGGACCCAGCATGGTCCTATGAGCACTTTACAGACATTTTCATCCGTTTATCCAACTTCTCAAATAGCCCCAGAACGTAGGGGCTGGTGCTTTTCCCATTTTTCAGGTGAGGAAACTGAGGACACTCGGTGACTTGCCCACAGCTGCCCAGCAGGGAAATGGTTGGCCAGTCCCGGCACAGGAATCCACGCAGGGGCGGCAGTGGCTGAGGAGCAGAATTTGCGCTCAGATGTGTTCCGCGGGCGGGAGCCAGCCGAGCGGTGATCTGCGGGGGGCATGTCCGCCCCCCCGACAGAGCTAGCCAGCCTCAGATGCAGGGGAGCCGAGGGAAGGGGAGCCACCAGGTGCGTCCATGGCCCACCTGTTCCTTCCAGTCCCGTGGTGATGCCAGGGACTCACGGCAAGGGAAGCGTTGTGAGCGGGGCGGTCCCTCCGGGCGAGCAGGGGTTAAGGCCAGCGACGCCCACGTGAGAGCACCTTGGGACAAAGCCACACACCCAACCAGCTGCCGGTGCTGCTGGTGCTGCTGCTGCCGCCTTGTGCACCCCGTCCTGCTGGTTCCACCTGGCACAGGACAGAGCCGCTGCACTCACGGGGGAGGAAAAGTTTGGGAACCCAGTGCGGAGGACAGAGCTCAAACCTCAGGTCCCCACCCCACCCCATGCCAGGCGGGCACCCAAGCCCTGGCTCCTGCCGCCTGCCCAGAGGCCACCCCGCCTCCTAGACAGGTAAGTCCCTGGCCCTGCTCTACGACGACGCAGACGCAGACTGAGCTCCCCAGCACCAGTCCTGGGACCCCCGTCACCTCCCCTCTGCTGCCCCTGAAAGCAGGACACTCACACTCCCGTGTGGGCATTTGACAAAGTTTCTACGGGCTTCTCTGGCTGGAAGTTAGCGCCCCTGGCAACCTGCCCAGGACGCCAGAGCCAGAGACTTAAAAGGGTCATTGTGGACCTAGGTGGGGCCAGGGAGGCCGAGAAGGTAGGGACTGGTCCCCGATCCCCCCACGCTGGGGCAGGGAGGCCCGCGCAGGGAGGCAGCAGGCGAGGCAGCCTGGCTCCTGGTGGGTGTGTGGGCCTCCTGGAGCTTCCAAGGAGACTCCCCAGTTTCCAGGCAGCGGCCCCCACCTCCCCTACTGCTGGGACCCGCAGGACCCGGGGAGGGGTCCCGTGCTGGGCTTATCTCATGCATCTGGAGTCCCTCTCTGGGCAGCACCTGCCAATGGAGAAGCGCAAGAAGGGGGTGGGGGTGAGCAAGGTGCTGGGGGTCCCTGGGGGCAGAGGAAGCCCAGAAACCGCAGAGGACAGGGTTAGGTGGCGAGAGGTTTCTTTTCTGGGTCGTTTGCTCCCAAAAGTGCAGGACAAAGAGAGCTTCCTGGCCAGCTAAGTGTCCGATTGCACCTCATGCCTCTTTGTCTGGGGCAGAGAGGGTCCCTCGGGGCCGGGTTGGGGGCACAGGCATACAGCTGGTTTGGAATTTGGGGTCACTCCCAGGGAGTGGAGAGCTTGAGAATCTGGAGTCTGTGGGGTTGGAAGGGGACAGATCTTGACTGTCAGATCCCACCTGCCTGGGGTTTTGGAGAGAAAATCCACAGAGTCTGGGAGATCTATGCCCCCGGCCGCTCAGCCTATCTAAACGTCAATTTTCCACTCTGTGAAATGGGTGCAATCCGAGTCGGTGCAACCCAGGTCTGCAGAGGGCAGCAAAGGAGAGCGTGGGCAATAGATTCTCAGTCACGGGGGGAGTCGGGTGTAAACTGTCCCACCCAAAATCGGGACTCAGAGTGCCAAGCTCGCCACAATGCCCCATCCACCTTCCTTAGACAGAAGTTGAACTCGGGCTCAGAGAGGGGCGGCCACTTGCCCAGGGCTGCACAGTAGAGAACGGATGCCAGGCAGATAGGGGAGCGGGGGGGTCTGGGGGCTGCCCTTGCCTCCTACCTCCTTCCCCCCCCAAAACCAAACACTCCCGGCTCAGCATCTTGTAAAAGTCCTGCCTCTGCGGCTCAGTGTTTCCGCGTGGCCCTGAGTTCTGGCGAAAGTCCACTGAGGCCAGTTTGGGTTCCTGTTCTTCCTCCTCGGCCTGGCCTTGTGCCACAGAAGCAGTGTTTGCTCAGGGAGGAGCCTGACACCCTTTGGAATGGGCTGAGGTTAGCGAGAGATGCCACCAGGAGGAGGGGCCGCCCCGGGAGCGAGCTTGCACTTATTGAGCACCTACTACGTGCCGGGTGCCGCTCCGGGGCCTTGGGGATTCTGGGCAGGAAACCAGACGGACAAAGCTCCCTGGTCTGGCGGGCTTGTATTCAGGTGGGTGAAGACATATGAGAAACAAGACGTATTATAAGGAAGTGAATCATATCCGGGGTTAAAGACTGGTCAGTCCCATGGAGGGAAAGATGTGAAACAACAGGGACGGGAGTGAAGCAGGCAGAGAGGTATTTTACAAACCTCAGTAGAAAGATCAGGGCGGCCCTGCTGAGCGGGGGACATTTGAAGAGACAGAAAGGAAGTGAGGATTTGGGCATTCCAGGTACATGGCTCAGCCCGTGCAAAGGTCCTGGGGCAGGATTGGGCCTGGCATGTTGGAGGAACAGCGAGGAAGCCCATGTGACCGGAGCAGAGTGGGAGAGGAGGAGAAGGAAGGGGGGGGACTGGGGGCAAGTCATGCAGGGCCTAGGAGGCTGCATATGTTGGTAGGACTCAGGCCTTTACCCCTAGGAGAGTGGGAGCCCCGGAGGGCTGTGGGCACAGGAGGGCAGAGGAATGTTCCAGGGCTTGGCAACATGGGGGGACCCGGGGCACCATGGGGAGAGCCCTGTGCCATAGGAGGGGGTCAAGGCTCCAGTGGGGACAAATGGAGGTGATCTCACGGCATTCCCAAGGCTGGGGGGTCCCCACATGCCATCTGTGCCAAGGCCTGTCCGTCTGTCGAGATCCCTGGTGGTGCCTATTACCAGCCTGGCCTCTGCGCCTATACCCCAGGCCAGCTCCCCTCAACCGGCCCTCAGGGAAGCCCCCCCTAGGTCGCCAGTCCTTACCTGCTCTGTGGCCGGACCTGCCACACCCTGAGTCTGTCCTTCTGGGGTACACGGCACGGGTGTTCCTACTCTGATCAGAGTCTTGGGTGGCTCCCCAGGAGCTCTCTGGTCATCTCAGCTGTGGCCTAGGCGCTCGGGGTGATACAGGGAGGCGCGGAGCTCACAGACCAGCAGGGACAGCAGATCCTCCAAAAGTAGCCCGGAAATAAACGTGCAGTGAGCGAGCTGTGACCTTAGCTCACAAACATCAACAGGTCCTTAGCATTTGTGTGGTGACGGAGTATCGATTAATGTCAGGCTCTGGTGCGCCCTCCCAAACCTCCGGGGCTTCCTGTCGCCTCTGGACTATTTATTGTACAACCCCTGGAAACTTTTTTTTTTTTAATTTTTAATTAAAAAAAATTATTTCACAGCTCTTGTGGCTTAGAGCTGACTGGTAGCGCGGCAACCTTGACTCTGGTCCATAGAAACGCAAACGAATTTTGCTCAACGGAGACTGTTGATTATTGCCCCGTGGTTAGTGTCTGGCTTATTGTTTATCTATACATTCGTTGCGGTGTTCTTGATGTGTGTGTGCACGTGTGTGTACACGTGTGCGCACGTGTGTGTGCACCAGCACTCTGCCGTTCGGTTCATGGTGACCGTGGTGGGATGTTGATGTATTAGCTCTGACAACAAACCGCCGTCGTGGAAGACGTTAGTGCTGGGGGAGACCAGGTGAGGGTCATGTGGGGACTCTCTGAATTATAGCTGCAACTTCGCAGTCAAGGTTTTTTTTTTTTTTTAAGATTTTATCTATTTATTCATGAGAGACACAGAAAGACAGGTAGAGACGCAGGCAGAGGGAGAAGCAGGCTCCCTGTGGGGAGCCCGAGGGGGGACTTGATCCCGGGACCCTGGGGTCACGCCCTGAGCCAAAGGCAGATGCTCCACCGCTGAGCCACCTGGGCGTCCCCTTTTCTGTCAATTTTTAAATGATTCAAAGTGAAACGTTTGTTTGTTTCCAAGCTACATCTTGCAGGGCCTGCAGGTTGGGCCTTCCGGGTCACCCCCCCTCCCCCGGGCCGTCCACCCACAGTGGCCACCAGGGGGCGCCTGCGAGCACCTAAACCAAGGCCCCCTCTGCCTACTGCCCTCCAGGACTCCCACCTCCCAGCAGTAAAAGCCCAAGTCCTCCCCAGGGCCCCCAAGTACAGGACCTTCCTTGTTCCTCTTCCCGCCGTCCCCTCCTCCTCCTCTCTCCCCCTCGCCCACTCTGCTCCCGCCACACAGGCCTCCTGGCTGTTCCTCCAACACGCCAGCCCTGTCCTGCCCCGGGGCCTTTGCACAGGCCGTGCAGCTGCCTGGAACACCTAGATCTCCCCAGGGCTCCCCCCTCATCTCCTTTAGGTCTAATTGTTCGTCTGCTTAGACCCCTCTCACCTAGGTCACTCCTACTGGATTCAGTTTGTTTTTTTTTTAAGATTTTATTTATTAAAAAAAAAAAAAGATTTTATTTATTTATTCATGAGAGACACACACACACAGAGAGGCAGAGATACAGGCAGAGGGAGAAGCAGGCTCCCTGCAGGGAGCCCGAGGTGGGACTCGATCCTGGGACTCCGGGATCACACCCTGGGCCAAAGGCAGATGCTCAACCACTGAGCCACCTGGGTGCCCCTGAACTCAGTTCTTGTTTCAAGGGCCATTCCTTGGGGAAGCCCTTCCTGAGCTCCCAGCCCCCGTACGTCCCCCGCTGATGCACTCAGAGGTCTAGGCGGTCCCTTTTACTTGTGCTACCTGACGATTTGACTACTGTGTGCCTCTCTCAGATCTGTCTCGTCAGTCCTGGGCACACAGTGGGTGTTCAGTAAGTGCAGATGACTGAGCCAGAGCCGGCCAGGCTGCACAGCTGCTCAGGGCGTTCTTGGGTTCGAATGACACCGTCAGGCCACAGATACAGCCTCAGCCTCCTGCAGCCCCACAAAGCAGCCTTCACCGGGGAGGCCCCAAGCCAGTAGGTGACTCCCGGCCCCCAGGCTTTCACCTCTTCTGTGGCCAGCTCTCTGGAGGAGGGGGAGGGGGCCTCAGCCCCACCCCCCCACATTCTTGGGGTCTCAGTTTCCTCATAAGCACCAAGATCAGTGGAGCAAGGTCATCCCAGGGGTCCTTCTGGGACCCGCCTTCCCCCACTCTCCCCGCCTGGTTGAATTTGGCACGGAAATTTCAGATGGGAAGTCGGTCCCTATGGTCTGACACATTTTTGTTGCGTTAATGACTGAATAAAAACAATGAATGGAGTCGATTGATGAAAAGCAGAATTTTATTTCCTTACAGTAATCGGGCTGGGGGTGCGGGGTGGCGGCTGCAATAGGAGGCTTAAGGCCAGTTCCTCCAGCCTGTGGGGCAGCACTGGCCGCACCCTTTTTCTTTTTCCTTTTTTTTTTTTTAATTCAAAAAACTTTAATGCACCCTTTTTCTTTTTTTTTAATATATTTTTTAATTTATTTATGATAGTCACACAGAGAGAGAGAGAGAGAGAGGCAGAGACACAGGCCGAGGGAGAAGCAGGCTCCATGCAGGGAGCCCGACGTGGGATTTGATCCCGGGTCTCCAGGATCGCGCCCTGGGCCAAAGGCAGGCGCCAAACCTCTGTGCCACCCAGGGATCCCTGCACCCTTTTTCAAAACCCTGCATTTGGTGGGCCGCCTGGCCGGCTCAGTTGGTGGAACCCGGGACTCTCAATCTCAGGCTGGTGGGTTCAGGCCCCACGTTGGGTGTGGAGCTCACTTTATTTTTATTTTTTAATTTCTTTAAAGATTTTATTTATTCATTAGGGGACCCTGGGGTCACGCCCTGAGCCAAAGGCAGATGCTCATCCGCTGAGCCACCCAGGCGTCCCAATTAAAAAAACAAAAAACCCACAAACTCTGCCTTAGAGCACAGGGTCATCTGATGGGTACTAGGGAGCCACTGAGAATTCTTGAGCCTGAATAGGTGGGGGCAAACGTCGGGTGGTTAGAGGAAGACCATGCGTCTTGGGGTGGTTGCCCCCCTTCCAAGGCTGGTCCAGAGTGGGGTTCCTCTACTACATTAGTGCCATTAACATTCTCACCCAGGTCATTCCTTGTGGGGAGCAGTGCTGGGCGCGGGGGATGAGCAGCACCCCTGGGCTCCACCTACTTGATGCCAGGCATCTCCAAGTGTCCCCCAGGGGCAAATTCCCCTATAGCGAGCCAGAAGCACTGTATGGAGCTAGGGGCGCGGGGTCAAACAGAGCCATACGGGGTGGGTTTGGGGGGGCCAAATCCAGCTCTTGCTGGCGGCGCTTGCCACTCAGTCAGGCTGCCAACGCGTAGACACGTGGACATCCCGTGTACCCGGGGCGAAGCAAACGCTCAGTAGACGTGCACCAGGGGGCTCATTACCTACAAATTCAACCCATTTGTTCCCCCCATGATGGTGCTGAGGTCTGTAGTGGAGCGGGAGTTTAGGACGCTCCTCACCTACAGGCCTCTCCAGGTGCTACAGCCGCAAACACCCACGTTCGTTCGCGTGTCAGTGGGGAGCTTATTTATGTTTTCCTATGACTCATTAAAACAAATACACAGCGACTTAAAAAGAAAAAAAGTTTGACCTTGTTCTACCTCAAGTTGTTCTGTGTGCCGCCTGCTGGTGACCTGACAGCAGGGGGTGGGGGGCGTGACTGCGAGACACGGAGCTTCCCCCCCAGCCCCGAGGTTTCACGCAGGTCCTCAGAGGGGTTTCTGCAGAGACTGACTGTCTTGGGGACCTTTGGAGATGCGTGAGGGGCCCGTTCAGGCCGCCTGGGCTCTAGGACTAGTGTTTTTTTTGGGGGGGAGGTACTACAGTGAGGAGGGGTAAGAAGTCAACTCTGGGGGCCTCGAAAATGTTTATTACATCCTATTACAGCGATTATACCGTCCACGTTGTTCCCTTGGCAAACTCTTACCCAACCTTCAAAACCCCGCTGCCGTGTTCCCTCTTCTAGGAAGCATTTCCTGAGACACACACACACACACACACACACATGCACACACACACCCCGTCTCCTTGTTTCTCTGCCTTTCTGTGCCGCAGCGTGGGGCTCCGTGGGGCTCCTTTCTGCCGGAGTTGCCTGCATGAGGCTGGGAAGGGGCCTCTGCCCAGATTTGCCCTTCCGACCTTGGCGCGAGGTGGGGCACCGAAGAGCTGGGCCTCAGGGTGTGTGTGCATATTTATATTTACACTTAAAGGGGTGAGGAGCAAGGGGTGTAGCCAGGGGCAGCTCCAGCCCCCCTCCCCCCGGGGGATCCCTCCCTCCCCCCACAAGGAGGGGTCCTGCTGCGCTCTGCTCGGGCCTTCCCAGATCTTACCTTCTAAGGCCCAGGAGGAAGCCTGACCTTTGCTCCCAGGAGCCTGAAGAATGTTCTGGGCCAGGCCAGGCCCGCCCTCCTCAGCTGGGGGCCCGGCGCCCTGCGGGGTGTGAGGACGGGGCTCTCCGGGGTGCCAGTGGCCCAGCACCTTCAGGAGGTCGGTGCGGCTGACCTCCCTGGGCCTCAGTCTCCCCGTCTGTGTGATGGGGGTGAACCTCCCGCGGCTGGGGAGCCCCGCGAAGGCCCAGGCCTGCGTCCCCAGGTCCCCGGCCCTGCGCTTGCCCCCGCTGTCACAGGCGTCCCCACCCGGAGACGCGCGCGGGCCCCGGGCGCCGAGCCGCGGGCCCGTCCGGTCCGCCGCCCGCGCTCCTCCGGGTCTTCCCGGCAGCCGGGTCCCGCCGGCCTCCAGCCCCGACGGCGGGCGAGCGGCGCGGCGGGCTGGGAAACCCGGACTGGATCGAGGCCCGGAGCCTGGATCCCGCGCTTCGGGCGGAGGCGGCCCCGCGCGGCCCGGGGGCGGGGCGGGCGGGGCGGGCGGAGGAAGAGGGGCAGGTGCAGCGGCCGCGGCCGGGCCGGCGGGAGGAGGGCGAGGGCCGCCGCCGGGGCCGCCGCGAGCCTCCGCCGCCTGCTGCCTCGCCCCCAGGTGGGGCCCGACTGCCCGTCCAGGCCCCCCGAGGGGCACGGGCGCCGCAGAGCCCCGGGGTGGACCATGGCGGTGAGATTCCAGGCGAGTAGCCGCAGAGGGCGGGCGGGGGAGGGGATCTAGCAGGAGTGGGGCCTGCGACCCGGACCCGGGACCCCAGACCACCCCGGATGACGGATGGGGAAACTGAGGCCCGGACGCAGGTGCAGGCGCGCGGCCAGGTCCCTGAAAGCCGTCTCTGGGGTCTTTCTCTGCCCCCAAGGTCCGCCTCCGTTACCTGGTGGATCTGGGTTCCAATTCTGACTTTTCTGTATGACTCTGGGCCAGTGAATCAAGGCTTCCCGGTACTTCGCCTATAAAAGTGATGATCTTCGCTTTAAAGAAGGTGCAGGGAGGATCCCAGGAGGAAAATGTGTTTTAAGCGCCCGGCACGCATGGGGTGCCCAATAAAGATGTTTACGTCCGGCTCCTGGGTGTTCGGCCGGGCTGAGCTTGAGCAACAGTGGAAAGGCGGCAGTGACTTCTCTTGTGGGCTGGAGTGGCTTCAGGGAAAGCCACGAGGCTGCCGGAGAGGGAAGCAGCATGCATGTATGAGCGCCTGCTGTGTACAGGGGTGGCAGACATAGGGGTCGAGAGCCCCTTTTCCACAGAAGCAAACATGCTGGATGGAGAGGGTCTCCGTGTCTCTATTTGGGGTACCACACTGTCCAGGGATGGAGCTTGAACTGACTCTTCCACAATCGCGGTATTGGGTGGGAGATCGCGCCTGGGGTTGGGGGTAATGGGGGTAAACTGAGGCCATAGGGAAATGTGGCTCAGCCCAGACCACCCGGCCTGAGCCCTGAGGCCGGGCCCTTCTGGTTGCCGCCTGAGCCCTGAGGCCGGGCCCTTCTGGTTGCCGCCTGCCGGGGAAACAGCTTCCAGAATCCCCTCCCCGACTCGCCTATCTGTGGCCCCCCTGCCCGCCTCCGGGCCTTTGTTCTGGAGGTGGGGGGAGGGGGAGAGAGGACTCCAGTCCCGGAGCCCAGGGCGTGGGGTTGTGTGCCTGGGTACCACCTGACCTGCCCCTCTGGGCGACTCCTCCTCTCCCCACTGTTTGTCAGTGGGTCCGAGCCCCCGCCCCAGCCTCCGGGCTGGAGGAAGGCACAGGCCCCGCCCCCTCAGCTCACCTGGATGGGTTACCTGCTGTGGGGTCTAGGAATTCCGGACACACCTGGCTGATTTCCTGACCAAATATACCTTTTATGTCACCACGTACCTGTTCCTCAAACTCAGTCTCCCTGCTGGTCCTGTGGGGACTACGCTGGGGTCCAGGGCCGCCAGCCCTGCCCACCAGCAGGCCCCAGACTAGAGGGGTATATGGGAGACAGTGGACAGGGGCATCCCAAATTCTAGTAATTAGGGATGTGAGATGTGTGTCTGGGACCACTGAAGACTCATTTTCTGGAGGAAGAGACAGTGGCACTGGGGCTGTGAAGGATGAATAGGAGTTTGCCAGAGAGTACAGCACCTGCTAAGGCGTGGGGTGGAGGCTGATCGCCAGGCCCAGGAGGTGCCAGTGGGCGTCACCAGAGTGTGCAAATAAATAGCCGGCCTCACCCAGCCTTCACAGCCCAAGAGGAAAGACCAGAAACTTGCCAACCGGTGATTACACAGGGTACATTTAAGATGGTTCAGAGGCCCTGAATAAAGCGCAATAAAACAAAGAAGAGTGCTAGGGAGCCAGGGAGGCTTGGGCAGCCAAGGAGGGCTCCTGAGGAGGCAGCTTTTGAGCTGAGACCCTGAGTGGCAAGGGCTGGCTGTGCACAAATCCTGGGAGGGTGTGTTAGGGACAGGGGTCAGTCAGGGAAAGATGTGGAGGTGAACTAGGCTGACAGGGGCTGCGGGGTTAGCCCCCCCCCCCCCCCCCCCCCCCCCGGTTTTCATCAAGGCCTCAGAGCAGTGGAGGCACCTATGAGAGGTGGGATGAGCCTTGGCCACCTGCACCTGTCCCCCTAGGGGCCCTGGTACTCTGGGGCTGTTTGTTTGTTTGTTTCTTTCTTTCTTTCTTCTCTTTCTTTTTTAACTTTTCTATTTATTCATGAGAGACACAGAGAGAGAGGCAGAGGGAGAAGCAGGCTCCATGCAAGGAACCTGATGCAGACTCGATCCCAGGACCCCGGGATCATGCCCTGAGCCAAAGGCAGATGCTCAACTGCTGAGCCACCCAAGCGACCCCCTGGGGCTGTTTCTTTTTTTAAATATATTTTTTAATTTTATTTTATTTTGATAGTCACACAGAGAGAGAGAGAGAGAGAGAGAGGCAGAGACATAGGCAGAGGGAGAAGCAGGCTCCACGCACCGGGAGCCCGACGTGGGATTCGATCCCGGGTCTCCAGGATCGAGCTGGGGCTGTTTCTTAAAATAAGGCCAGGAAATCAAAATTCTGGAGGGCATTTCATGATACAAAGTGTAAAATCAAACCAAGTGAAAAAGATTGTTTTGAAAAATAAGCTTCCAAAGAAAAAAATGAAATAAGCAGCAGGATGCCGTGGGTGAGGAGCAGGGGTGGGGGACGGGCCACCCGTGTCCACCGTCTGCTGTGTGACCTCCCGCAACTTCTGGACCTCTCTGGGCCTTCCTTTGCTCTCCCTTGGTGTAGGAACAATATTGGTGCCGCGGCCTAAGGCCCCTCCGGGTTGAACGAGGTGGGTGCGTGTAAAGCTCCGGTTGGCAGCCAGCACGGAGCAGGGTTTTCTCCTCCGTGCACAGGAGGAATGTCGGCATCCTGCCCTCTAGGAACCAATGCCGGGTCCCTGGAAGGGACCTTTCGCGCGTGGGGCTCCCTGCCTGGCCCCAGCTCCTCTGCCGTGAAGGACCAGGCAGCAGGGACCCGAGTTACCCATTTTACAGGCAGGGAAACTGAGGCCGGAAGAGGCGCAGGGCAGCCA
This sequence comes from Canis lupus baileyi, assembly GCF_048164855.1. Taxonomy (NCBI): domain Eukaryota; kingdom Metazoa; phylum Chordata; class Mammalia; order Carnivora; family Canidae; genus Canis; species Canis lupus. The sequence goes on along the minus strand of NC_132856.1, from coordinate 57,396,704 downwards.
GCAGAGGGGTTTGAGTCTGGATGGTGAGGGCTGCCCTGGGCTCCCTGGTAACCGCAGCCCGGTGCCCGCGAGGCCCCGCCCTTGGCTTTGTTCCTCTCCCCTCCCTGGGAGCCAGGAATGCTGCTCTCCTGGGAACCTTAAGAAAAGGCCCTGGAGCCGCCAGCGGGGGTTCCTCTGCGGAGGGCATCACCCACCTGCTGTGCCAGGCTGGGGAGGGCCTCCCCCCCCCCCGCCCCCTCCCCCAGGAAATAGGGCCCCCCAGTGTGTGTGGGGGGGTGAGCTCCTCCTCCGCCTTCCCTCTGGCAGGTGTCCTGCAGTGTGGCCTTCCCGTCTAGAGTCTAGAGCACCAGCACGGGCCTGAAAATAATCTGGTATTTCCACATTCCCCAGCCGCGACCTCCGTCAGCTCTGTTTTCTTGGCAGGTGACTTTGCCTCTCTGGGTCTGGAGGCCCTGTCTGTGCGGTGGGGGGGGGGGGGGATAAGAAAATCTCCTTCAATGAGTGCATTAAATGAGATAGTACATGGAAAGGGCTCCACTGCGAACGAGACGAACAAAAATCTCTGTCCCTCTGGATCTGATTTTTCTTCCTTCCTTTTTTCTTTTTTCTTTTTTTTTAAAGATTTTATTTATTTATTCATGAGAGACACAGGCAGAGGGAGGAGCAGGCTCCCTGCAGGGAGCCCGATTCAGGACTCCATCCCAGTACCCCAGGATCACGCCCTGAGCCCAAGGCAGATGCTCAGCCGCTGAGCCACCCCAGGTGACCCCTGATCTGATTTTCTAGAGAGGGGAGTTGGACAGACCCCCCAAAAAATCCAGAGGACGTCAAGGGGTCAGAAGTTGTGTGCATTAGGGCACCGTGTTGGGGCAGGGGGTTGGGGTGGTCTGTTGTGCAGTGGGCGGGCCTCGCTGTTCTAAACCGGCAGGTGGGGAGGCCGTGCAGATAAGATAACAAGTGAGCCACGAAGAGCAGGGGTGAGGGGAGGAGCCTGGTGGAAATCGGGGTGAAGAGGGTTTCTGGCAGAAGGAACAGCACATGCAAAGGCCTCAGGTGTTGGAGGGACCCTGAGGAGCCCCAGGGTGGCTGGAGCTGAGTGTGCTCCCTCTGCCCAGCAGGCCTGGCTTGAGCCCCCAGGCACGGGGCCCCTCACCCCCACCCCCGGGCTTGATCCCCCTCCCCCCAGCCGTTTGTCTTTTCTCTGCTCGTACCTGTGTGGTTCACTTAAACCAGGGTCTCAGCTTTGGCATTTGGACATTTGGGCCTGGACTGTTCTTTGTGGGGGCTTGAGCAGCATCCCGCCCCCCCCCGCCCCGGGTGCCAGCAGCACTCCGGGTTGTGATGACCATGGATGCCTCCAGACGTCGCCAAGTGTACCTCGGGGTGGGGGGCAGAATGGTTCCCGGCTGAGATCCCCCCCTTGACTTAAACCCACTTTGCAGATGAAAAAGCTGAGGTCTCCAGAGAGGTGGCAACCTGCCTGTGGGCTTGGGACCATGGGGGCGCCAGAGCCAGGCCCCCACCCGGGGCAGGGGAGGTCCCTGAGTGCCCCAGGGGACCTGCCACGGCCTCACGCCCGCCCTCTGTTCCCTCCCGCAGGTGCTGGACATGGAGGAGCTGACCATTTGGGAACAGCACACGGCCACGCTCTGCAGGGTGAGGCCTCCCTCCCCCCGAATGGGTGCCAACGAGAATGTCACCTGGATCCCGGGCTGCTCAGCGGGAGGGGAGAAGCTATGTGCCCATGGGAAGTAAAAGCTCATCGACTACCTCATCCTCTCTTAGGACCCCCGGCGAGGCTTTGGCATTGCGATCTCTGGTGGCCGGGACCGGGCCAGCGGGTCCGTGGTCGTGTCCGATGTGGTGCCGGGGGGACCCGCGGATGGCAGACTGCAGTGAGTATCAAGGTGGCGGGGGGCGGCCCCAGGAGGGACCCCGTGTGCGCCAGTGCTGGGAGTCAGGAAAGTGCCGGGTGCCTTCCAGCACCTTCGACACAGGGCTTGGAGCTGGCTGCATGGCCCTCACTGTCCCCAGGGCACTTCCTGGTCCTTCCTGGTCGGTCTCGGGGTCATAGTGGCCCCACGGCATTCCTGGAATGAGAAGTCCTGGAACCCTGTCTTGGCTGGAGGGAGGGAGACCCAGGGTTCGGAGCCCCGGGGGGCAGTAGGGCTTCTGGGAGTTACGTTGGGGGAAATGGTTCTGGGACCTGAGCAGCTGCCGGGTGACACGGCTCAGCCCCGGCACAGCTTCAGAGAGAGAGATTTTGAAACACAGGGAACGAGGAGAACAGCAGGAAGAGGGCATTGACAGAAGAAATGGGGGTGAGGAGAGACCAGTTATAACCACAGCCTCCGTTCTGTGGTTGCGTTTTATTATTATAGTAGCATCCACGACTGGCCCCCATTTTACAGATGAGGAAACTGAGGCCCAGAAGAATTGATGTCTTTGTGAGACACGGGACAGTGAATTAGAACGAGGCCTTTGTGGACCTGGGAGTGATGGCCCCAAAGTGGGGCACTGGGGCAGGTGCCGGGGCACCAGGGACGGGGGCCTCCTCCCTGAGACCCAGCCTCCTCCCTCAGGACAGGCGACCACGTCGTCATGGTGAATGGGGTTTCCATGGAGAGTGTCACCTCCACCTTCGCCATCCAGATACTCAAGACCTGCACAAAGTTGGCCAACATTGTGAGTGGGGTCAGGTGGGAGGGGAGCCCCTGGCACAGTGGCACCGCTGCGCCCCGCTGAGCCCCCCCCATCCTGCAGGCCACGGGCAGAACAGGTGTGAGCTTATCCCATTTCACAGCTTGGATGTTGAGGCCCAGAGAGGGGCTGGGGTCCCCCAGGAGCACCCAGGGGACGGGGTGGAGCCCTGAGCTGACCCTCCCCTCGCTCCCCTGACAGACGGTGAAGCGTCCCCGGAAAATCCAGCTGCCTGCCACCAAGGCTGGCACCTCCGGCCGGGGACGCCAGGGCTTGGAGGAGGAGGCCGACTGCGGCCAGGGCTATGACGGCGACACGTCCAGTGGCTCTGGCCGCTCCTGGGACGAGCGCTCCCGCCGGGCGAGGACGGGCCGCCGGAGCCAGGCTGGCAGCCGTGGGCGCAGGAGCCCGGGCGGGAACTCGGAGGCCAACGGGCTGGCGCTGGTGTCCGGCTTCAAGCGGCTGCCGCGCCAGGACGTGCACATGAGGCCCGTGAAGTCCGTGTTGGTGCGGAGGACGGAGAGCGAAGGTGAGCCGGGGCGGCCGGGGCGTGGTGCTGGCCGTGGGGTCAGAGCTCCCGCTGAGGTGGCCCCCCGGTCACCGCCCGACACCCTGTCCCGCGTGGCGTGCGTGGGCGCGGCAGGATAAAGCCCCCAGGGACGTCCCCATCCTGGTCCCTGGGACCCAGGACGTTGCCTCCCATGACGAGGGGAGCTTGCAGAGGGCAAGTCAAGGCCCCCGACGTGGGGGTGACCCTGGGTTCCCGGGGGGCCTCTGGAGAGGGAGGCAGATGGGGGGAGCCCCAGAGACGGGTAGACCCCACGCTGCTGGCGGTGAGGACGGCGGAGGGGCCGCGGGCTGGGGAGGGGGCGCCTCTGGACGGGACAAGGCCGGAGCCGGCCTCCCTGGGGGCCCGGGGGTTGGTGACCAGCCCTGCCCGCCCCTGGGTTTTAGGACTTCTGACCCCAGTACTGAGATTACAAAGTAGCATTGCTTTAAAGCCGCTGAATCCGTGGCAATGGTGAGCAACCCCAGAAAACTGAGGCCCGGGGACACTGATAGAGTCACGAACCTGGAATTCCCTTCGTGACACAAACAACGGGGATGTGACCTCTGACCCCACCTCGATTCAGTGGCAGCACTGTGACCTTTGAATTCTAAATGTCATGTGACAAGTGGCACCAGGGCCCCTGTCCCCATCTTGCAATTCAATAACAAGAGTCACGTCCTGAAAACAGGAGGCGATGTCATTAAGGGTCTCCGTGGGGTCACGCTGGAGCCCCTGCAGTGACCAGCAGGGCGCTGGGAGCCAGGGGCAGGGGCCGAGGCTCTCTGTTCTGTCCCAGGCCTCCCCCAACCCCACCGGTGGCGGCCCCGGAGGGCGGGAAGGCCGAGGGCAGGTGAGAAGTCAGAGCTTGAGAGGAGCCCGCAGCCCAGACCCCAGGCCCCGCCTCAGTTTCCCTGCTCGCCCCCACAGAGTTCGGGGTCACCCTGGGCAGTCAGATCTTCATCAAGCACATCACCGACTCGGGCCTGGCCGCCAGGAATCGCGGTTTGCAGGAAGGAGACCTCATCCTACAGGTGTCCCCAGGCTTCCTGTCGGGGGCGGGACAGGGAGACCGGGAGGCTGAGGTGTGACCCTGCCACCCGGCGGGCAGGGCTGGCTGCAACCTGCTGCCTTCTGCGCTGTTGCCTGTTTCCCAGGGACCCCCTGCCCCCGGCCTCTGCCCAAACGCGGCCAGATGTCAGGTTCTGGTAGCCCCCCCGCCGCCGAATCACACGGGGGCGCCGGCCCAAGGGGGTCGGGGCCCACGGTCCAGAGGCCAGGCTTAGAGGAGCGGCTCTGCCGTGCAGTGGGTTTCTTTCCAGACTCCTCTCCTGAAACTCTGTTTCTAGCCATTCCTAATTTTTTATTTTTAAAATTTTATTCTTTTTAAAGATTTTATTTATTCATGGGAGACACAGAGAGAGGCAGAGACACAGGCAGAGGGAGAAGCAGGCTCCCTGTGGGGAACCCGATGCGGGACTCGATCCCAGGCCCCGGGGTCACGCCCTGGGCTGAAGGCAGAAGCTCAACCACGGAGCCACCCGGGTGCCCCCCACATGAAGTTTCTAAGCCACGTCTAAGTGTCTGATTCCAGGACCTCCCACAGATTGGCTGTCTACCCCCGCCCCCTAGTTAGACTTGTTTCTAATGTTTGTTCCTGGTGTTTCCTGGGAAACTCCCCTTGGAGGGAATCAACCTGCTTCTAATTTTCCCCTAGCACCTACCCCGCCCCTCAGAAAACTGGCCGATTCTGGGTCTTGTGGGAGTCACTTCTGGGCGTGTCTCCTCTGAGCAGGAGGAAGCCAATTGTATTATTTCCTCTTGAGAACGTCTGTTTCTATGAATTCCTGGGGACTGTGTGTTTCTAGTCCCCCCACCCCACCCTGTAAGCTGTTTCTAGTATCCACCCCCCACCGCCCCATCTGGCGTGGACTCACCTCCTGTCTTCCTTCCCGGCCCCTTCTAGATCAATGGTGTGTCCAGCGAGAATCTGTCCCTGAGCGACACCCGGCGCCTGATTGAGAAGTCCGAGGGGAAGCTGACGCTGCTGGTGCTCAGGGACCGAGGGCAGTTCCTGGTGAACATCCCGCCGGCCGTCAGTGACAGCGACAGCGACAGCTCCTTCCTGGATGGTGAGGGGCCCCCGGGCAGGTTGAATGGAGAGAGGCCAGGGGAGGCCGAGAGGCCCAGAGAGGCATAGAAACATGCCCGAGGCCGCACAGTAAGCCGGGCTGGAGGCTGTGGCCGAGCCTGACTCCGTCCGGGCTCCTTTGCTTCGAGGAGCCTTGATGTTCCTCCCTGTGAAATGGGTCCGGCCTGGCAGGTGTGGGCCGGAGGCCTGAGGGGACGTGCTCTCCCCCGCAGACATCTCGGCCCTGGGCTCAGAGCTGTCTCAGGCGGTGCCGTCCCATGTCCCACCGCCACCCCCGCATGCGCAGCGGAGTCTGGACTCCGACGGAACCGACTCCCCCAGGTACGTACCCCCGACGGCCAGAGCGCTGGAGCAGGAGGGGATCGTGGGCACATCTTTTCCAGCTGGTGCCCTGCCTGGAAGAGGCTTCCCCCTCCCACCCGTAGTCCTCCCGGCCCCCAGGACGGGGCTCTGCATGCTTGGTATGGGGCAGGGCAGGGGGGGACCTGGTATCGATCGCCTGAAAGCAAAAGGAACTGAATTTTACAACACATCCCCGGAGATGTCAGAACACAAAGGGCCCCTTTTTAGGGCTTTTCTCTTGGGGGCAAAATGGCCGTGGATGTGTGTGGGGGATTGGAGGCTGCTTGTTCACTGTGGTGACGTTCGCAGGCGGGGACAGGTGGCAGTGACCTTGCACTGGTGTCCCGTGGCGGCTGTAACAAAGTGCCACAAACCTGGTGGCTTAGGATGGAGAAGGGTGTGGGCTCCAGGGTCCCAGATGAGGGTGAGGACAGGGCCACATTCCACTGGAGGCCTGGGTGGCTCGGGGCTCTCTGAGCTTCTGGGAGCTTCCGGGAGCCTCCCCTGCAGTCCTGAGCCCGTCGTGCCCACCTCCTCTCTGTCTGCACATCATCCTCTCCCCCGTGCATGTCTGTCTCTCTGCCCCAATGTCCCCATTTTATAATCCCCCATGGGTTCAGGGCCCTCCCCGCTCCTACTTGTCGGACCTCCTGTCCCCTGATTACACCCACAGCGACCCTATTTCCAAGTACCTCCACGTTTGGAGATGCTAGGGCTTGAGAGCTGAGCCGATGAATTTTGAGGGGACACGACTCAATGTCTATAGTAACCTAAGTGCCCCACACGTGGGGATTCGACAGCGGGAACCTTCCTAGCCTCCCACACCTGTGAGGCAGGGGGTCGGTCTGTTACCCGTGGCTGTGGGACAGGTTACCCTACAGCCTGGCAGCTCGGAACCCTGGACAACCTTCTCAGGCCGCGTCTGAGAGCCTGGAGCCAGGGCGGCTTGGCGGGGGCCATCGAGGGCTGGAGGATCTGGGAGTGGGTGAGCCATTCCCGAGCTCACTCGCGGGGCGTTGGCAGGAGGACACAGGTCCTCGCCGGATGGACCACCCCTCTTGTGCCGCTGCTGTCCTGGGTGCCCCGGGACCTCTGGAGCGACACAGGGCAGCATTTCTCCAAGGGTTTTGGGGGGTGACTCTCGCATGACCTTACCGGGCATCCCGCTTGTGCACAGGAGGAGGATCTGCGGGGCCCGTTTCTCTGATGTGGACCTGCTGGGGGGGGTCGTATTTTCAAACCTCTTCCCCACCCCAAATCACCCAGCGCTAAGTGCTGACATGGGGGCTGATGGTTTCCTCCACGCGTGTTTATCGGAAAGTGACGGGAAAGTCTGGAAAGTAGGTCCTGCGTGCTAAGCGCGGATGGGCTTTGCAGGTGACCTTCTGACCCGTCTAAGTCGTCCAGCTCAGGCCGTGATGACAAATGCCGGGCGGAGGGGGGTTGTGGGCCCGCAGCCGCTGCTCCTCATGGCTCCGGAGGCTGCAAGGTCACGGCCGTGGCTGCGCTGCCCCTGCTGGGGGCCGTCACCCCGCCGCCCACAGCTTCCCGCTGTGCCCTCGCCCCCTTCCCAGGGGCCGCACCCTCATGACCTCACCCGACCTGTCACCTCCCAGACACCGCAGCTCCACAACCACAACCATCCCACTGGGGTTGGGGGGACGGGGACACACTCAGGCCAGAGAACCTGCTACCACTTCTCACTAATACTGATATAATACATGTGACCGCCTGTCACCGGCTCCGTCCCTTGGAGCCAGGGCTCCTGGTGGCCCTGACTCCGCTGTCCCCGGCACTCGCTCGGAGGGAGCACGGGCCCCACGGCCTCACGGCTAGGGAGGGGCAGACACAGGCCTTGGACCCGGGTGCACGCGCACTAGAATCCCCCAGTCACCTCTCAGCGCGCACCCCCACTTCACCCAAGTACTGTCTCCCTCCAGGGACAGTCCCCCCCTTCGGCGGGAAAATTCTCTGGATTCCAGAACCATCTCGGAACCCGGTGAGCAGACGATGCGAGGGTGGTGACTCTGAGCATCCCCCTGGTTTTTCTGATCCCAGCCAGTGAGTTTGTGCCAGGCAGGGCGGGAAGGGCTGGCACGGGTCTCAGGGGTCAGCGGCAGCTCCCTGGGAAGGGCGGAGGGCCGGGTGACGGCGCCGAGGGGCAGGGACGCCACAAGGCAGGGGTGCGGCAGCGGGAACAGCCCGTGTGCCCGGAGACAGGCTGCTGTTCCCTTCTAGACGCCCCGAGGCACAGCAGCTATGACATCTACAGGGTGCCCAGCAGCCAGAGCGCAGAGGACCGTGGGTATGTCCCCCGGAGAGAAAGCCCACCCGCCCAGACCCGCACATCCCGGGGCCGCCTCCCTGTCATGCTACCCTGCCTCCTGGCACCAGTGTGTTGGTGGGGCCACCGTGCGGGGCTGGGGCCCGGAGCAGGTGCGGGGCTCCCCCAAGGACGCCCAGCACGCCCCCTGCACCCACTCGGGCTTGACCCCGCCCCTGCCTCCCCCCCAGGTACAGCCCCGACTCCAGGGTGGTCCGCTTCCACAAGGGCACGACCATCGGGCTGCGGCTGGCCGGCGGCAACGACGTGGGCATCTTCGTGTCGGGGGTGCAGGAGGGCAGCCCGGCCGACGGGCAGGGCATCCAGGAGGGAGATCAGATTCTGCAGGTGACGCGGGGCTGGCGCCGGGCGTGCAGCCCCCGCCCGCGCGTCCCCCTCTTTGCCCACCCCCGCGGACAGGCGACACCCCGTGCAGACATTTGAACACTTTAACGTCTCTCTGCCTGCGTCATGACCCTGGTGGCTGGACCACAACCTTACTGATCGGGGCACGACTTGCCCAGGGCACAACCTTGTCCTTGTCACATCCTGGTTATCAGTGTCCCCAACCGTGTCATCCAGGTCACGCCCTTGTCCCATTCACGGCCGTGTCATCAACATCATGATCTGGTCATTGGTGTCACGGCCACGCTCACCGTGTCCTGCCTCTATTGTCTGTGTCACGGCCTCGGCTACTCCCCCACGACCCCCGTGCCCCTCTCCAGTCCCTCTGTGCGCCACCACGCGGTGTCTTTCGCGGCCTCATCCACATCGTGCCTTCCCCATGCATCTTGCCTCCCTCCACACCTGTCCCCTCTCACAGTTTTACATTCTCATCCCTGTCCCCACGCCCTCACTCCAGTGTCCCGCTGTCCTCCTCCCGGGAGGGGGCTCTGCAGAGGCCGAGCTGGGGTGACCAACCAGGGGTCCCCCGGTGGCCGCGGCCCGTCTCATGCCCCCTTCCTGGCAGGTGAATGACGTGCCCTTCAGGAACCTGACCCGGGAGGAGGCTGTGCAGTTCCTGGTGGCGCTGCCGCCGGGCGAGGAAGTGGAGCTGGTGACGCAGCGGAAGCAGGACAGTGAGTGCGTGTGGCCGGGAGGGCCGGGTCCGGGCGGTGACCCCCGGGTGCTCACCAAGCCCCCCACTCCACAGTCTTCCGGAAAATGGTGCAGTCCCGCGTGGGCGACTCCTTCTACATCCGCACACACTTCGAGCTGGAGGCCAGCCCGCCGTCGGGCCTGGGCTTCACCCGCGGGGACGTCTTCCATGTGCTGGACACGCTGTGCCCCGGCCCCGGGCCGAGCGGCGCCCGCGGGACCCACTGGCTGGCCGTGCGCATGGGCCGCGACCTCCGGGAGCAGGAGCGCGGCATCATCCCCAACCAGAGCAGGTGCGCCCCCCGCCCCCCCGGGGCCTCGGCTTCCCCGCCGGCGTCGGCTTGGCCCCGTGGCACAGTCACGGGTCCCCTGCCTTCTCCCCAGGGCCGAGCAGCTGGCCAGTCTGGAGGCCGCCCAGCGCGCCGTGGGGGCCGGGCCAGGTGCCTCCGTGGGCTCCAGCGCGAGGGCCGAGTTCTGGCGGCTGCGGGGCCTGCGGCGTGGAGCCAAGAAGTCCACCCAGCGGAGCCGCGAGGACCTATCGGCTCTGACCAGGCAGGGCCACTACCCACCGTATGAACGCGTGGTGCTGCGAGAAGGTGGGTCCCCGGGCCGGGAGGGTGGGGGGTGCCACGGGGGCGTCGTAAGATTGTCGGAGCTTCTGGACCCGCGATCCATCCACGTCCAGCCTTGGGAAGCCGCCATCCTTACCTCTCTCTGCTCACCAGAAATAACCCATTTTTTAGGGTGCTGGAGGAAACAGGGAAGGGCTTCTTTCCTTAAAAATTCATTCCTATTTCCAGTTGACACATGCAAGCCACGTAGGTAATCTTGAAAAAGAAATGGTTAAAGATAAGTTAAATAATTTATATCTAAACCATTATTTTAATAGATAATCCAATTATGGAATTAGTATTTCACATCTTTCTTTTGTGCGTGTGTATTGTCTTCGAATTCCGGTGTGTGTTTTGCACTCAGAGCAGCACGCCTTGGTTCAGAGGAGCCGCGTTGCAAGTGCCCCACGGCCACACGTGGCCAGCGCTTGTTGCAGACAGCACAGCGAGAGGGGGCGGTACTCGCAGTGGGTGCTGCTGGCGCCAAGCAGACGCCGTTTAAAATACAGGCGTGCAGTGAACGGGCGTTAGACCCCACCTTGCACACGCATGCTCACAGCAGCCAAAATGTGGAAACAGTCCAAATGCTCATCAGTAGATGAAGGGATATAATACAGCATGTCCCCCACGCGCGGGCATGTCCCCTGGCCACCGACAAGAGCCAGGCGCCCACATGTGCTGCCCCAGGGATGGACTCTGGGCCCATGATCCTCAGGGATGGAACCAGACACAGGAGGCCCCACAGGGTGTGAGTCCACATGTGTGACACGTCCAGGACGGGTTCCTGCACGGATGAGGAGGGGGCTCATGGGGGCCGGGACGGGGGTGGGTTGGTGACGGCTGATGGGGACAAATTTCCTTACGGTGATGAGAATATTCTGAGACTTAGTGGTGGTGGCTGCACAGCTCTGTGAATGTACTAAATGCCACTGACCTGTACATCTTTTACTGTACATACAGTAAAATAACTAATTTCATGTCATGTATGTTTCAAAACATATGTAATAATTTTACAAATATTTTTTTAAAGATTTTTATTTTATTTATTTGTTCATGAGAGACACACACAGAGAGAGGCAGAGACACAGGCAGAGGGAGAAGCAGGCTCCATGCAGGCAGCCCGACATGGGACTTGATCCCGGGTCTCCAGGATCATGCCCTGGGCTGAAGGCGGTGGCGCTAAACCACTGAGCCATCTGGGCTGCCCTCAAAACCTTAATTTTAAAAAGTCACAAATCTTAACTAAAAAAGTTAATCCAATCTTTAGAAAAACAGACAGAAGCAGCACATAGATCATAAATCCTTCCTCTGGTGGGGAGACAGCCCCGTCGGGATTGCAGGAAGGAGAGTGAACCCTGGCCCACGGCCTTGGGGGGAGAAAGAATTACAGCAGATGCAGAGGCCTTTAAAAAAAAAAAATAACCTGCCGATGGGAATGGGCTGAGTTGATGCTCCAAGGTCCCGGAGAGGAGAAAGATTTATGTTTTATTTTTGTGAGAAAGACTTCAGAGGCCAAAAACTTAATTTTGACCAAAGAATGTTTAGAAATCAAGGTATGGAGCTCTTGGGAGAGGGGCCTGTAGTCCAGGGGCACTGAACAAGAGCGGGGTCAGGGTATAGCCCAGCAGGGAGGCAGCATGGAAAGGGTGCCTGGGACTGTGTGCCAATAAAACTTTATTTATAAAGCAGGCAGGGGCTGGATGTCGCCCCCCCCCCCTTCCCGGGGCTGCTGTAGTTTGCAGACCACTGAGTCAGCTAGGCTCAGCTGCTCCAGCCGGCTGCCCACCTCACCCCCGGGACAGCTGCAGACACAGACGAGATGCAGCCCAGAGCGGCCTCTCCCCGTCTTTGTTTTTCTGTGCAACTGGGGTGCAGGGTGGCTGCCCACACCTACCTGGGGGGGCGGTGCAAGGGACCAGGAGGTGAAGCAAGGCCGCTGTGCTCGTGCCCCATTGGCCAGGACAGAGTCACGTGGCCGTTGCCTGCAGGGGATGCTGGGAGATGTAGTCTTTGGCTGGGCAGCCGTGGGCAAGGCTGGATCTGGTGTCTTTGCTGCAAATGGGACCTCGACTGTTGCGGTTTCTGCGCCCTCAGCCAGCTTCAAGCGCCCGGTGGTGATCCTGGGGCCCGTGGCGGACATCGCTATGCAGAAGCTGACTGCCGAGATGCCTGACCAGTTCGAAATCGCAGGTAAGAAGACAGGTCCTAGCAGGGCCTTGTTGGCGGGGAGGGGGTTGGGGATCCTTTGACAACCGTTTCTCTACCGCGGGGGTGCCGAGGCAGGTTGGTGAGCCGGCTGCTGTTTGGGGAAAGGGCTAGAACAGCCCATGGGAAATGGGAGTCACAGCACCCTTCCGACGCCTGGGCCAGATGTCCTGAATCAGTCTGGATTGAGCCTCAGAATCTTTCTTAACACAGTTCACCAGGTAGCCAGTGTGCTCCCCCCCTTCGTTTGTTAAAGAGGTATTTATTGAGCCACAGACACGGGCACTGAGCAAGACAGAGAAGTTCCCCGGGAGAGGTCCAAAATTCGCAATGAGCTAGAGTGGAGGGTCAGCAAATGAAAGCTCCTGGGCCAAACCTGGGTCCTCAACTTTTATACCACCTGCTAAGAATGGAATTTACACATTTTAAAAATATTTATTTATATATATATATTTGGAGAGAGAGAGTGTGCACGTGAGCATGAGAGCTGCGGGGGCGGGGGGGGGGAGGGAGAGAGGGCGTCTCCGGCAGACTCCCCGCTGATCTCACAACCCCGAGATCATGACCGGAGCCAAAATCACAAGTCGGACACCTAACCCGCCGAGCCACCCAGGAGCCCTGCATTTACACATTTTAAGTGGCCTAAGAGAAGTTAGATATTTTGTGACACGTGACAGCGACAGGAAATTCAGGTGTCGGCATCTACAAATAGTTTCATTGGGGTACAGCCACGCCCTTGGGTTTCGGATCGTCTGGGGCTGCCTCGCAGCGGAGACAAGTTTGTGCGGAGCGGATGCGCTTAAATAGAGCAGCCGCCGAGCTCTTGGTCGGGAGCCCCCAGCGCAGGGTGGGGCGGCTTCTGCAGCCGGAGGGTCCCCCTGGCCGGGCCTTCGAGTGAGGCTGTTAGGAGGGCGTGTGTGAGCTGCAGGCAACGCCGCGGGCCCAGGGGACCAGTGCCCTAAATCCGTTCCGCTCTGCAGGGTGGGGTGACCCCCGGGCTGGCGCCTTGCCCTCTCGAGACCCTGCTTCCTCGTCTCTCCCTCGGGGGCCGTTGTGCTCGGGAGGACGGGTGAGGGACCAGGGCGGGTGCGCGTGGCCTGCGTCCCCAGGCACTGGGGGGGAGCCTGCGTGAGCTGTGAGGCTCAGGAGGCGAGGCCCTCTGGCCCTTTGGGGCTCGGCAGCTTTCGGGAGGGCGACCTGGGAGGCCGGGTCTGTGGGACGCAGCCTGGTGGGAGGAGGAGGCTCCGGGGCATGGTTCAGAGGGCGACGTGCGAGGCGAAGTCACACCCGAGAGGGGCCATCATGTAAAGCAAAACAGACGGACGGAGCAGGTGTCCGGGAGGATGTGGAGCAGGTGCGGCCCCAAGGTGACTGGGGCTGGAGGGGGCGGTGCCGGGGAAGACCGTTGGCAGCTCCCCGGAAACTTAAATACAGAGTCAGCATCTGACCCAGCAAGTCCGCGTCTGGGTCTATACCCAGGAGACGTGAAGGCCAGGCCGCAGCCTGGGACCCGCGCCCTGAGCTCCGGGCAGCGCTGTCCACTGCGGGCACACTGCGTTCTCAACCCATCGACAGGGGAGCGGGGACACATGGTGAGGCCCGTCCACACCTGGGATACGACCCAGCCCCAGGAAGGAAGGGGCCCGACACCTGCCCCCATGTGGACGGACCCCGAGGACACCGGGCTCAGGGAGGGGACCCAGACCCAAAAGGATGCCTCCTGCAGGACCCCACTCCCAGGAGGTCCCCAGAGGAGGCCCGTCCACAGAGACAGAGAGGAGGTGGTGGGAGCCAGGGGTGGGGCAGGGGGGCGGGGGTCAGTGCTTCTTGGGGACAGGGTCTCCATGTGGGAGATGGAAGGTTCTGGAGATGGTGGTCGGGGAGGGTGTGCGCAGCGGGGTGAGCGTGCTTCGTGGTGCCCTGAGCTGTGCGCTTAGAGATGGTTACGATGCTTAATTTTATGTTGTCCATATTTTATAATAATTAAAAAAACACATAAGGCTGTTACCGCCCCTTCCTTCCCGGTCCCCCCAGGGCAGGCGTGCCTCCTGCTGCCTGGCTGTACTGGAGGGCTTCCTGGGGGAAGCCGCGCTCCACCTCAAGTCCTAGAGGGCAGATGGGGGGCAGGAGAGCCGCTTCCATCCACACGGTCTGGGCAGAGGCCTCCACAGAGCTGGGGTCACCTCCGCACAGAGACTCCAGATCAGGCTCTTTCCCTGCCCCCCTGTTGGCTCAGCGACCGTGAGCCTGTGACCTTAGGTCCCCGAGGCCGAGTCCCATCTGCCTGCTGGGTCAGTGGCCGGGAAGGCCACGGTGGGCCCGGAGGCCGAGCGCAGCAGCCTTAGGGTGGCCGTCAGGGCGATGGGAGCCCGGGCGGGCTGCGCAGCAGGAGGGGCAGGGAGCGGGGAGCTTGGGCGGCTGGGGGCGCCCCTTCTGAAGCTGCCGGCTCATCTCCCCGCACAGACAGCGTGTTGAGGACCGACAGCCCCTCCAAGATCATCAAGCTGGACACCGTGCGCGTGATCGCGGAGAAGGTAAGCAGGGCCCCCCCGGGGGGGAGGGCGTTTCGAGGGCGGGGAAACCAAGGCCCGGGCCTCCGACCCCTCTCGCCCCACCCCGCGTGGTGATGTGGGGGCCTGCGAGGGACACGTGGGGGGGGAGCCCTGGGCCGTCACGGACCCCGCCCCCGCCCCCCGCGGGCTGCCTGCGGCGCGAGCCTGGGGTCCACCTGGCCCTTCACCTCCGTGTCTGGTCGCCCCCTGCCTCCCCTGCCTCCCCTGCCTCCTGGCCCGGGTCCTGCTGTCCGCCCCTCCCCTCCGCCCAGAACAAGCACGCGCTCTTGGACGTGACGCCGTCGGCGGTCGAGCGCCTCAACTACGTGCAGTACTACCCCATCGTGGTCTTCTGCGCCCCCGAGAGCCGGGCGGCCCTCAAGGCCCTGCGCCAGTGGCTGGCGCCCGCCTCCCGCCGCAGCGCGCGCCGCCTCTACGCGCAAGCCCAGAAGCTTCGGAAGCACAGCGAACACCTGTTCACGGGTCGGTGGGCGGGGCCTGGAGGGGCGAGGGCGGGGCCAGGCCGGGGGCGGGGCCTGGAGGGGGCGGGACCGGGCCGGGTGGGCGGGGCCTCCCTGACGCCGCCCCCTCCGCGCAGCCACCATCCCCCTGCGCGGCACGAGCGACACCTGGTACCAGGAGCTCAAGGCCGTGGTCCGCGAGCAGCAGACCCGGCCCATCTGGACGGCGGAGGACCAGGTACGGGCGTGGGGGGGTGGGGGGGTGTCCGCGGCCCAGATCTGGCCCGAGGTTCGGGTCTTGACCCGGCTGGGACCGAGGCCGAAGGCTGGTGTCCTGGGTCTGGGGCCTGGGGGTGGGCGTCTCGGCTCAGCGCCCCCTTCGCCCCCAGCTGGACAACTCGTCCGAGGACAACCTGGAGCTCCCTCACCGCGGCCTGGCCGACAGCTCGGCGGATCTGAGCTGCGACAGCCGGGTCAACAGCGACTACGAGACGGACGGCGAGGGCTACACGGACGGCGAGGGCTACACGGACGTGGACGAGGGGCCGCCGGCGCCCGCTCTGGCCCGGTCCTCGGAGCCCGTGCTGGAGGAGGAGCCCCGGAGCCCGCGGGATCACGGGAGAGCCTCGGGTGCCCGAGGAGCCCAGGTGAGCGGGCCGGGTGGGCGTGCAGGGGTCCTGGGGTGAGGCCGAGACACACGGGGGGAAGGGGGTCCCCTCCAGGAAGGCGGCGAACAGGGGCGTCTCTGCTCAGACCCGTGTCTCCCACCCAGACCCAGGGTGCGGGAACCGTGAGTCCCTGAACGACTTAAAACCAGTGCTTTAACCTCCGTGCGTTCTAACCTGGGTACAACGGACTAGATAGATCTTGAGGCTCCAAGCGGTTGTTTAAACCCAACGCACTTACCCAAGTCCCAGCCTGCACGACCTGGGTGTTGACCAGTGACAAGGATTTATATGCTATTTATTTTTTGTGAGGCTGCCTCAGCCCCCGCAGTGCCTTTCTAGAAGTTCGACAAAGGTGCCCCTTCCTCCAGGCCCTCTCTGGTGAGATGTGAAAATGGACGAATCTATGAAATGCTCCCTGGAGTTGTGCAGTACCCAACCTGCTCAGCTGTCCGTGGCAGCCTTTGCATACCCAGACTTACTTACCCACCCCTGGCCCAGTGTCTCTTCTCACTAAGAGTTGGAGGAGCTGCAGAGCTGAGTGGGGCAAGGAGGGAGTCTGTGGGCAGTGGAGCCTGGGCCCAGGTGGGGAGCTGGACGGGGTGGGGAGGTGCTGACCTCCTTTCTCCCCTCCCCCCAGGTGGACAGGCACCCCTACCACAGCCAGGGGCGACAGGACAGCATGCGGTAAGAGCCCCCGCGCTCCACACTGGAGTCCCTCAGCCCTCTTCCTGGGACTCAGGCTCCAGGGGTCAAGGGACCTTGAACCCAGCTCTGCCTTCACGTGCTCCCAGCCCTGTGGGCGGGATGAAGGCGGAGAGGCTGATCCCACCCCACGCAGTCAGGGCCAAGGAAGTAGGAGCCTGCTTCCTGGGAGGACTGGGAAAGCTTGGGGGAGGACAGGACACGAGCTGGGGCTTTGAAGGATGTGTAGAAGTTCGTTAAGGAGGCCTGACACACCCACGCACACCCACCCCCGCCATGTGCAGCCCCACTTCTCTCTGTGCACACCCACTGTGTCTGGCAGAGTCAGCCTCAGGTAAGGGCAGTTCCAGCCTCCCCACCGGGCTCACAGCCTCCCCTCTATTTCCTGATCCCCAGGACGTACGGGCAGGAAGCCCTGAAGAAGAAGTTTACACGAGCTCGAGATGTGGAGTCCTCCGATGAGGACGGCTATGACTGGGGCCCGGCCACCGACCTGTGACCCCTCCCAGGTTCCCTGGGGCTGGACCTGGTTTCCCACTCAGAACCCAGAACCCCACGTCCTTCTGCCAGTCATTAATAAATAAGAGTATTTTCACAACACTGCTTTCTGGAGACTTCTGAGCAGGACACGACACGAGAGTCGGTCCTATCTGTCTTCTCTCAACGTCACAGACCTCAGTCCAAGATTCTGCTGGTTTTCTTTTTTTTTAAAGCATTTAATGTTTTACATGAGAAAATAACACGGCGCCAACGAGCCCAGGAAGCCCCGCAGATGGAGTCCCTGGGCCGCTGGAGCTAAGGCACGACGGGGGGCGGGGGCAGGGGTGCTGGTGGCCGGTCACAGGTACACGGGCTGCTCCTGGCCTGTGAGCAGGCGGTAGGTGGCGGCCGGCATGGTTTTGATGTGGACCTAGGGGAGCAGAGAGGGGGGCCGGTAGTTCCGGGGGACCTGCGCTGGCAGGAGCAGGGCCCCCCGCCCCGGACCCGCCCGCCGCCACGCACCTCGGTGTGGGCCTCGGTGAGCAGCTCGATGATGCGGGCGTGCGGCGTGGCCACCACGCTCTGCCCGTTGATCTCGATGATGCGGTGCCCCACGCGCACGCCCCCACGCTCCGCGATGCCGCCCCGGAGGAGACTGCAGATCTGCGGGGACGGAGGCGCCGCACTGCTCAGGCGGCCGTGCTTGGCGCCCCCCCCCCCGTCCCTCCGTCCCCCCCCATCCGGGGCTGGGGTCTCACGATGCCGTCCTCCACGCAGAAGCCCAGCTGTTCGCGGGCGTGGGGCCGGCGGATGATGGCTGTGGTGACTGGTGGGCAGTGGATGATGCTGAGGGTGACCAAGGTCTGCGACTTCACCTCCTGGGCAGGACAGGGGCTGTTGGCCTAGCTGGGCCTCCAGGGTGC
The DNA here is from genome assembly GCF_048164855.1 of Canis lupus baileyi. NCBI lineage: Eukaryota > Metazoa > Chordata > Mammalia > Carnivora > Canidae > Canis > Canis lupus. The sequence continues at coordinate 57,378,940 of NC_132856.1, read as the reverse complement.
TGCAGGGCCTCTCGGGACACCGCAGCCCCTGGGGGCCTCAGTTTACCCACTCTGAAATGAAAGCTTTGGAGTCGAGGCTCTAGATTCTAGAAGACGCCTCAAGGAGCAGTTAAGGACACAGACTCAAGCCAGGAGGCCTCGGGTCGGAGGGGTGACCTCTCCGCTCCTGATCTGTGGCCTCAGTCTCCCCATCAAGAGCAAGCTTCCAGCAGCACCTGCCACACTCAAATGCTCGGCAACACGCTGCGTGGATCTGCCCTCCTGACCTGCCTGGGGCCCTCCCCAGCTCGGGCCTCAGTCTCCCTGTCTGGCAACAAAGGTCAAGACCCAAGAACACGCGGGCTGCCTCGTGGCGGAGGAAGGCTCCTGGCCCCGCAGCCCAGCTGCCTGTGTTCGAGTCCTGCCCTCGCACCACCAAGGTCCCCCCTGGGCCGGCAACGGCTCCCTCCCCAGGAGTCCGTTCCCTTGGGCGCCCGGGAGCGGGCGGGACGGTACGCTGCACCTCGGCCCTTCTGGAGCGCGCCAGGGAAGGGCGTCCCGCTCCCGGGGAGGACTCACGCGGACAGCGGCCTGGCAGGCGGCCAGGGGCAGCCCCACCAGGCTGGTCCCGTTGATGGCAGTGAGGCGGTCCCCGATGCTGAGGGCCCCCGAGCGTTCGGCGGGCCCCCCATGCAGCAGGTTGGCGATGACGGCCGTGGGCAGCAGGGAGCCCCAGCCCGACTCCACCAGGGCCACGCCCAGGCCCTCACCCCGGCGCTTCTCGATGCACACCTGGGAGGGCGACACGGGGCGGGGGGCGGGCGTGAGGGCCGCGCGTGGGGGGGCCGGCGGGGCCACCGGGCCGCTTGCTCACCTCCCTGCAGTTCTCGCTGTTGGAGAAGTGGTCGAGGTCCCCGTTGTGCAGGTGGCCGGGGCCCGCGGCGCCCTGGCTCTGCGGGGCGCCCACCTGGCTGGGGTCGATGCCGCTTTCCCGGAGGAACTGGCTGTAGGCGGCGGCGAAGGCCTGGCCGATGGCCTGAGCGATGAGCTGGGCCTGCGAGCCGACGGGCAGCGTCCATCCGGGGGGCGTCCTCAGAGCCGCCCTGCCACCCACCAGGGGACGGCGCGATGGCCCCGTGGAGTCCAGCCGGGGCAGGGGCGAGGGGGGAGAGGGAGGCAGGGAGGCCGGCCCGGAGGGGGCACGGTTCAGGGGTCGGCCCACAGAGGGACCAGGGGCTGAGGGGGTGGAGGGCGGACAGCGCCGAGGACCAGCGGGAGGACACTGGGGGCCCCCGGTGGGGGCATCCGGCCCAAGTACCCCCCCACGCTCACATCCTCTGAGTGGAAGACGTGGCACAGCATCTTGTAGAGCCTGCGGCTGCGCGTCTGGGAGGCCGGCCTCCGCGCCAGCCGCCGCCGGGCCATGAGCACCAGCACGCTGCCGATGTCGGCCGTGTAGGAGATGGTCTGCAGCGCGTGGTCCATCATCGCCTCCTGCCGCGGGGGACAGCACGCTGGGCGGGCTGCGCGGGCCCTCGGCGGGGACCCCCACGCCCCGCAGGCCCGGCCCGTACCTGGGAGTCGGCCGTCAGGACCTTGACCCTCTTGGTGGACACAAAGAGGTCCACTTCCGTCATGGGCTGGGTCTCCCCGTCGGGGGCCTGTGGGGCGAGTGGGAGGTGGAGGCCCGCCGGGACCCAGCCTCTAAGGCGCTGGGCTCCAGGGGCCTCGGGGACCCGCCCGCCCCGGGGACCCCGCCTGCCCAGCCCTGGCTTCACCTTGACCCGGTCCATCGCCTCCCGGGCCTGGGCCATGCGCGTGCTGGGCGGTGGGTTCCGCTCGGACACCAGCTGCGTGGAGCCCAGGTATTTCGCCCCAAATATGACACCGTCCAGGAGGTCTTCGTGGTCACAGGGACCAGGTACTGGAGGCAACAGTGGAGGACGGTCAGCCCCTGGGAGGCCCCCGCCACGCGTGTCCAACCCCACGGGCTCGGCCTTGGGTCCCGGCTCCCTCGGCGGGCTGGAAGCACAGAGCCCTCGCCACGGCTTAGCACTCCGGACCACACAGGTCCACTCGCTGTTCCAGAACCGTCCTGTCAACAGGAGCTACGGACAGGCAGCTCGGCCCTCAGAGGTCTAGAGCCCCTTGCCAGTCTAGAGCCAGCTCGGGCTCTGTCCATGGCTCAAGGACCCCGGGGCAGGGGACCCAGTTTTCAGGGGGCCTCCGAGCGTCTAGAACCACGGCCAGATCTGAAAACCCGCTCTAGCACCCAGACACCTCCACCCTGTGTTTTTTCTGTAATTCTGTCCTCAGGCGAGAACCGGGCAGTCCCATTTCTAAAACCAGCAAGGTCAGAAAAACCACAGTCAGCTGCACTCAATGGTTCTGGAGTCCCCCCTGGATCAATCCAGAGCCAGTTAGCTTTGCCCACTGTTCTAGATTTCTCCTTCGTCGGCCCAGGACCGGAGACAACTGTGCTCCATGGTTATACAACGGCCCAATTAGGGGTAGAGAGAGACAACGTCCCCCATGTCCAAAACTCACACACCATTCAGAACCCCAAATGGCCCCAATTCGTGGTTCTAGAGCTCCTCGACAGTCACAGAATTCCGCAGGGGTTCTAGAAACCAGCACTGCTCCAGAACCACATTTTCCCCACGCCGTGCTTCTGTACCTTCTTAACCATGATGCGCTGGATAGCTCTTCCTCTGCTTCTAGAACATCCTCCACCAGCTGGACACCTCAGCTGTACCCAGTGGTCCTAACACTTATCCGAGTAGTCCAGAGACGAACGACTCTGCTCACGGTTCTAGAATTCCACCAACCTGGCCCAGAACCACACCGAGAACTCTGCCCTCATGGCTCCCGTAACTCCCTGGGCTGCCCAGAACCAGCCAGCCCTGCCAGTTCTGAAAGGTCCAAACCTGCAGCCGTTGCCCCTTGGATTTAGAACTGCAGGTACCAGCCCCAGCTCTGGGTGACGTGAAGTGATTTAAACCACAGCCAGCTCTGCCCATTATCTTTCGTGACCTAAGCATTCTGGAACAACAGACGACTCCACTCTGGGGTTCTAGAACTGTGCCATCGAGCACGGTAGCAGCCAGGCACGTGTGTGTATCGTGCACCTGAAATGCGGCTGGCCCAGACTGAGAAGTGCTGTGAGTGTCAAATGTGCGTGGGGTTTTGAAAATTTTATATGAAAAAAACGTAAAATAATCGTAAGATCTGGATTATATGTTCAAACAACACCTAAAATATACTGAGTTAGGGATGCCTGGGTGGCTCAGTGGTTGAGCGTCTACCTTTGGCTCAGGGCGTGATCCTGGGGTCCCGGGATCGAGTCCCACATCGGGCTCCCTGCCTGAAGCCTGCTTCTCCCTCTGCCTGTGTCTCTCTGTCTCTCACAAATAAATAAATAAAACCTTAATATATATAAAAATATTATTAATCTTACCTGTAATTTTTTTTGTTTCGTTTTCATTTTTATTTAAATCATCTCTACACCCAACATAGGGCTTGAAGTCACGACCCCATGATCAAGAGTCACAGGTCCTCTGACTGAGCCAGCCAGGTGCCCCATGTTTATTTTTTTAGAGCAGGTAACTAGGAAATTAAAAGTCACACATAGGGGGCACCTGGCTGGCACAGTTGGTTGAGCGTCCGACTCTTGATTTCAGCTCAGGTCATGATCTTAGGGTCCTGGGATCAAGCCCAGGGACCCGGTTGGGTTCAACACTCAGCAGGGAGTCTGCTTGGGATTTTCTCTCTCCCTCCGCCCTTCCTCCTGCTAGTGTGCTCTCTAAATAAATAAAATCTTAAAAAAACAAACAAAGTCACAGGGAGCCTGGGTGGCTCAGCAGTTGAGCATCTGCCTTCGGCTCAGGGTGTGATCCTGGGGTCCCGGGATCAAGTCCCATATCAGGCTCCCAGCCTGCTTCTCCCTCTGCCTGTGTCTCTGCCTCTCTCTCTCTGTGTCTCTCATGAATAAATAAATAAAATCCTTTAAAAAAATTTTAAAAATAATTGGGCAGCCCCAGTGGCGTGGTGGTTTGGCGCTGCCTGCAGCCTGGGGCCTGATCCTGGAGACCTGGGATTGAGTCTTACGTCGGGCTCCCTGCATGGAGCCCACTTCTCCCTCTGCCTGTGTCTCTCTCTGTGTTTCTATGAATGAACGAATAAAAAAAAAAAAATCTTAAAAAATTTTAAAAATAAAAAAGTCACACATCACTCACATTTTGATTCTACTGTACAGTGACTCTAGAACTGATTCCTCTAGAATCAGAGAGCTGTGTCCACAGTGCTAGAACACCCTCTGATCTAGAACTGTAGATAAGTTCTATTCACTCCACGATCATGAACACTCCCCGTCTAGATAGCTCGGTCTCATTCCAGAACACTGCCAGCCCAGGTTCCTTTAATCTAGAACCACAGGCAAAATGCCAAATTCTGGAACTCCCTAGGTGAGTCATAGTCCCATCCATGATTCCAGCAACTTCTTAGAACTGTGAGTTAAACTAACTCTCCTTCCCACAACGATAAAACTTGCTCTTTGACTCACAGCCTCAGGTAGTTTGGGGGGGGGGAAATCCTAGAACATTCCAGGTGCCCAGAATTGGTTCTTTCCATGCTCTCAGGGCAGAGATTCACAAACCTTCTTTTTTTTAAAGCAGGTTCCACGCCAAGCCTAGAGCCCGAGGTGGAGCTTGAACTCACAGCCCTGAGATCAAGACCTGAGGTGAGATCAAGGGTCAGACACTTAACCGAGCTACCCAGGCACCCCAAGATCGGCAAACTTCCTATGCCGGGGGCCAAACCAGTAAATATGCTTGCGCTTGTGGGCCAGATGGTCTGTGCTGCAACTGTTCAACCCTCTCTTTGTTAACACGAAAGCCACCGTAGACCATATGTAAATGAATGGGCATGACTGTGTCTCAATAAAACTTTATTTGTGGACACGGAAATTTGAGTTGCACATTGTTTTCATGGATTGAGAAACACTATTCTATTTTTCTCCAACCACTTAAAAACGCAAAGGCCGCTGTTAACTCACAACTCACATGAGAACAGGTGAGCTGGATTGGATCCGCAGATGGCTGTAATCTGCCAATCCCCGCTCTAGAACCCAGTGCTACAAATGCCATACCTGCCCTTCCATCCCCTATTCGTTCTAGAACATTCTCGCCTCTATCTCTCTCCTCTCAGACCGTCTGGAATCTACTCAAACCAACCTCAGAGCCTCTCTAGAAGCAACTCCTTACTGGCAAACTTTTGTGCCACTCTGGGAGCCTGGTGTGGGCTATTCTGAAACTGCTACGTCTCTAGGGCCAGGGTGGGCAGGACACTCACCCTCCTGGAGGGCAGGGTATGGCACCAGGGTCTTGGGGCTCTGGAAGAAGATAGAAGAGGGGCAGGACTGAGTCCCCTGGCTTGGTTCCTGGCAGCAGAGGCGGCCTGGGGGGCGGGACAGGCTCTACCTGGGCACTGGCAGGCGGTTCTTCAGGAGCAACCAGAGGTACCGTCTCCAGCCAGGGTTCTGGGGAGCTGCTTGAGCTCCTACTGCCACCCTGCTCGGCAGAAGCTCCCTCCGCCCATTCCGGGGCACTGGTATCTCCATCCGGGTCCTCGGGGGGCTGCAACAGGCGAGGGGCAGGGTCCGGAGGCTCCTTGGGACAAGGCTGGGAGGGAGGGCACTCCTGGCACTGCAGAAGGCTCAGCAGGTCCTCCCGGCCCGCCTCCGCAGACAAGAGCCCATGGGCATCAGCAACGTCCTGGGAAGCCAGGCCGTGGCCCGTGGCAACGTGCAAGGGGCAGGGACGTCCATCTGGGGACAAGCCCACCAGATCACCAGGCAGGGCCTCAAACTGCTGCACCAGGTCCTGAACACTTGGCCCATCGAGTTCCATCTGACTCAGGCTGCCGGAGCTTGCCGGCACTGGGTCCCACTGGCAGGTGGGCGTGAGGTCCTGAGAGGGTGACAGGGTGTCCCTGGGCTCCTCCAAGTCCATGGCTGGAGGGGCTGAGGGAGACTGGGAAGCCGTCAGGAAGTCCATGCTGGGACCGCGGGCTCAGGTCAGCATCTGAAAACACAGGTTCAAAGATTAAGATTCCCCAAGTGCCGCCGCGGTGCGGGCTCTGGTGGGAGCCGTTCCCACAGAACACATGCACAGATTAACCCCTACATGCCCTGCAGGGAAGGGTCCGCTGCGATCTCCGTTTTAGGGACGAGGAAACCCAGAGCGGCGCAGGGGGTTGTCAGGCAGTGGCTTCGCGGGCGGCGAGCCGGGGGTGCGTGTCCCCGCCCGTGGGCCCCGTGCCCCAGGCCTGGCTCTTCCAAGTCTTCCTCCACCGCGACGTGTAACCCAGGCTGCCTACACCGACCCGGCAGGCGCAGGTAGCCGGGGCCTCGGCCTCGGGGCCCCAGACCTACTACCTAGAGATCCAAGCCGCCGGTCCCACGCTCAAGATCAAGGCCGGACTCCGACCCGGACCTCGAACCCAGCCCCGAAGACCGAACTCCAGCCCGAGGCTGCGAGTAAGCCCCCGGGGCTCTCGCGGACCCCAGCCTCAAGCCCTCACAGCCCTTCCGTCAGCCGCCGGCTCCAGACCCTGCTCGGCCCCGCCGGGACACTCACCTCCCAAGCGGAGGTGGCCTCAGCCCAGAGCCCCACGCCCCCGGCCCGACCGTCCCCCGGTGGCCGCCGCTCGCAGATCCGCGGCCGCGGCGCCGGCAGGTCCGTCCGCGCAGCGCTCCGACCCACTGGGCTTGCGCGCGTTTGCGAGGCCTGCTGGGAAATGTAGTTCTCCCAGCCAGCAGCGCCGCGCCGGAACTCTAGGTGTCCGGACCAAGGGTTCGCATCCTGAGCCTCAGTTTACACAGAGTGGCAGCCCAGGCTGGCCTCTGCTCCTGTTTCCTCCGCCACAAAGCGGGGTAGTGATCGCTGCCCATTATTAATAATGCCGCGGCTGCGGGCATTATTCCAAAGGATGGCAGATGGGAAGAAATAGGACTGGGAGATATTAAAGCGGAAGGCGGTCCCTTTCGACGAAAGGGACACCGGAAAGCAGCGCGGGGACCCTAATTGTAGACGGACTTCCGGTTTCGCTCCAGCTGGGAAAGCGGAATGGCGCGTCCTGGCAGGATTTGCCGTCCCTGCGCTCCGCTTCCGGAATTATAAACCGGGGATGATAATAAGAGCACCGACCTCCTACTTGTGAGCATGAAGCGGGCTCGAGCTGGTTACGGATTTAGCAAAAGGAATGGGATATAACGAGTCTATTAAGTATTGCCTAATTATTTTGGGGCTTTTAGTAATTGCTGATTGAATAGAATCAGGCATGCATAAGGCGTGATCTTAAAGTAGGTGATAAGCAACCCGAGAAGGGCAGTAAGTAAACGAGATGTCTTTTGAAAGTCTCATACAGTAACAGGGTATCCGTAAAAGTTTAAAGAAGACTCAGGGAACGTCTAAGACTGGAATACTACATTTCCCAGAAATCTCTAGGAGCCTACAACTCCCAAGCACCCCCTGGCCGCTGTCGGCTCCCGGAACAAGTGCACGTGCCGGCAGTCGGCGTACGTCATGGCGGCCAGACGCCTCTTTGGGGCTACGTGGAGCTGGGCCCGCTGGCGGGCCCGGGAGCCCCTGGCCCCTGCCGAGCCTGGGAGACTCCTCGTTCGGGGTTACGCTAAGAGACCGGGTGAGCTGGGTTAAGAGGGACCCGGGTGAGAGAGGTTTGGGACATTGGGGAGTTGGTAGTGCGCAGGCGCTGGTTTGGGAGGTGGGCCCGGAGCTCCGTGCGCAGGCGCAGTGCGAGGTACCTGGGAGGTGATCGGACCCACTGCGCAGGTGCGGGATGGATGCACCGTTGCATGGAGGGGGGTGTGTGTGGCGGGGGGTGGGGTCCTCGTGAGCTTGGGTCCCAGGCCTGGTTGTGCCTCCCGGGCACCGTGTGAACCTGAGCAAGTCGCCAGCGGACCTCGAGGCCGCTGAGCATTGGGCACCGAAGAAACCCCCAATCAGCCGGGTGTAGCCTCGCCTCGTCTCCTTCGTTGGAAGGAGAGACTTGATAACATGTTGGGCCTGCGAGCGTCCGAGCCCTTTCTCCGTGACGCAGACGGGAGGAATCAAAACCATTGGAAAGCGGTGACCTGGTCCCTCCAGGCCTCAGTGTGTAACGCAGTAGCCACGTCCCACCTAAAGTCATCTTGGGCGCAGCAGACAGTCCGGTCAGGGGCCCCAGGGCCACCGGGGGAAAGAGGGAGCAGAAGGGAAGGTGGGGCTCCCGAGGCCGCAGCCGGCAGAAACGACCCTCTCCCACCCCGTAGTCATGAAGGGGGGCAAAGGCGGCAAAGGCGGCGTGGCCAGTGAGGCCCTGAAGGACCCAGACGTGTGCACCGACCCTGTCCGCCTCACCACACACGCCATGGGCGTCAACATCTACAAGGACGGCCAGGACGTGGTCCTGAAGCCAGACGCCGAGTACCCCGAGTGGTGAGTGACGGGGCTGGAGAGCCGGGAGAGTGTGATGGGGCGAGGGTGGCCTGGCTGAGCAAATCTAAGGTTTCCGTAGGGCTTCCCTGGGGAGGGGAGGCGGGGCTGGAGACCTAAGTGGGCGGTAGACTTTTTAAAGGTGCAGGGAACAGCCAGTGCAAAGGCCCTGGGGCAGAACTGCATATGCTTTGTTAGCAGGACAGCAGGAAGCGAAGGTGGAGATGGGTGGTGGTGGTGATGGGTCCCAGCCCTCACAGGGCCAGCGGGGAGGCAGGCAAGATTTTGCTCTCGGCCCCAGGACCAGTAGCAGGGCACTGAGGCCATTGACCCACACTGATCCTTAAAGCCGGGGAAGCTTCAGAGAGGTTGTGTGGGTGCGGAGGTGTCCCCCCCGGACAGCACAGGCAATGGGCAGGAGGCAGAGGAAGCGGTGCGTGCCCACCTCCCAGACCAGTGCCAGCTTTCCCACAGCCGGGAACTGGCGCAGGATGGGGTGGGGGAGCCTTGGGGGTCGGCCCACCTCCCTGATCCCCGCCCACACCGCGGCAGGCTGTTCCAGATGAACGTGGGGCCCCCCAAGAAGCTGGAGGAGCTGGACCCCGAGAGCCGGGAGTACTGGCGGCTGCTGCGCAAACAGAACATCTGGCGTCACAACCGGCTGAGCCGGAGCCGGAGGTTCTAGCGGGAGGGGGCCGTCCGCCCAGAGCCCCCGGGGCCTCCCCCGGCCCTAAAGGACGACCCAGACGCACGCCGCGTCCCTACCCGGCCCCCGCACAGGACTTTATATTCCTGAGGAGAACAGAGTTTTCTGAGGACAGAGGAGGCCCCTGACCTGGCGCCTGTGTGGTCCCCACGGGCCACCCCTGGCAGCCCTGGATGCTGCTGGGTGCTGCGGGTGGTGGGGGCGGGGGGCACCTCAGCCCCATGGCTCCAGGGGCAGGGTTTCCTAGACACGTCCCTTCTTCCGGGTTGCAGGGGACTCACGCCTCCAAACTAGCCAGACGTGAGAGTCTCTGAGCTTCAGAGACTCTGTCCAGGTGGGCTCGGCCTTCAGGCACGCTGCACTCGGGGGCTTCGGTGTCCAGACGTGCGGCTCCTTCTGGCTCTGGTCCCTGTAGCCCCAGGGGGTAGTTCTGCGGGGCGGGGGGGGGGGGGGCGCTCCAGGACTCCCGGCTGACACCCCTGCCCGGTCAGCAAGCCCAGCCACAGGGAAGGCACTTCCTTTTCCTTCCCATGAGCTCACATGTTCTCTGCCTGGGCCAGTCGAGCTCAGGACCTAGGCCTCCCGTCCATCCTCCTGTCTACTGCCTAGTTCTTGGGTCTCAGCCTCCCCTGCGCCCACCCCACCGGGAAACGCACCCGGGAGTCTTAATCTGGCACCATGAACCCGACCCTGAGTGAGAACCCCAGCTCCCCGGTTCCTGACTCCTGGCCTGCGCGGCTGGGGGCAGGGGCCGGGGGTGAAGCCTGGGAGGGTATGCGGTTGCAGGGGTGGCAGGATGAGGGCGCCACCTGGGGGCTGGGCCAGGGCCCCTCCAGGCTCCTCTGCACCCTCTCGGCTCGCCGGGTGGGCGGGGCCGGGGGCTAATTCTAGTCCCGGGAACCCTGGAGCCCTCATCCTCTTACAAGGACTCTGCCAAGCGGATTATCTGCCCTCCCTGGTGGCCTGCCCAGAGCAGGTGGAGGGTCCCAGTCCTCCATGGCTCTCAGGGTAGAAACAAAGCTGTGGTGGCCACAAGGCCTTGCCAGACCTGCCTCCTGTTGTCCCCCCCCCCCCCCCCCCCCCCCCCCCCCGTGGGCACCTCGCTGGCTTTCCTTCAGCCACAGGGGCCTCCTGGTTGTTCCTCCCACATCCCAGGCCCGGTACTACCCCCGGGCTTTGGATGTGCCATTCCCTCTGCCCGGGTGGCTCTTCCCCAAGTGTTCTCTTGGCACCCTCTTTTATCTCCTCCAGTCCTCTGATGTCACCTCCAAGAGGCCCTCAACCACCCCTGGTAAACTGCTCTCGTGCCACACACTCTGGTTTGCCTCTTGTGGTCTTATTTTCTCTCAACACTTAAACCAGCTGGTGTTTTATGTATGTGTGCATTTATTTGTGTTGTCTTCCTCCCACTGGGGCGGAAGTTCCACCAGGGCAGGGATTTTTGTCTGTTCACCCATCACATCCCTGTGCATGGATGAGTAGGTGCACGGACGGGGTGATGGAGGGGTGGGTGGCCGGGTGGGTGATGGAGGGCGGATGAATGGATGATGGGTGAGATGGACGGTGGATTGGTGGGTGGATGGGTGGGTGGGTAGATGGACGATGAGTGGATAGATGGGTGGGTGATGGGTGGGTGAGGGGGGTTGGCGATTGACCCGGCTGCCACGACGTAGAGAAGACATGGGCATAGGCTCATGTGAGTTGCCCAGTGAGACGAGATGAGCAGGCCAGCTTGAACCCGGTGGGTGCGCACCGGTGCGAGGACCCAGCAGTGATCCTACAGTCACTTTGTGGACAGACCTCAAAAGCAGGGTGCTCGTCACTTGCGACTTCTGCCCTTGAGCCCCTCCCCTCCTGTTCTGACCCAGGCTGCCCCGTCCTGCCCCGTCCCCTGGGGAGATCCGCTGTTGTGCTGAGACTAGGCCAGGCCCGAGCCTGGTCACACCCTGTTCCTTGCCCTCGACGCCTCCTAGTCCTGGAGTCCAGCTGAGTTCTGGGAAGGGTGGTCAGCAAGCCTGGCCTCTGGGCCTCGGTTTCCTCCCCGAGAAAGCAGCTGTCTTGAGGGTCAGGTGATGGGCCCAGGACGGGCACACGGTGAAAGACGCTGGGGAACGTGCGCTGCCCCGGCTGTTCTTGGTCATGTCTTGGAGAGCGGGAGGCCCGGGAGCTGGGGCTCGGCTGGGGAGGACCAGGCGCGGGCGGGGGGCCGGGGCGCAGCGAGCCGGGTGGCTTGTGATTGCAGCCTTGCTGTCCCAGAGCCTCCCCCCACGCCCGCCCGTCTGGCAGATGGGGAGGCCGAGGCCCCAGGCCGGGCCACTTCCTTCCTGAGGCAGCGCCCGTCTCCCTGCAAGGCAGGGTGAGGAGGTGAGGGGGGACCAGCACGGGTGGGCACGGACAGGCCGAGGCAGGAGGGCTAGGCGGGCCCCACACTCAGGCCTGTGGCCAGGCCCTGTCCAGAGCCTGCGCGTGCTCCTTGGCCAGCAGCCGCAGGGACGCCTCCTCCAGGGTGAAGCCCTCCGCGAAGGCCGGACCAAAGGCGTGGGGCCCGAACGACGCCTGCAGCCCGGGGCCCGGGGCCAGGAGGCGCGGGAGGCCCGGCACGGCGGGGGGTGCGGGGCCCAGCCAGGGCTCCAGGGGCAGTGGCATGGCTGGCGGGCGGGCAAAGGGCAGCGACGGGGCCTCGGGGAGCCTTGGGGCTGCCACAGGCCCGGAGCCTGACTCCAGACGCTCCTGGCGGCGCCACTTGGCCCGGCGGTTCTGGAACCACACCTGGAGGTGGTGAGAGGGGTGCTCCCAGCTGAGGGCCCGGCCACCCCTCGCTCCACCGTGAGCTGCTCGGGGCTCCTGCCGTGCGGGGTCCTGCCTGCTGCTGTGCCTCAAGGGGATGGTGTCTCGGGAGAAGGTCCCCCCAAGGCCCCCACCAGGTCAGCCGAGGTCCCCTGAAGCTCGGCCCTCCTGGCCTCAGCTGGGGACACCCTGCACGGGCTGCGCCCCCCGGCCCACCCCCTGGGTGCCGGCAGGATGGGAACCCTCCGGTGGCACCCCTCCACAGCTGGTGCCCAGAGAGACACCCACCTTCCTTCCTTCTTTAAAAGATTTCAAGTACCCTTAGACCCAGCGTGGGGCTGGAACCCCCAACCCCGAGATCAGGAGTCACTCGCTCTACCTGCTGAGCCAGCCGCGCCCCCGACCCTTTCTGCTTTCTAACTGGAAAACCTGTGCTCCGGCGCCAGGGTCCCAGTCCCACATCCCCTCCTTCCCGGATGTCCAGGTCTCCCGCCTGCGCTCCTCCCGGGGCCGCCGGGCGCCCTCACCTGCACGCGCACCTCGGGCAGGTGCACCTTGGCCGCCAGCTCCTCGCGGCTGTACACGTCTGGGTAGTGCGACGCCTCGAACGCCCTCTCCAGCTGGTGCAGCTGGTACGTGGTGAAGGTCGTGCGGTTCCTGCGGTGCTTCTTCTTGGGGGTCTCCTCACCGGGGCCCGGGCCCCCCGCCTCTGCCGCCGGCCCCTCCCCGGGGCTCAGGAACATGGCTTCTCCTCGGCCCCCTGGGGGGCGGCAGGGCAGGGGGCCGTGAGGCGGGCCCCGGTCTGCCGGTCTGTCCCTCCACCTGTGTCCCCTCCCGCCCGAGCTCTCCCTCGTGGCCTCCGGCCCCCACCCCCGCTTTCGTCCGTCCGTCCATCTCCGGGTGCCTAGGACGCCGCCCCCAGAGCCCCCCTGGCCCCGCTCAGTACTCACCGCCGCCGGCAGCCCCTCGGCCCCCCAGCGTCCACGCGGGCCCGGCGCCCCGACTGCTGCTGGCCCGGCCCTGCCAGACCCGAGCGGGTTGGGGTCTGCGAGGAGATTAGCGCCAGGTGATTAATCGGGGCCCCTCCCGCCCGGCTGGCCTGGCTGGCCGCTCTGAGCTGCAGGGGGCGGGCACGGGGGAGGGAGGCTGGGCTCCAGAGGGGTGAGCTCCCCTTGCGGGGGGACCCGGCCAGGGCCTCCCCCTCTCCGGGCCTCGGCTTCCCCGGGACCTACCTGATGGGCTCTCACGGGGCAAGGGGGGATGAGGGAGCGGGCGCCGTGACTGCGTACAGGGCGTGCTCGGGGAGTGTCCACTGCTACTGGTTTTATCAGCTGGGGCCAGAGAGGTGCTCTCAGCCACACAGGTGCTGGGGGGCCGTTCCCGTCGGCCCCGGACAGTGAGCTGGCCAGGGAGTAGGGGGCATTGTTGCTGGGTTTTGAGGAATGAATAGAAGTTCACTCTTCATCCATGCAGTGGACATTATTGAGCACGAGCTATACACCAGGAACTGTTCACGGCGGTGAACAAAACAGACTTGGAGCTGACATCCTAGTAGGGGAGGTAGACAACCAGCAAATAAGATGCGAGCGTGTCAGGGGGTCACAGGCTAGCGAGGAAACGCAAGCAGGGGAGAGAAGGGGGAACGGAGGGTGGGCTATTGTAGAGAAAGTCCTTGGAATGGAGGATGGAGCAGGAGGCTAAGACTGTGGACACAAGGCGTGGAAGGGGAGGGTACTGGGGAGCCATGGGAGGTCGTGGAGCAGGGAAGGGATGCAGTCAGATGGCATTTTGGGTGAGTATGTATTGTGGGCAAGATGGGAGGCCAGGAGGAAGCTGGGGCCTGAGCAGGCAGGGCTGTGGGGATGGAAGTGGGGGGATGGGGGGCAGGGGAACATCCCCGGGGAGAAAGTTCGGGGAAGAGGGAGGAGCTGGTGATACCCAGGCCCCTGTTTTGGGGACAAGTGGATGACAGGATTGTTCCAGAGGCTGAGCAGGTTCCATGGAAGCCCCTGAGCCTGGTTTACTCCCCACAAAGGAGCCTGGGGCCCAAGGGGAGGGGAAAGGAGAGGTGGGGACCTGGGGGGGGCAAGAAAATGTCTGATGGATTTAGTGACATGGAGGACGGAGGGAGATGGTGTCTGGCATGAGGCAGGAGGCCCTGGAGGGTGAGCACGGACCAGGGAGCAAGTGGGGCGGGGAGAGGGCACCTGCCAGGGAGCTAGTGGGGCGGGGAGAGGGCACCTGCCAGGGAGCTAGTGGGGCGGGGAGAGGGCACCTGCCAGGGAGCAAGTGGGGCGGGGAGAGGGCACCTGCCAGGGAGCTAGTGGGGCGGGGAGAGGGCACCTGCCCTAACGGAGGCTTCGAAGGGAGGGGCCCGCGGGAGGGAGCAGCGCCCGTGCACCCGCACACACGGTGGGGCGGCCGGCCCAGGAGGGGGTCCACGGCCTTGCGCGGCCAGGATGCAGAACCAGCTGCGGGTCCGGCTGTGGGGGGGGCGGGCAAGGAGGCCCTGGAGGACACCCTGCCCCGGGCGGGAGGGCAGCAGGTGCTCCCCGAGGCTCCCTGGGACCTGCCCCGTCGGTGAGGGGGGCTCGGGGGCCAGGGGCACGAGGCCTGGGGTGGGGGGCGGGGGAGGCTCCCTGATTCCCTAATTGCTTCCTTGCTAACGAGCTGCTCTGTTCTCAGGCCCCAATTAGCTAATTGGCCCGGGGAGGTTAAGAGGCTGCAGGAGGATCAGGCGTTAGGCGCAGGGGCTCTGCTGGCTTAGCGGATGCGGCTGAGGGTGCAGACGCTGTGTCAGCTTAGAGGACCGGATTAGGGGCTGGGTGGGGCGGGGCCCGGTGTCCCCTCCAGCTGGATTAGGTGGGGGTCAGGCCACCCTCAGCCTCCTATCCCTCCACCTGGAAGGGGCTTCCTGAAGCCCCTTCAGGGGCTAGTGGGGAAACTGAACCCAGAAGGGGGCAGGACTTCAGGGGGGCACTGCAGGAGGTCAGTGTGACCTTGGCAAAGTCCCCGGCTGAGGCTGTGTCAGGCGCAGGCGGGCCAGCCACCATGGGAGGGTGTGCTGTGGGGTGGGGCCCCTTCTGGCATGGGGGGTTCCTGGGATGAGGGAACCCCTGGGAACATCAGGGGGTGGGGGTGATGGGGTCACAGCACTGAGCACCAGCTGTGTGTGCTGGATCGCTGGGATGAGCCTTCAGGTCCCTACCCCCACCCCGAGGCTGCTGGGGTGCAGGGGGGGACTGACCCGTGTGTCCCCGTCCCCGAAATGCTCTCCATTGGGGGCGGCTGGTCGCCACAGGTCGGGGTCAGGGCCACAGAGCGGAGGGTGAATCAGACTCAGACCCCGGGGGTGTGGGCCTGGGCCCCAGCCCCCGAGTGGGTGTAGATGGGGGGCGGGGCCAGTGCTCCTCAGCCCGTCCCCCACCCCAGTCACTGGGTGGTACCGAGCACCCCCTGGCAGGCCACCGCGGGGCAGAGGTTCCCCGGGCTCCCACAGGCCCACCCTGAGGGGCAGGGGTGCTGGAGCCTGGACCTCCCGAGGGTACGACGGTGGGAACCATGGGTGACGGCAGGCCTGTGGGGGGGCTGTGGTCCTGGCCGGGGGCTCCATCCCTGCGCACCTGTGTGCCCACGGCGGCTGCAAGGCCCTGGCTGGGGTGGGTGATCGGCCCGGGCTGAGTGATGGGGGTCCCCTGGGGTTCACCCCTGGGGTGAAGGACGCCAAGGGTTGTAGAGAGACACAGACACCCACAGTCCTTGGAACCAGTCTTTATGGAGGCGCTGCCCCGGTCCTCCCTGGGTGTAGGGTGCCCACGGGCTGCCCGGAGCCCCACGTGGGCGGCTCCCTGGCCCTGACCCTCCCGAGGCCTGGCCCCATGCCCGCCCCGCACCCGCCCCGCGCCCTCCGCTCTCTCCTCTGGGGCCTGCGGCCCCCGGGCAGGGTCAGGGCTCCTGGCCGCGGGGCGAGGAGGAACTGTCCGTGTCCTGGCCCCCCACCAGGGCCGGGGCCCCCGCGCTGCGCAGCTCCCGGGCCAGCTTCTCTGCCAGTTTTCGGAAGGGCGGCCGGCGGGCAGGCTCAGCCTCCCAGCAGCTGCCCATGAGGGCATGGATGGGGCCCGGGCAGCCCTCGGGGGGCTCCATGCGGTACCCCTTCTCCACGGCCTCGGACACCTCCTTCAGCGACTGTGGGCAGAGGGCACACCGGCATGGCTGGGGTCAGGGCCTTGGCGGCCAGACCTGCGGGGCACCCGGCGCCTCCCCAACACCCCACTCACCATCTTGGGGTATGGAGCCCGGCCGTATGAGAACACCTCCCACAGAAGCACCCCGAAACTCCAGACATCCGACTTGCTGGAGAACTTCTGTGGGGCCCAGGATTGGGGTGAGGAGGGCCCCGAGGGGCTTGTGCACCAGTCCCCTGCCCGGGGACTCGGACTCCGTGCGGGGTTGGGGGGGTGTTCTTGTTATTCTTGGCCTGGCATGGAGCCCGTCTGTGTCAGAAACGGGGAGACGGAGGCCCAGAGGGTCCCACAAGCGAGAGGCCAGACGCAGGGTCACACAGTGGGCAGAACTGGGGCTTCAGGGGTCCCGGGGGCAGAGGGGCGCTCACCCCGTGTTTGAGAGCCTCGGGTGCCGTCCACTTGACCGGAAGCCGGCTTGAGTCCAGCCCCTTCCGCTCGGCTTTGGCCAGACCGAAGTCACTGACCTTGGCCACCAGGTCCTCGGAAATGAGGATGTTGCGCGCGGCAAGGTCTCGATGCACCAGCTTCTTGCTCTCCAGGTACTCCATGCCCTCAGCGACGTGCCTGCGGCGGTGGTGCGACGCTGCCAACGCCCCAGGCCAGGCCGGCCCCGCTCCATGCCCCAGTCTCCCCCTGACCTGGGAGGGCCCCCGTCCCCGCGCCCCGGGGAACCCCACTCACAGGGAAAACTGCAGGAGCTGGGAGGTGCTCACAAGGGCCCGGCCTCGGGTCCGCAGAAAGTTCACCAGGTTGCCCTGTGGGGAAGGGAAGTGGGTCTGGGGGCCTCAAGCCACTCTGCGGCCCCCCCCAAACCCTGATGGCACCTCAGGCCCCACCCCCACCTTGCTCACGTGCTCCATGACGATGTAGAGCCCCTGGTGCAGGATGACGCCCAGCAGACGCACCAGGTTCTTATGCTGCATCTTCCTGGGGGGCCGGCAGGCGTGCCGTGAGGGCGCGGCTGGGACCCCTACCCCGGGACGCCCGCCACCCACCCCCGCGACCCCCGGACTCACGTCATGACCGCCGTCTCGTCCAGGAAGGCCTGGGCCGTCACATCGCACTTAATGTTCTTCACGGCCACCTTCTGCCCCAAGTACTCACCCTGGAGGACCGCTGGGGGGGGGGGGGG
Source organism: Canis lupus baileyi (assembly GCF_048164855.1). Lineage (NCBI taxonomy): Eukaryota > Metazoa > Chordata > Mammalia > Carnivora > Canidae > Canis > Canis lupus. Next base: position 57,361,600 of record NC_132856.1, on the reverse strand, counting down.
GGGGCGTGGGGACAGACAGATGGAAATACCCGCTGTCCCGACCCCGCGTACACCGACACAGCAGTGGGGAGCCCCTCAGCCTCCGCGCTGCTCAGAGAATCACCGGGGTGAGGTCTGCAAACTGCAGCCGTGGGCAGAGCCGCCCCGGACAGCGGACCCCGGCATTTTGCGAGGCCCCTAAGTTCTGAGCGGGTTTTGCATTTTTAAATGTTTGAGAAAAAAAATCAAAAGAGGAATAATACTTTGCAACAAATGAAAATTTACACGAAGTTCACATTTCAGCGTCCAGAAATAAAGTTTTATCGGCACGTGGCCGCGCCCGTTCATTCCCGCCGCAGAGGCAGAGCTGGACACACGTGACACGGGCTGTGGCGCTCAGGCCCCGCTCCAAGCCCCAGAGCCTTCCAGAACAGTCTCCGGGAGTCCGGGAGTGGCGTTCCAGGCGCGGGGCCCGGAGGCATGCAGGCACCCCACGGCCCCCGAGCGGACGCCAGCCCCCCTCCCGGAGCAGGTGGTGACGCGGGTGTGGATTAATCCACCCCTAAACCTGAGCGCACCCCCCGCAGCCCCCGACCCGGGCCTCCACTCACCTCCAAACTCACCCTCTCCTATCCGCGCACCCAGCGTCAGATGCTGCAGGTTCAGTAACCAGCCGGCTGTGGGGTGGGGACGGGCTCAGAGGGGAACGGCCCCCCCACAGCGAGGGGCCAGGTGGTGTCCCCCCCAATTTGGGTGGCTGCTGCTCCTGGAGGTGGCCCAAGGGCTAGTCCGGGACACCCCATCCAGCGCTGGAGAGCAGCAGAGCCCGTGGGCCTCAGGGCCCGAGGAAAGGGGCTTGGGGACGGTAAGGCCCCAGCCCTGCTCCCCAGGAGCGCCCACCCGGCCCGGGGGCGTGGGCAGCCCCATTAGGGCCACCCCTCTCTACCTGGAGACCGCGGCCCTCCACGTACCCCAGGGGCTCCTCCCTTTACAGTCCTTTGCTCTGGCCACCCCGACACAGCAAAACAGCAAACAGGGAGACTGCTAACGCTTCTGGAGTCTTCCGACAAAGGTTCCAGAATCTTCCCATGCTCTACGTGGTCATCTGTGGTCCAGCCTCCCTGACCCATGCCTCAGACATGCCCGTGTTCTCCCAGCCTCTCTCCTCTAGTAGGTTCCACGGGCCGCTTCCCCTTCCTCCCCAAAGCGCCCCCTCCAAATCTCGAGCCTGAGTTGCAGTCAGGCACAGGGACACCAGCCTCCCCTCGGGCCCGACCCCGACACGGGAGAGACGAGCTTCCAAGGAGGCAGCCAGGACCACCGGGTTCAAGGGTCAAGGGCAGTGGCCGTGGACGGGCCTTGCACATGAACCAAGAAAGATGGCTGGGCCACGAGGGAAGGTTCTAGAAGGCAGGGTGGATTTTCACCGTAGAATGTCCCCTCGGGGGGCACCGAAGCAGGGGTCCGGTGGAAGGGGAGTGCCCCCCAGGGAGGAGGTGGTCTGACGGCCGGGGCTGAGGCGGCCCGTGGCCCAGGCGACGGGCAGATGACGGACACGTGCAAGCAGCCACAGGCGTGGGGATGCGCTCCCTCGGGCTGATGGGTATCTGTGGGCGCCCCTGCCCGGCCCGGGGGCTGCCCCCCGCCTTCCGCTCACAGTGCCAGGCACCGGGGCCCAGTGGGGGGCGGACCCGCACCTTTGGCCAGCTCCTCCTCTGCGGACCTGGTGCCCTGCTTCCTCTTGGGCTTCACCAGCTTCGTGCAGATGGCTCCCTTGTCCTTGCTGTAGTGCTGCAGGGAGGGGCAGCGCGGGGGAGCCGTGAGGCGGCCCCGGGTGCGGGGGACCCTGCTTCTGCGCCCCTCCCCGGGGGGTGCTCTCTGAATGGGGTGGGCAGGAGCTGGGGAGGAGAGGGGTTTGCTTCCCACTGGGGGAGTTGGGCTGGTTTCCATGGGAACGGAGAGGATGCTAGGAAACAGGAGGATCCTGGGGAAGGTGGGGCGGTGGTCCCTGGCTTAGTGTCAACTTGGAGGTTCCTAGGGGTCCCCAGAGGAGCCAGCCCAGCCCGTCCCTAGAGGTGGACGCAGAGGACTCAGACCACCTGTGGGGTTGCTGGGCTGTGGAGACAGCCCCTCCTTCCCACCCTGCGACACATGAGGCTTCGGGTACCCGGGGCCCACCCGGTTGCCACAACAGGACAGGGGGGCCCTGGGGTCCCTCCATCTCCACAGCTCAGACCACACGGCTCTGGGGGGGCCTGGGCCCCGGGGGGCCGCACCTCCACCATGTCCATGAGGTTGCAGAAGCAGACGGCCTCGTCGATGGTCAGGTGGCCGTCGCGGTGCAGCACGCGGTAGTGGATGACATCACGGCCGAAGCTCACGCACAGCACGTAGTCGCCGGGGTGCCGCGCTGACTCGCGCACCAGGAACAGCCCGTCCTCGGGCGGCTGCAGCTGCTGCACGGCCTCCTGCCCGGAGATCTTGCCGTGGAACCACCTGCGGCCGGAGGCGGGAAGGGCACGCTGGGCGGGTCGGCCAGGCCCCCCTGCCGCCCGCCCCGGGGCGCCCCGCGACTCACGGCATGAGGCTGAGCTTGGGGTCGGCCGACAGGGCCTCTCGCTCCCGCAGCGCCCCCGCCGCCAGCAGACCCTCCTGGCCGCTGGCGTGGTGCTTCGCGCGGTACCAGCTCTTGCTCTGCCAGGGAGGGAGCCAGGAGTCGGTGTGTGTGTGTGTGTGTGTGTGTGTGTGTGTGTCAGGGCAGGGGTGTCCTGGCAGAGACACATGTCCCCAAGCGCGCCCAGGCCCTCTGGCCACCGCTCACCTCACAGGCCTCCAGGATGGTGACCACGTCGCCCTTGCGGAAGGCCAGCTCTCCCGGCTTGGGGCGCATGTGCTCACACTTGGTGATGCATTGGGTGCCTGGGGCCCAGCGCCTCTGAGAGGGGGTGGGGGGCAAAGGGGCATGAGGGGGAGGCCCAGGGCGTGGAGGACAGGGGATTTGGGCGAAAGACAGCAAGGCAGACACAGAAGGAGCAGAAATCAAGAGGGAGCAGCCAAGGCAGAAACATCAGTCACAAACCCAGGTACCCAGCGCAGAAAGTCAGGAAGGAAAGGTGACACAAGTGTCACACCAACTGACAATGTTACAGCAGGCAGCGTCTTCCCGAAGGGGGCAGGCGTCACCAAGTGCAGCCCGGGGACAGCGGGCTAAGGTCCCCGGGGGGGGGGGACTGAGCGGAGGACCAGCCGGGACACAGGCCCCGGGGTTGGGGGTACTCACCGTTGGCATCCTGGCTGAGATGCGCGTGGGGTGCCAGGCACGGAGGAAGTGAGGGCTCACCTGGGGGCGGGCAGAGACCAGCTGCAGAGACCAGCTGCGGAGCCCAGACTGGGGGCCGGCTGGGGCCCGGGGCCATTCCTGACTAACCACTTCCCGCCCAGGCCTGGTGGAGGCAAGCGCAGGAGGGCATCCCCATGAGGGCCTCCAGGGGGTGGCTCCCCAAGCCCCCTGGGAGCGGTGGTCTCTACCCACAGGGGTTCCTTATCACCGTCGCAGCCATGGAACCTCTGCGAGGGAACCGCAGAGTCTAGCCCCGCCACGGTCCCGAGAGGGAAACAGAGGCCCGAGGTGGGCACGGAGCAAGCGGCCACCGGGTGGGCAGGGCTGAAGCGCCACGTTCAGGCCCCAGCAGGCACACGGTGGGTGGGGGACGCGGTGCCACCTAATTGAGTTGGTTCTTCCTCTTTTCTGCTAAGTGGGCAGGAGCAGGGCAAGGAAACAGGATGATTCAAGGTCATTCCTAAGTATCTCTGAACCTAGGGTGGGGCCCGGGGGGGGGAGGGGGCATGCAGCCCCGCCGGGCTCCTCTGGCCCTCGGAGCCCTCGGCTGAACCTCTCCCATGCCCCCCAGTCCCGATGCCAACCTGGGACAGACACGCGGTGTCTCACCACTGCTGGGTGGGGGCTTTTCCAGGCCTTTCCTCCTGCACGGACCCCACAGCAGGTGGCTGGGCTGCGGCGAGGGTTGGGGGCACGAGCCTCTGCCCCTCCAGGACTGCCCCCCCCCCGTAAGTCCCCAGCCCCCCGCCCCGTGTACTCACACGCATACTGATCCATGTACACACGAGCACACACAGAAACACACGGGGCTTGGACACAGGTGGACACAGGTGCCCACAGGCGCGGGTGTGCAAGCAAAAGCACGTTCACCTAGAGACAGGTGTGTACACTTCTACACACGTGTACACGCGGACAGACTCTGAGACAGCCAGCAACGCGGGTACCTGTCCCCCCAGCACACACGCAGCCCCACACTTGGACACCTGGGCGCCAGACACTGGGCCACCGGGGCACGCAGGGCCGCACGCAGGGCCGCGCACACGCGAGCACCCCTCCACGTGGACGCGCGGATACACACACCGGGAGCTCGCAGACGCGCACACTCGCGCCCAGAACCCCCCCACCCGGCGCCCGATGGCCGCGAAGCACCCGCCGCCCCAGCCGCGTGCCCGCCGCGCACACTCGCGCGCGCCCCGGACCCCCGCCGCACGCCGGGCGCCCCTCCCCCGCGGCCCCCTCCCCGCGCCTGTCCCCTCCCCCCGCCGCCGCGCTCACCTGCTCAGGGGGCGCCCCCGGGCCGCGCCCCGCGCCCACACCCAGGAGGGCCCCCGCGCGCCGGCTGCGCACCCCCAGGCAGCCCCGGCTGCACAACTTGGAACAAGTTGCTCCGTTTCCTCATTTTGGGGTGGGGGGGCAGGGCCGGGGGAGCGGGGGAGCGGGAGGCGCCGCGGCCGGGAGCCCCCGCAGGTCCTAGCGCCGGCCGCACTGCGGTCTCCTCCGCGCGCCGCCGCCGCCGCCGCCGCCGCGGCCCCTCCCCGCCCCGCCCCGCCCGAGGCCCCCGCGCCGCCCGCCCCGCCCGAGGGGGGCCGGGGCGCTCGCCAGCTGCCCCCTCCCCGGCCCGGTGCCGCGGGGCGCGCACCCCGCCCACCTGGAAGCCCAGGCCGCGGGGCGCGGGGCGGGTGCCGCGCACGGGGCGGGGGGCGAGGCGGGAACGCGAGAGTGAGCTGCCCGTCCGGGGAGAGAAGCAAGCCGCAGAGCCCGGACGCCGCAGGGATTCCAACGCGCTCGCTCACCTCCCTGCCAGGAGGGTCGTTGGCGTCTGGTGCAAAGAAGTGCTCAGAAATGCCGCCGGTCACCAGTGCTGTTAGGATCGCCAGCAACAGTAAGGGGGTGTGGGGGCCCCGGAAGAAAGGTCACGGGGACCCGGGGAACCCGAGGCCTCGGGCTGGTGCGGCCGCCTCGGAGGGCGCAGTGGAGCCCGCCCGGGTCAACCCGCTGAGCCGGGGCTCGACCTCCCTCCGCGGGGCCCGCACCGCGGCTTCGACCTCGGACCTGGCGCAGCGGTTCAGTCGCTGCACATCTGGGGCCGGCGCCCTGGGCCTGGCCTGGGCGCCCAGCGAGCTCTGCTTCTCCTCGGGGAGTCCGCTTGGACCAGCATGGAGCTGGTGGGAGGCGGTGATGAGCCAGGACGCCCGGGAGCCCGAGTCCTGCGGCCCCAAGATGCCCACTTGCCCAAAAGCCTAAGTAAATGTCTGTGCTCTAAGGCATCATGTGGTTTCTCAGAATACAGGCCCAGTTGCAGAATTACAAAACATCCCTATTATGGAATATTATAGAACAAAAACTAGGAAATCATGTGTATCAAGGTTCTAGAATCAACAGTTGTCGAAAACCACCCCCACCACCCCCACCACCCCCACGCCGTGACACAACCCAGACAGCACCACCCTGTCCTGTTATACAGGAGAGCATAAGTCCAACGGGGAAAGTTCTAGAAGGAGACCCTCCAGATGGCACCAGGGTTATCCCAGCGAGGGCAGGGGGCAGGGGAGGGGAGCCCCGGAGGGAGAAGACGGCTGTCCTTCCTTTCCTTCCAGGTGGTGGAGTTCCCAGAAGTGGTAGTGTTGGCAGGGAGGGTGCCCTAGCATCTTCCTGCTAATAAGCAGGGGTCCCCGGGCTCCCCGGGCTCCCCAGGCTCCCCGGGGCCGGCTGCTGGGAGTCCTGGGGTCTCGCCCCACCTCCCAACCACAGGCACTGCTGTGGACCCAGGGCTGGGGACCCTGCCACCAGCATTCTGCTGGGTCACGGGGCCACCATATATGGCAAAGCATCATCACTTGCCTGAAATAGAAACATTGAAATAGCCACAGGAAGCCCAGCAGCACCAGTAGATTCAGACCAGAGTCAGAGGTCCCACGATGGGGTTCGCCTGCTGTCGCCTCAGCGGGGACGGAGCCCGTGTGTAAAGCTGGAGGAGGCCCTGACACCCCAGGGAAGCTCTCTCCTTGACGCTGTCAGGGAGATGGGGAGCGGTTGAGGGGGGCTGGCTTGCTCCCTCAGTGAATCAATACTTGGTGTCTGAGTGGTACCCGCGTCTTCCCCGGCACCCCATGGACCCTTGTCCCACACTCTGGAAGGCCCTACCCCAGAAGGAGAGATCAGAGGGCCCACAGGGGCTGGACTGGAGAAAGACAGACTTCAGTGGGCAGCACCAGGTTCCCCAATCTCCAAGGAGGGCTGACCTGGGGTGCAGGGGGCCCCCCAGCATACGGGCACCTGACTCCAGGGAGCGAGGTTTGAGTCCATGGCTTATTTGGGGTGAACTCCCCATCCCCGAAGGCATTCAAGTGTTGGCCACTTTGAATCTCAAAGACAAAGATGGGAATTCCAGGCCTCAGAGGTGGGAACCCCTAGTTTCTCCTCCTCCTGCCAGGAGCGGGGTGTGGGGGAACTTGGGGGACTTGCCCCTTCCTCTGCCAGCCTGAAGCCAGCCGGCAGCCACACCAGCAGGCTGGACTCCAGAGCTACCCAGCCCCGCGCTGCTCACCCCCCATATTTCTGTCCTGTCAACGTGATTGTGGAAAATCCCTGACGCCCCAGGCCACCCGCTGGTGCAGGTGACACAGAAGGCCCCCCCGGGCTCCCTAGTTGCCTCCAGTGTTTCTCCTTGCCATCACTCACCTTCCGCTGCGTGCCCAAGGATGAAGATGTGACTGCGCGCCCCCGGGCCCCGCTGTGAGTCCTCCCAGAGCTCCCCGCCACCGCCACTGAGGCGCTGGGTCTGGCACTCAGAGCTCTTCCCGTGCAGGAGTTTGCGTCCCCTTGTGCCACCTGTCCCTTCTGCCTGCAGTGCCCTGCCACCTCACCCGGCCGGTGTCCCCCGCTCATGCCCCCCTCAACTGGCAGCATGTCGGTGAAGCCTTCTTGGATGCCCGCGCCCTGCTCACAGCAAGACCCGGCCCCGGGAAGACCCCCCGCGGGAGGCCCTGGCCCTCTGGTCTCGCTGTGTCGCGCTGGCCGTGGACCTGGCCTTGGTGACCGAGCCCTCGGCCCGCCGGGGAAGGAGCCCAGTCCCAGTGATGTGGGAAACAAAGGCAGAAGGAAATTATTCCATTTCCTTACTCCCTACAGCCCGCTGACAAAGTCCTTGCAACGGGCAGAGCGACCTTCCTCTAGGGACTCGGCTGCCTCGATGTGACGCTCTGCCAAGGGCAAGAGGCAGCCCTAGCCCGACCCCAGGACCCTGTGCATCTACTCTGACATACAAAAATCCGGGGGATCCCTGGGTGGCTCAGCGGTTTAGCGCCTGCCTTCGGCCCAGGGCGCAATCCTGGAGTCCCGGGATCGAATCCCGCGTCAGGCTCCCGGCATGGAGCCTGCTTCTCCCTCCTCCTGTGTCTCTGCCTCTCTCTCTCTCTATGTCTATCATAAATAAATAAATCTTAAAAAAAAAAAAGAGCCTGTCCTCTATTTAAAAAAAAAATCCCTTTGGAAACTTCCTTTATCTTTACCCCCCAAGATATCACCCTCCGAGCGATCATCCACCAAGCATATGACCCCGCCCCCGACGTCTATCTGAAGGGTATCATGACTGAGTTTTTGCTAAATAATAATAAATGATCTTTCCCAACAATAGCTAGCCCCCTCGGGATCCGGGAAACCTTGTTCCCAAAATACCTGGGAGGCTTACACTCTCCCTAACCCGCTCTCAGCTTGAGAGTGTATCATGGGCCATCCTCCTGACCCCATAATGGGCAGCTCTTTCTGCCCACGGGCCCCGGGCCTCGCACTTTAATAAATCCACCTTCTTGCATCAAAGACGTCTCAAGGATTCTTTGTGGGCCGTCAGCTTCGAACCCTCACGTCTCCCCTACATCAGCAAGACGGCAGGGGCTGAATCCTGCAGGAAGAAAGAATGCAAATCCTTGGATCCTGCCAGAGGTCACGCTACGACTAGTGCTGGAAGCCACTGGTTGCTTTTTGGGTTGCTTCTGAGGCGGGTTTCTGCTACCTGCAAGCAGAAGGAATCCTAATACCGAAAACGGGGCAGGAAGTAGGGCGGTGGAAAGACTTGGAGAAGCTGATTAGATTTCCCTCAACCCAGTCAGGAAGCGGGATCTCTTGGGTGCGCCCTCCCACGATTCCATAAATCTGCCCGCCACCCATCCCTCACCTGCGGCAGAAGGACCCCGAGGGACCCCTTCAATCCCTCCCCAACGCCTTTCCTTCTTTATTTCTTTATCCAAATCTCACTCTGCTTCCCTCCTACCTTTCTCCTGTTTGGGCTGTTGCGATTTGGGTGGGGAGTTGGGGGGGCCGATCCCCTCCTTCTGGAATTGGAGCAGCTGAGTTCCAGAGAGGCAAAGCAACTAGTCCCTGCTCACGCAGCTGGCCGGGGCTACACACCAGGCCTGCGGACTCCACTCAGGGGGGCTGTAAGCTTCTCAAAGGCAGAGCTCGTTTCTTCTTCTTTACTAATACGGATGAAGGTCAACGTAGGCAATGAACAGGGGGGGTCATGTGACCTGCCCTTCACATAGTGCATCGGTCAGTTACGGACGGAGGACCCCCAAGTGCGAGAGGCTTGAACTAGACAGAAGGTAAATCTCTGAGGGGTGTGCTCCTGGGCAATGTCAGGAACCGGGGCTCCTGCCGTCTTGCTGCTCTGCCTTTCATAGCACGCGAACTTCCATCTCTTGCGCTAAGAGGGCTGCTCAAGCTCCAGCCCTCCCATGTGCATTCCAGCCAACAGGAAGCAGGAAACTGGGGGGGGAAAGGTTCACCTCTTCTCCTTAAGGCCTCTTCCTGGGGATGCCCGGGGCAGGGTGTGTGTGTGTGTGTGTGTGTGTGTGTGTGTGTGTGTGAGTGGTTGAGCGTCTGCCTTTGGCTCAGGTTGTGATCCCGGCGTCCTGGGATCGAGTCCTGCATCCGGTTCCCGCTTCTCCCTCTGCCTGTGTCTCTGCCTCTCTCTCTCTGTGTCTCTCATGAAAATCTTTAAAACATAAAAATTTAAAAAAATAAATAAATACATAAAGCCTCTTCCTGGAAGATTCACGGTGACACCTTTGCTTCATTCCACTGGATGGAACTTAGCCACGAGGTCAAAATCAGTAGCAGGGGAAGCTGGGAAATGTAGTCTTTACAGCGTAGCAGGGCAGGGCAGGGCAGGGGGAGGCAAAGAAGCTTCCTCAAAGCCCTGTTCCCACCCCAGGGCCTTTGCCTCAGCTGTGCCTTCTGCCGGGGCACTTCCCCAGACATACCTTACAGAATATTGCAACGTGCTGACACTTCACGTCCCCGCCCCTTGGAGCTCTGCAGAGCTCCCGTAGTCTAACTGACCATATATGCTGTTTGTTTTTCTTGTTGCTGGCCGCATCCTCTCTCGAACATCAGCTCCCCCGAGGGCAGGGATTTTGGACTGTGTCATTCATTGCTGTGGCCTCTGTACCTGGCACACAGGAGATGCTCAGAACCTATTTTTTGTTTTGTTTTGTTTTATTTTTAAGCCAGTGAATATCGGGGAGGGGAGAGGTAACGGCAGTGAAGACACCTGTGCGCTGACCACTTTCATTGTACCCATTTACAGACGTGAAAAACTAAGGCTCAGAGGGTTCTGCGGCTCACCCCAGGACACAGGAAGTAGGCAGGCTGAACTTTTTAACCCAGGGCTGTCAGGGTCCAGGGCCCCACACTCCAGCTGCACAGCAAGCATCCGAGAGACCACCCGTCCGAAGAGTTTTATAGAGGGCAGGTGAGGCAGGCCAGCGGCAGCCAGGTGTAGGAACAGCTACACCCTAGTGGATCTTCCGCTGGAGCATGTGGCCAGGTCAGACTGCCCCAATTAGTACACCTTTAAATTTAGCTTTCCCTTCCCTGCCAGGGGACTTGGGGATTCGGCGGAGGAACACTCCGCTCTTTCGAGGAAAATTGCTGCATCGCTCGCTCTGCAGCTGGAGGCGGGGCTTGATGGGCCATTCTCTGCTCTACTGCTTTGGGGTGCCAGGGATGGTCGGCCTTGGGTGGTAGAGTCGATCTGCTCCCACATCCCTCACCTTGCCTTCCTTGTTCCATAGGTGGAGCTGGGCCTGTCATTTCCCAGCCACGCTTGCACGTTCAACACGTGTAAACTGGGTCTGGGTCCCTTTTTGGCTTAAAATCTTGCCGTTTTAAGGCTCCGCCACGCTTAGGGTAAACCCAGGCTCCTCACTGCAGCCCGTCTCCAGCTGGGTCTGGCTGCTGTGACCTCTTGCTCCGAGCTCCCTCCACTTCCCTGGGCTGGCTCTCTACCACCTCCTCTCTGCTCCTCCTGCCTGTTCCTCGAATGTTCTAGGCATTGATTGCCCAGCCTTGGAGCCTTCGCACAGGCTGTTTTCTCCTCCTAGTATTTGCTTTTCCTGGCTTGACTCTCAAGATTGGCTCCCTCTCAGCACTTCTGGCTCCTCTGAGAGACCCTTTACTGACCACCCATAATGGCCACCCACCATCTGAGCCCAAATCACTGCCTGTTATCCTGTCTTACTCATTCTTGTTGACTGCCCTCCTGACTTGCTCTGACCCCCTTCATAAAATATATATATATTCCATGAACGAGGGCAGGGACTGTCTCTGGCTTGGTCAGTCATTCATCTCTGGACCTGGCACAGAGCAGACCCTTATGTTATTATATGTGAATTGCTCACAGCAGAGCAACGTCCACATAAGAACACTTTTATTTTCTAGGACTTGCTTTGTTATTTTCCTGGAGTTAATAGTTGCCTTTGTTTTGTGTATCTATGACATCCTCTTACCTCCAGCCATTCTGATGGAAGAAACTTCTCCACTCAGGGCCAGCTGCAGCCCAGCTGTACCCCTGGCCCTTCTTTTTTGGCACGTGGGTATTTCTGGGATGTAGCTCCTGTTTCTTGGGTCCGGGTCTCCCTGTTTCTTGGTCTGTGCCCTTGTTTTGGGAATGTGAGCCCTCTAGGCATTTCCAGAGAAGGTATTCTCTCTCCGTACTCTTCTGTGATGGTGGTTTGGCTGAGGACGCTGTGCTGGGTGGGGGCTAATTTCCTTTGCCTTGTGTCTTCCAGCTTCCAGTCTTGGGCAGTTGAACAGCCTGAAGCCAATCCTCTTTCCTCATTGTCTGCTCATCATGTTGTCTTCTCTCTCTTGGGGAAGCTTGTAGAATCTTCTTATTCTCCTCATCCTGCACTTTCAAAGTGTGGGTTTGGTGTGGGTCTTTTCTTCGCCTGTGGTGCTGGATATTTAGTGGGGCTGTATCATGTCTTCCATTCCCCGCAAACTTCCTAGAATGACATCACTGGTGATATCTTCGACCTTGGTGTCTCCTCTGTGGAACTCTTCTTTGACATGTGTTGGCCTTCCTGGGTTGATCTTCTAATTTTCTTGCCTACCTTTTTTTCATTTTGTCTCCTCATTCTACTTTTTCTTCCAAGCCTGTCAACATTTCCATCTTGACTATCAGGTTTTTAATTTCCAAGGGCTGTTTCTTGTCCATTGAATGTTCTTTTTCTTAAAGATTTTTAGGACATCTCTACACCAAACGCAGGGCTTCAACCCACTCTCCTGAGATCAAGAGTCGCATGCTCCCCCGACTGAACCAGCCAGGCACCCCTCGGTGTTCTTTTTCCAAAAGCTGCTTCCTGATTGCTGTGTCTCCTGAGACCTGAGGATTAACCTACTCGAGGGTTTCTCTGCAACTCATTGTCTCTTTCCTCCAACAAGTTACTTTTTTCTTCTCCTTTTGGGTTTTAGTCTCTCACTAGCTGCTAGAATTTTTGAGGCATGTGCTGCAGAGCTGACAGGGGGGCCCCTTGCCGTTGGGGTGGCTTCACTCTGGTTTGAGTCTGAGGCACTAGCCACTGTAGGCGAGTCCCAAACACCAGCAACATCTGCAGGGTCTTTCTCACAGCCCCGCGGCTGGTGTTCTAAAGATGAAGGGGCCACTGTTCCATGTGTGACTTTGTGACTTTCATCTCGATTGCTGGTTTCCACCTTCACACTTGCCCTCTGCCACACCTATAACTCTGAGGCTGACCCTTTCTGGGCAGCAGGTGTGAAAAAATACATTTTATCACTGAGTTCTCCCCCCAGCTCTGCAACCTGGGTGCTAGTAGTTGAAATTCAGCTTTATAGAGGCTCGGGGAGGTGACACCCCACAGCTAATATGTCCAAGGGCCACACTGACACTAGAGCCCGGAGTCACCCTCCCTGCACGAGTTACAGGGTCTGGGTCGTCTTTGGGTCCCCTCAAGGAAGGCAGTGAGTGCTTGCTGATTGAATATTGAACACATTTCAACACTCTTGGTGGGAGCCATGGGGAAGCCACGCGAGTGACTGTAGTTCGATAAACACTGTGTTGAACAACTGAGGAAAAGAAAGAACAGCGGTGTGGGATGTGAGACATCACACAGGAGGAAACCGAACTGTTACACTTCTGTCCATGCGAAGAGAAACGTTTGGGACATGAGAAGACAGGGTCCTGACTTGGGGTGGAGTCTGGGGCTCCTTCGGTTACAGCGAGAGGGACACTGGCAAAACCTGATGGAACACAATCTCGCACATGGAAGTTTCGGATGCCTTAAAATGCTCGTGCCCTTAGATTGAGAAGCTCCATTTTTGGACACCTATGGGGGTCAGCGACAGAACCCCAACTGTACAACAGCAATCTAAGTGTCCAACAGTAGGGGGGGATGGTTAAGCAAATGAAGGTATGTTTATTTTATGGAATATTATGCAGCTGTTAAAAATTTTCTCTCTTCATAATAGCCCCAAAGTGGCTATTTCCAGTTTTGGAAACAACGCAAATGTCCATCAATGGATGAGTAGATAACAAGACGTGACCCACCCACACGTGGGAATATCAGCTACGAACAGGAGTGAGGCGGCCACATGCGCTGCCCTGTGGACAGTTGGACCCTGAAGTCACGATGCTCAGGGAGGGAACCAGATTCAGGAGGCCCCACGGGGTGTTAAGTCCACATGTGTGACATGTCCGGGATGGGCTCGTCCATGAACGGGAATGGGGCTCGTGGGGGCCGGGGGCTGGGGGTGACAGATGAGGGGGCTAGGTTTCGTTTTTGGGGTGATGGAATGTTCTGGAATGAGACAGTGGTAAAGGTTGCACACCTCTGGAAAAAAAAACAACCCAAAACCACTGGGTTTTACACTTTGAAATGAAGTGGTTAAGTTTCACACTATGTGCTCAATTTTAAAAATTACGTCATGAGGTCTGCAGAAGTATAAGAAAAAGTATCTGAACACATTAAAACACATGAGAAAGCCACGCTGTGACAGCGTCAAGTGAAGAAAAGCAGGAATCACGATGGTATAAAGAGCCTCTCCGCAACCAGGAGAGCATGAGAGGCGGGAAAGGAAGGAAACCCCGTTCGGGTTCGCAGCGGTCCACTGCATTCCGCTCTTCCACTGTTATGGAACTTTCAAGTTCTTTGTAATGGGAAACCGCAACGCATTCAAGCTCCTTAGTGTAAAGCGGATGTAAACTCACCATCTTCACCATCATAATTGCCTCTAGGCTCACAGCTCAGGGCACGGAGCACACTCACTCCACCACACACCCACCCCCACCACTGTCTCCAGAACCTTCCATCTCCCCACACGGAGACCCCGTCCCCAGGAAGCACTGACCCCCTGCCCCCTGCCCCACCCCCGGCTCCCACCACCTCTTCTCTGTCTCTGTGGATGGGCCTCGACACCTGCCCCCACGTGGACGGACCTCGAGGACACCGGGCTCAGGGAGGGGACCCAGACCCAGAAGGACTCCTCCTGCAGGACTCCACTCCCAGGAGGTCCCCAGAGGAGGCCCGTCCACAGAGACAGAAGAGGTGGTGGGAGCCGGGGGGGGGGGGGGGCAGGGGGTCAGTGCTTCCTGGGGCAGGTGTCGGGGCCCCTTCCTCCCCGAGGCTGGGTCGTGTCCCGGGTGTGGACGGGCCGCACTGTGTATTGACCTGTTGACGGGCAAGTGGGTCATGTCCACCCTTTGTCTGCCGTGGACAATGCTGCTGGGAACATGGGGAGGCAAATACCTGCTTCCTAATACTTTTTTTTTTTTTGGCAGAACCTGGGCAGACATAACCGGGCACTACTCCCCCAGCCCAGGGCCCTTCCGCACCGAAGGGGCAGCTCTGGCCTCTGGCTCATCCGCTAGCACAGCCTTCACCTGCTCGCCTGGAACACCTTCCCGACTAACAGGCACCCAGGGAGCCCAGGGAGCCCGCCCGCAGGGCCTCTGGAGATGCCCCCGCTGCCCCTGGGGCGCCACTTATCCCCCGACAAGGGACGCGGCGGGTTTTCACGGTCAGCAGGGACTTTGGATGAAGTTGGCAGACCTGCCCTTCCATTTTTGTCTCTGGGGACGGGCTGCCAGGTTCAGCTCCAGCCCTGCCCACACGGCCCGCGTCATCCCTCCCACACTCACCGCCGTCTCCTAGCAACCTGCTCGCCCGCCAGCATCCTGCAGCCTGAGGTCTAGGGGGGCTTCCCGGGCGCCGCCGGCCTGCGCTGGGGTCTCCTGCCCGGGGCTGCAACGAGCTCGGCGGCCCAGACGCTTCATCCATCTGGACCCAACGCTTCGCTAGCCAACTGCTTGATCATTGTGGAATTGCTGGGGGGGGGAGGGGGGTGCAGATCTGCCTCCCCAACAACGGCATTGGTTTCAGAGCACCCGGTGGTGAGGATGCCATCGTCTTCCCCAGCGAGAACAGTGGGTTATGGGGTTGTCTGGGGTCGCCCCTGCCAGGCACTGTGCCCGTGGGGCTTTCCACGACCGCCCCGCATGGTGGAGGCCAAGCCATCCTCCCTTTTCTTCACCTCCCCCCTCCTGCCACCCCCCCACCCCCCCCCACCACCGCAGCTGAGGCCTCACCCCAACCCTTCCAACAGCCTCCTGGGATGGACACAAACGGGGTCCTCACTGCCAGGAGGCATTTCCTCTGACAGGGAGCCGCATCTCGGAGGCAGAGCACGGCTCCAAGCCGCCTAACGCGTTTATTGGGCTACGACGGTGTCCGTGGTCTGTTCTGGGGGATACCGTGGTGAGCGGAGCGGCCGCACTCCCTGCCCACAGAGAAGTCACATCCCTGGGGGAAGGCGGGGAACATGTGATTCTAACCAGGGGTGTGCGGTAGTCAGAAAAACGGTCATGTGACCATCAGGCGTGCTCGAGGAGTCTCCTGTGAGGGGGTGACACCTGAGCTGAGACCCGAGGGAAGGGAGGAGTCGCGGGCCCTACAGGTCAGGGAAGAGCTTACTGGGTAGTGGGAACAGCATGTGCAAAGGCCCTGGGGTAAGGAGGTCTGAAGCAGCAGAGGGCCGCCGTCACGGCAGGCAGAAGGGGGGCTTGCACCCGAGCAGGCGGCAGTGAGCCGGGGCATCTGGGTGAGAGGCAGGGCCCTGGACGGGGAGCGTGGGGTGAAGGCCTGCTGCGGGAGGTGGAGAAGGCGGCGACGCCCTCCCCGTGCCCACCTGTGGCTGCAACCAGGGCCAGCTGAGGGGCTGGCTCTGACTCCTGGTGTTGTGGGGAGCGGGGGCGGGGGGCGGGGGCCGCCTGCCCTCTGGGAGGTGGTGGCGGCTAGGCGCGGGCTGGCTACAACGAGGCTCGGCCTCTCCCCGAGGGGCTGATGGCCCCCCGGCCAGGCTCTGAGAGGGGGTCCTGGCACCTCCCCACCCTGGTTGGCATGCGCCCTGCCCGTGCTCCGACAGGGCCACTCCCGCTGGACACCGTGCCCCCTCCCCTCCGGGCCCCTCCCTGCTGCCTGCGCCACTGCCCGGGGCGCCCTGGCTTGAGGCTGTCAGCAGCTCAGCCCGTGACCAGGTCTCCCCATGTGAGCCCCCCTACCCACCCCCGGAGGTCTGCAGTGAGGATTTGGGAAAACTCCAGCAAACTCTTGGTGGGAGACCTGCAGGCAGAGAACCCCCACCCCACCAACCCCGCTTGGCCGCCGCCTCCTCCAGGAAGCCCTCTGGGCCTCTGACCGTCGTGCTGATGGCCCCACTGTTCATTTCTGGGACCAGAACAAGAAGGGTTCCTTGAGCAGCCGTGGGGCAGGTGTGAGAGGAGTGCTTCTGGGGCAGGATCCCCAAGTGTGGGGATGGCCCGAGGGACCACACGTCAGGGTGCAGCCTCCAGGAAGTACCAGCTCCTCAGACCTCCCCACTGGTCACACTCGAGGCCTGAGTCCCAGAGGCCAACACTGGCTGGTCAGGTGCCCCTGCTCGGAGCCCTGAGGGAGTGGGGGGGGGGGCCCGCAGGCGCACCTGTACCCCGAGCAAAGGATTGCACAGTGCACAGCAAAAGATGCTGTTTATTTACTCCCCGCCCCCCACAAACTCTGGGGTAGCCCTACAAGGACATGAGACACGAAGCCACACTCAGACTGTCCCCTAAACACAGAGGTGAAACTAAAAGGACCAAGTGACTGTAGACTTTTCTCCTTCAGGGTCACGGGGCAGCTGGTCAGAACCCCCGAGCACAGGGAGGCCTGCCGGGGCGGGCGGGGGCTGGGGGGTGCCCCACGTCCACCAGCGCTCCTGCACCAGGCCCCGCCCTCGGCCCACCCGCAGCTGCACGTGAGTGGGGCCGAGGGCAAGGCCCAGCCCCGAACGAGAAGCTGCACATGGCAGCATTACTAGAAGGCACTCGGCGGTAGGGGTCAGGGCACACTGGGTCATGGACGCGGCTGGGAGGCGAGGGGGTGCCCAGCCTGCATCCTCACCACCCTCCCTGAGGGCTGACGTCGGTGGGGTGGGGGAGACACCAGCCCAGCTCAGGCCTGCAGACCTCTGGCTGTGGGGTCGGGGGCTTCTCTAGGCTGGGGGTCTGGAGGGGTCGGCTGGGTCGGCAGCAGGCTGGGCCTGGGGAGCCCGGCTCCAGGCCTGGCAGTGCCCCGGGTTCACCCCCCCGCCCCCCAGTGCTCCCTGGCCTGCCTCCCCCGCCAAGGGGGCCTGTCCGCCTGATTTCCAGTCCTCACACGGCTGGGGCATCCCAAGGAAGCGCTCCCGAGCCCCACGTGCCTAGCAGGCCACCGGCGAGTTGAAAGCCAGTGAGAAACACCAGGGTTTACCATCCCATCGGTGCGCTGTACCTCCTACCGGCTGCGGGGGGAGGGGGGGCAGGCCTGGGCTGGCGGGGCTGCCCCAGTCGGCTCTCACTCCCAACAGCGTGGTTTCACTGAAGATCTAAGCACAACTGTTTTTAAAGAAACCCACAGAGCGTTTCCGGAAAGGAAAACACGACTGTCCTCTGGCTGCGGGGACATGTGCCACATCACTCGCAGGGGTGAGGCTGCTCACGCAGGTCCCTCTCTGCCCTGCCCGCCCTGCTTCCTCTGGACTTCGCACTCCGAGGCCACAACCTCCTCCCGCAGCCTCTTCCGGAAGCGTGGCCCTGGCCTGCTCCTGGGGGGTGGCAGCGGCTCCATGCCCAGGATCGTGTGGATCTGCCGGAAGGCCAACAGGCGCAGGGCGTGCTGGGGGCAGAGAGCCAGTCAGGGCCCACCCGCGGCCTCCCCTGCTGCAGCCCCGGCCCGGCCCACCGCGGGCACAGGGGCTCCAGGGGTGTCCTTGACAGCAGCCTTCCGCCAACCACAGAGCCCAGGGCACACTAGGCGTGAAGAGGTGTGGGGGGCTCGCCGGGCGCTGATGGCAGGACGCTGCCTGGGAGCCCCTGGGGTGTCAGCCCCTTCCGGCCTCCCTGTGGGGACCCCAAATCCAGCCTCTGCTGTTGCCTCTGATCCGGAGCAACTTGGCTCTTCCTGTCAGGGGCAATTCGTAAGTGCCAGGCCTGATGCGGTTTGTGTGCCACTGGGAGATCTTCTTATAAATAAACTCGCCGACGAAAGGGAAACCACAGGCGGGGGCTGTGCTGGGGGCCAGCCGAGCTCGAGGCCATGGCTGGGTGTTTTCACAGCACAGGGAGGGGGGGCTGGGGGCGCCCAGGGAAGTCCCAGCCAGCAAGGGCCCAGGTGTGTGCCTCGTCGCCATGGCAGCCGGGCTGTCCTGCTCCTGGGAAGGGTCCTGCCACCTGCAGGCCACCCATCTCCGCAAAGGGAAGGTGGGGGAGGGAGAGCCCCAGACCATTTGCAGGACCACCAAGCCTTGCTGGGACCTGGGTGCCACCCTCCGTCTGCTGGGGCTGGACTCCACTCAGAGCCCTGTGAGCCGCAGAGATCGGCTGTCCTACCTGGGCAGTGGCCGTGAGGTCCTCGCGCTGCTGGGGGGTCATGGACTCGAGGGTGTCCCTCTGGTCTCTCTCGCAGGGATCCTGGAGCCCAGGCCCATCTTGGTGAGGGGAGGTGGGGGCGGCGAAGGAGAGAGCACCCTGGTGAAACACTGCCATGGCCACGGGGCCATGCAGGGGCCCAGGCGGGTTCCAGGGCGTCCGCCCCTGCCCCCCCCCCATGCACCTGTGACCGCAGTGACATGAAGGGCCCACAGGACGGGCCCACGGCATCACTTCTCCCCTCTCTTAACCTGCCACCATCCCGCAGCACCAGAAGGACCAGGAAACCCCATTTCTGCATCTAACACCTCAACGTTGCAGTGGGTATGGGGACGCCCTCGGCACCCGTAACATAGGCCGCGTGAGCACCTCGGCGCGCAGCCCACTGTCCCGCCGGTTATTTCCTTGGGCAAGATTCCCGGGCTCTCCCGACACAGGGGGGCCCCTGAGAACCAGGGCTGTGCGGCCCCTCCCACTCTCCTTCGCAGGCGCCGTCCTGAGCCTGTGTATGCAGCTCCCTCTGCACCTGCCACGTGCTCTAGCGTTCTGGGCTCCGGCTGGTGGGACTGACCTGGCAGGAGTGTCCCCGAGGCCACGCACTCCAGGACACGCCTCAAGCCGTCCCCAGGGTTCAGGCGCCCACATGCGCTGCTCAGAGCCTTCTCCACCAGCAGCTCCAGGGCCTGGGGTGCGGGGACAGGACAGACACTGAGGTGTAAGAGAGCGCTTGGGCCGCTGGCTCCCACCCCAACAAGAGCCAACCCTGGGCCGAGAGGCCCCCCCACCCTGCCCGGCTCTCTGCCTCTCGCCCACCCTTCCCCGGAGCCTGGCCTCCTGCCCCCGTCACGCCCTCTGTGACCCTCTTGCATTTAGCCCTCTCAGAGTGGACCCCGTGTCCACCCTGGGGTGGTGTCAAGAGCGGTGCCCCCCTAGACACGGCGGGAAGTGGAGGTTGGGGAGGGGGCACGAGAACCCTGGTGGCTAAGGCCCAGGGCTGGGCGCGGGGAAGGGCTTTGGAGGCAGAACTGCAAGTAGAAAAACTTGTCCCCAAAGTAAACGAGGGAGGGACAGACTCAGACCCGCCCTCGGGTGCAGGGGTATGGCGCGATCCCAAAGGAGGGTGTGAGGCGGGGAGTAGCCCAGAGAGGGCAGGGGGCTGGGGGCCTTGCAACACGGCACCTCGGGGCCTGGGCGCACGTGTGCCCCGTGGTGTCTTCTCCCCGCTTCCCCACGATGGGCTCCAGGGTGACTGCCAGGGGGTGTCAGAGGAGAGAGGGCGCAGGCCAGGCTCCTGTTCTGTGTGCAAGGTGTGGGTTTAAGGTGCTCCCCCTGGTCCCAAGGGACCCCGAGACGTGCCCCCCATCCACCTTCCCTGGCTGCTCAGGCTTCAGTGGGCGCCTTTCTGAAAAGCCCAGCCTGGGATGGGGAGCGTCTGTCTGGGACAAAACGGGGCCCCCGGGGATGCCTCACCCAGTCTGGCAGGGCGCCCCACGTGGGCACACGCTGGCAGAGGTCACGAAGGACCCTGAGGACGATCACACACGACTGCAGGCCGCTGGCTCGAGCCTTTGGGGGAAGAGGCGCCCGTGAGCTCAGGGAGCCAGCCCGTGAGGCGTGGGGAACAAGGGCCACCCGGGGCCGTTGGCCAGGAGACATGGGCCGACGCCAGGCAGGGAGCCGCCGTCAGACGCTGCCCTTCATGGTTGTACTCAGAGCCCGCTCTCCTGCGCGGCAGGGCAGACCGCGTGGCCCCCCGCCCCTGCCCCCTGACCTGGAACCACTTGGCATGGCGGAGGGCGGCCAGTGACTGCAGGCACTTCTCTGGGCTCAGGATGTCGTCGGGGTTGGGCTGAGGCACCTGCACTCCTTCTAGAAGTAAAGGGCATGTGGGCACGGTGCCCCCTACCCCTCCTCCCACCCCCCGCCTCCCAGGGCCCTAGACCGGCCACCTTCCTCCAGACACTGCAAGGGCCAGAGACAATCCTCTCCCCCTGTGGTTTCTTTTCTTCTTTTCTTTTCTTTTCTTTTCTTTTCTTTTCTTTTCTTTTCTTTTCTTTTCTTTTCTTTTCTTTTCTAAGATTTATTTATTCATGATAGAGAGAAAGAGAGAGAAGCAGAGACACAGGCAGAGGGAGAAGCAGGCTCCATGCCGGGAGCCCGACGCGGGACTCGATCCCGGGTCTCCAGGATCGCGCCCTGGGCCAAAGGCAGGCACCAAACCGCTGAGCCACCCAGGGATCCCTCCCCCTGTGGTTTCAAGGGGGAAACTCCAGCACCCAGTCCCGTGGTGAGCAAATTCCACATCAGGTGGAAAACGATAAATGAAGCCAGACTTCCAGATACTTCCAAGTGCATCCCAACAAGGGAGCAAGAGGGTCAGATTCAAACAGATGCCACCGCTGATGGCAAAGGCCTGGCGTTGGGGAGACACCCTCTGACTGCTGCTTCACACGCACCTCCTCGCCCCAGGAGGCCCCGGGTACAGAGGTCAGCAGTGAGACCCACGTCACTTGTGCATAGATGTCCCCACAGTGGGTGTCAGGCCAGCTGCTCTCTCAGGCAGAGATGGAGGCGGCAGGGGTGTCTGCGAGGAGGGGCTTTTGACACCCCCTCTGGTGACCACCAGCCGGGGCCCGGGCATCCCTGGGGACACAGGGGCCACCCCCAAGCCTGCGCCGTTAGTGGACTCGGGCCGTCCACACTTCCCGACCTGCCCCATCTGCCCCTTGTTCATGTGCTGGAGCAAAGCCTCATGGGGCCTTCGGCTACAATTTAATGGTGTTTTATCCCCGAGTTTATTTTTTAGATGAATGTGACAGCTGGTAATGTTTTCCACCAACGGTTCAACGGTGCCACTCAAAAAATTAAAGTGACAAAAGTGAACTGATTTAAAGAACAGTGTGAGACGTTCGGGGTCCTCAGCTCTGACGAAACAAGCAGAAGGGGCTTTAAGAATGACCAGAGCTTGGGACGCCTGGTGGCTAAGCATTTGAGCGTCTGCCTCCAGCCCAGGGTGTGATCCTGGGGTCCCAAGATCGAGTCCCACACTGGGCCTCCTGCAGGGAGCCTGCTTCTCCCTCTGCCTGTGTCTCTGCTTCTCCCTCTGCATCTCTCAGGAATAAATAAATAAAATCTTTAAAAAATAAAAATAAAGGAATGACCAGCTGTGGGCCCGTGTCTGTCGGCAGCTGCCCTGAGGCCCAGCTCTTCTCCCATGGCAGCATCCAGGGCTGACAGAATACATCCCTGGCCGCGGACCCCACCCCACCCGCACACAGGCAGATGCTGCCCTCAGCCACCAGTGAGTGTGGGGAGCAGGTGGGACGCAGGGGCCCGGCCGCACCTTGGTCCACAGAGGAGTCCTCCCGCATCAGGGGCGAGGTGACACACACAATGACCTTCATCCTGGGCTCCTCACAGGAGGAAATGATGACGCTGTCTTCAGAGTCAGAGGAGACCTCATACTTATCTTCTGTCACCATCTGTGAGGTGCAAAGGCAACAGGAATCCGTGTCACTGCAGCTGAGAAGCACAGGGAAACCAGCAAGGATGGAGTCGAGTGACAAGCCCCGGGCTGGGCGTCTGGAACCTCCAAGGGACCGAGACATCGCCCCCACCCTGCAGGGGCGCAAATATGTAGCAATGCGTACAGATAACGGATCCTACATGTAGGTACCTTCATATGTAAAGAATGCCCACAGCTCAATAACAAGATGAGCAATCCAATTAAAGAAACAAACTGGTGAGTAACCTAACAGGCAGTTTGTGGAAAAGAAACAGAAAGGACCCTCTTTACACAACAACACAGGTTCCTCCCATGGTGAGGACGAAGCAAATTAAAACTATAATGAGGTGCCATCGTCACCCGTGAGGACAAACCTCAAGAAGTCTGAGGGGCAGCCCGGCTGGCAAACCCGGGCACCCATAAACTGCTGGCAGAGGCTGATCTGGAGACGTGCACCAGAAGCATCTGGCCTCCCGTTGCCCAGCAATTCTGCCCCTGGGAGAAGCTCTCACAGGTGTACAAGGTCATCTCCTCGCTGGTAACACTGCGCACCGGAAACGGCCTGACTGTCCAACTACACGGGCGGGGCCCTCAAGTGATGGACGGACAGCAGTGAAATGCTCATCGGCCACACGACACGGCGACGCTCCTTAAGCACTTAAGCAAGGTTACGCAACTGGACCCAAGAGGTGCTGCCCAGTGAGAACGGCAAGACCACTTAGTGGGTCTAACAAGCTCCAGGGTGGGCATACCAGGGAAGTGTGGGGAGAGCCCATTCCACGTCCTGCCTCCAGGCAAGACCCAGGCGCCCTCTGGCTCTGGTCGCCACCCTTACCTGCCACAGGGGCCCAGGCACGGCCACTGCCTCTCACTGGGGGCGGCCCTGAGCCGGCCACCCTCACACGCAGGGCCTCCGGGGAGATTTCACAACCGAGGCATGTTTGGTGCAGCGCCCACTGCCCCAAGAGGCCTTACTGTGCCCCTTGCCTTGTTTGGGCAGCGTGCTCCCGAGCTGGCCTGGAGCTTCAGGCAGCCGTGTCTGCACCCCTGGACATGCTCCACGCCCCGGCTAAGCCGCCTGGCCCCCACCTGGCCAGCACAGATGAGCCCGAGTTAGGCGGTGGGTTCAGATGCTTCCCCGTCACAGCTCCACATCTTAGTGTGGGGACCAGGGAGCCCACGGCCCACCTCAGGGGGCCTGGGGCCTGCAGCACGGAGCTGTGCACCCAGCACCCAGCGTCCATCACCCTCTGACACCACCTGCATATACGCCTGAGGCCACTCTTGGCCCTGAAACGCACCCTCCTCCTGCCCGGTCCCCTGTTCTGCTCAGGGCCTCCTGCTGAGGTGGCCCCGGCGGCCTGTCCACGCTGCTAGAGTGGGGCGCACTGCCCACGACTGAGGCCATCCTCATGGGGCTGCACATGAGCCATGCTTGCACCCCTGCAGTAGTGAGCTGGAGACTACAGTGAAGGAAACAAGTATTTACTGATTTACTTAAAGATTAACTATGAGAGAGAGAGAGAGTGAGTGAGCTTGAGCCCGCTCATGTGGGCATACAAGGCGGGGGAGAGCAGAGGAGGAGGGAGAGGGAGAGGGAACCTCAAGCAGACCCCCTGCTGAGCACCGACCCCCCCCCCCTCCCCGTTGCAGGGTTCGATCCCATGACCCTAGTATCATGACCTGAGCCGAGATCAAGAGTCCAAAACCTAACCGGCTGAGCCACAGAAACGAGTATTTACGTGGCCAAGTCGGGGCACGTCACTCCTCTGCTCAGAACCCTCCTGTCTTCCCACTTCCAGGGAAGTGGTATGATCCAGGCCCCCGTGTGCTCGGACACACCTGCCCCGCGGCCACTGCAGATGCAGGTCCTTCTACAGGGACCACTGCTCCCCCACCTTTCAAGGCCACCCCGGTCTCTAGCTCCTGCCTTGAGCGCTCTACCCTGTTGGGATGCACGCCTCCCACCACCCCGTGTCATGTGCCTCCCTGCTCCCGCCAGTGCTCCCTCCTTGGCATCAGGCTTTCACTTCTTCACCGACACGCTGGAGGTTAGCTTGCTCTCGTGCTCCCTGGTTGTGCGTCCTGACCAGCGTGGAGATGTGCTGGGGTCTGCCCGGCCCCCATGCGGGGTTCTCCCAGGATCGGAGGCTGACACACCAGGAAGGGCCCCCCACACACACCCCGGAACTGATTTTTTTTAGCCTGAGATGATCCATTTAGATCACAAGGCCATCTCAGTCCTCCCACAATTGTTGTTTCTGGGGAGAAAGTCCCAGGAGCCCAGGCCGCCTCCCGCTGGCCCCAGACGCCGCTCTGGCTGCCCCAGCACAAAGGGCCCCGTAAGGTTCTCGGCTCCCCTTGCCCCGCAGTGGCTGGTAAGTCGGCACTGCCGCGACAGGACACTGTTGCTGGGACTTACCCTGAAGTCACCTTAGGAAGGAACCCCAACGTTCCTCCCCCTCTTGTCAACCTTTTAATGAAAACAACCTGGTTTGCATCTAACAGCCAAGCCTCTTGTTTCTTAGAACCGCGTGGAAACAAGTCATCCCGCCTGGAGCCCACGGGCGGAGCCGAGGCTCTTACCGGGAGCTGGCGGGGCAGCTGCTCCGAGATTCTCCGCAGCAAGGCGCGAGTGGGCTTCTGCGAGCAGAGCAGGGTCAGCTGCACCGTCCTGTCTCCCCGCAGGAGGAGGCCCTTTGCCAGGAGGCCGACCCGCATCACGCCCTTCAGGACCCGAGCTGAGGAGGAGCCGCCGCTGTGAAGACAAGCCCACAGAGGTGTGAGACCCTCGGGGTTAGGGGGGTGGGGAAGAGGTGCTGCCGCCAGGGTCCCTGGCTCCGGCGCTCACGGGCTCCTTGCCAAGCCTCTGCCTCAGCTTCCGCACCTGTGAAATGGGCACATGCCCAGGGACAAGGCTGCTGGACTGCACGTGCTCAGTAAGGGCTGGAGGTTGTTACTCCTTCCGGATAATCTACACTCTGACAAAGGCCCCCAAAGGCCATCCCCGTGGGCCCTGGTCACCGGTGGGCCCCACCCACACGGGCCCTTGGCTGTGTGTCCCCTCCGAGTGTCTCTGGGGTCATGGCGCCCCCACCTTAGCTCCTTGGCTGGGAGGCCTGCCAGGTCCTCTGCTGGGAGCCTGCCCTCTCCCCTCAGGCCCAGGTCCCGAGGCCGGGGGCGCCCCACCTGCAGCGGCCTGACGCAGGTCCCTGCTCGGCCCTCTGAAGGCCTGGCCTGCTTGCTGCCGTGTGAACCTGACTACTGCCTCTGTCCAGCGCAGCCCCTCTGCAGGCTGGGGGGGGGACTCCAGCTTCTCCCAGCCCGGCTTGAGGCCTCCTGGCTGCCACCCTCTCCCTCGTGGCCTCGCTGCCTCCCTCCATGGGCCTCTGCCTCAGCCCCTCACCAAATCCCTGCCTCGGCTCAGGAACTGCCACCTTTGGTTTGACACTTCTTGGGATAGGAGGGGCTCCAATTTTTACAAATCCATTTATGTATTTCTTTTTCTTTCTACCTTTTTTAGGTAGGCTCCATTCCCAGTGAGGAGCACAGTGCAGGGTTTGAACTCACAACCCGGAGACCAAGACTCAGACACTTAACCAACTGAGCCACACAGGTGCCCCCACTTATGTATTTCTTGTTGGTTTCTGGACCACAGTGCGCTGGAGCCCAACATGGCCAGAGAGGCCTGGGCCAAGAGGCCAACAGCAACATGCAGATGGGAGATGGCTGCAGAGGGGCCGAGGTCCACGGAGGGCAGAGCTCGGGGGCGGGTGGTGGGGGCTGCAGACACAGAGACTCAGAGCTCGCCAACCAGTCTGGATCCTAATTCATACCCACTGTAAAACAAAACCACCCCCAAACCCACAGTCTGACCTCTGTGGGACAACAGGAAATTTCAACCCTGCGTATCTGACAATGTTGAAGGATTGTTGTTGAAATATAATGGCATTGTGGTTTGTTAAGTCAAACAAGAGCCCTCGCTGCTTAGGATGGGCTTCTGGCCTCTCAGCTCCCTTCTGAGGGATCAGCTGGGACAGGCACCAGGCGTTCCCCAGGGCTTCACTGTGTGTATGTGACAGGCCCTCCACAGTAAGCGAAAACCCCCAAACACGAGCACACTCTGCCCCCAGCTGAGTAAATGACTGTCTACTATGATCCCGTGTAAAGAAGGCACATCCCTGTTTTTGAACAATAACATAAAGACCTAACACGTGATGTGACATAAATGTCAAGTGAAAGCTTAAAATGGGGTCAGGGCACCTGGGGGGCTCAGTGGGTGAGGTCTGCCTTCAGCTCAGGTCGAGATCCCGGGGTCCTGGGATCGAATCTCACCTCGGGCTCCCTGCTCAGCGGGGAGTCAGCTTCTCCCTCTGCCTCTGCCCCTCCCCCAGCTCATCCCTGAGCACTCTCTTAAAAAAAATTTTATAAAAAGAACAAGGTAAGTTTTGTTCTTCGAGCACACAGCGGCTGCAAGGTTTAGGGGAGGCTGACTCGTGGCCGTGGGGCCACACGAATCTGCAGGTCCTGAGCTGAGCATGGTGGGCGTGTGCACATCCCCAACAAGCTGGAACGGGACTTTGCCCTCTTGTACGAGGACGCCCGTGGGGAACAGAAAGCGTGTCTCTTTGCACCCCTGCTTCCACCAGCACTCGAGGTGGAGGAAGGGCACTCTCCTGGGGGAGGCCCTGGAACCTGGGGGCATTTGTGTCAGGATGACCCCCTGGAGCTCACTCAGGGGCGGTACACATGCGCTTTCCTAGGGCACAAGTCTGCAGAACAAGAAGCTCCTGAGTGGCACCCGCCAGATGCAAAAGGGCCAACCCTGTAGGGGTTCCTCTTGCAAGTGTGTGCAGTGTCCGGAACAGGCCGAGCACGGGGACAGGACGTGCAGTGGTGGGTGCCAGGGCCGGGGTGGCCAATTTACCAGGGCCGGATTTCTGCATGAGGGGGCGGAAAAGCTCTGGAAGCAGATGGTGGCAATGGGCACACAACCTGTGAGTGTCCCCTGTGCCGCTGGACCATACGCACGAACGTGGAGTACTTTAGCCTCATACAAACAACTCAAAAAGGAAACGAAGCCACCACTCAGAAAGAAAGGCCTTGGAAAGGCAGACTTCCTTCAGATCACAGGCAGCGGGGCCTTCCCACCCGACAGTCACAGCGACCGGAATAGTGACTCACTGCGGGGGCGCTCCAGGGCATCCTCCCGCCAGCGGGGGTGGGGCCAGAGGAAGAAGAGGGTCAGAATCACCCTAATCTCCACTTCACAGAAGAGGAACAGTCTGGTTTGCCCTTTGTGAAGTACATTTCTAGATGCACCTTCCGTAGGAAATGCCAGTTTGGGGAATGTTCTGCCCACGGGTGGAAAGCCCCAGAAACTGGGGTGAGCTCAAAGCCAATCAGGGTGAGGCTGCCTCTGCCCTCCTGCCAGCCAGCCACGTCCCATCCGAGACCCCGACCCTCCCCCCAGGGGGACCTCTCTGCCCTGCCAAGTCACCCCGGGGCCCTGGGAACGGAGAGTGGCCCCACTACCTGTGCTCACCACCCGCGTGCTCCGGGCTCCCGGAGCTGTCCTCGGCCAGCGTGTCAGACACCAGCTTGAGGGCACGCTCTGAGTGGGAGACGGCCTTCTGGACGGCCTGGAGCTCCTCCTCCGTGGGGTAGATGGCGGCGTGCTTACACAGGACGTGCCGGTCATCGCTGGTCTCCCGCCACGTGGACTGCAGGGCAAGGCGTGCACGTCACAGGCTGGCTGCGAGGCCCCAGGCGCCCGGTGGGCAGGCGACAGGAGGTCAGCCCTGCTGAGGCACAGCACATGCAGCAGGAGGCCACAGGGAACCCCAGAGTCAGGCTGGCTTCGGGGGTGACAGGCAAGTGGCAGCAGGGAGCCAGGCCAAGGGAGGACAGGAACCCGTGAGGCGTGGAACAGCGGGGATGCGGGACTGCATGGGGCCAGAGGGCTCCCTTTCGGTGACGTTCTTACATTTCTGAGCCAGAGGCTTTTCAGCCAACTCAGTGGGGCTCTTCCCCTCAGCAAGGTGGGAATGAAGGCTCCCATCCAAGCCTAGGCCCAGCCTGCACGGACGGACACCGAGGGCTCTGGAGGGAGGTGGTGGCCCGGGCCTCGGAGCTGAAGGAACTCCCGTGGCCAGTGGTGGGGCCTGGGCCTGGGGCTCCTGCAGGTGACCGGTGATGGGGTGGGTAGGCTATGGCTCTCAGGCCCTGCCAGCTCCCACCCTCGGGCCCCTCTTAGGGGGGTTTCAGTTCAAAGTCATGTCCCTCACCCTGGAGAACTCAGGTCCTAGCGAGGACTTGAGAGGGTCACCTGCCTGCGGGGCCTCCACCGTGGGAGGCATGATGGCACCAAGACAAGGCCACCACCCACCAGAGCTGAGCCGGCAGGCGCCCCTGGCCTGCTCTTGAGGGAAGGAGGGTGCTGGTCAGGTGATGGGGGTCCGGGGTGCTCATCCTGGGCCTGGGGCCCCTCCTCCAGGCGTCTCCTGCACAGCTCGTGGCGCCTGCCGGGGAACCAGGGGCGAACAGGGTGCTCAAGTGGCTGCAGGCCCCACTGGGCTGGTCACATCAGAACCACACCTGGTCGTGGGGCTCAGCAAGGCTGGTGGCTCCAGGACCACCAGGGAGGGTCTCAGCTGCCCGACGGGGCCCTGAGAGCCCAGGAGATGGAGGCGAGGTGGGCTGGGAGGACACAGGCCAAGGGCAGCAGCGGGGGAAGGCAGGGGCGGCTGCAGCCCCCGGTCTGTCCAGGGCTTCGTTCCCCAGCTCAGCCACGGCCCAAATCTTCCATCAATCATACACTAGGTCAGAAAAGGCTTCCAAACTGCTCCAGATGGTGAAGAGGGACATGACAAATGTGTGTGTGCTCAGGGGACACCAGGATTCAGGGGGGACGCAAGGAACACTAAGATTTAGGGGAGACAAGAGATCAGGACACAGGATGTCAGAGGGACTCTGGGGAGAGAGGGAGACACAGAGCATGCCCAGGAATGGGGGCCCAGAGCACCTGCCCTGCGGTCACAGGGGCTGTGCTGTTCTGCATTTATTATGTGACAGTAGCACAGATCCTCAGTGTGACCGTCTCCCCCAAGGGCGGTGTCCCCTGCTAGCCTCTCAAGGGTGAGCACCTGGGTCCTCAAGCCTGAAGCGAGCAGAGGGTGTTCGGGAGGGTGGGGGCGGCCTGGCAGGGACCCTGTGCACCCCATCCCCGCGTACCAGCGTCGCATCTCCTCAAGCCGCTTCTTGGTCAGCTGCCTCTGCTTCCTCAGCCTGGCCTCCAGGAGCTTCTGGGTTCTGTGGCTGGGCTTCAGTGCAATCGGAAGGTCAGGGTTCACTTTTTTCTGGAAAGTGGAGGAAGGGCCGTGAGACAGGAGACCTTCATTTCCATGAGCGCTGGGAGCCCCAGGAGCCCCCATGCCTACAGCCTCCTGTGCTGACTCAACAGTTGGGGCTCCATCCCACAGAGTCCTAAGGCTCCTGGGACTGGGAGCCACAAAACAGGGAGCTTCTAGGGGGAGTTTGCCCAGCAGACACCCGGGTGTGGCCACCCAAGGAAGAAGGGCATTCGGTACCACCTTGAGACACTTCACTGACCCTGGATGGGTCGCTGCAGAGCCAACCCCAAGTGCGTATTTCTAATCAAGCAAATTCAGCAGAAGCACCATTTGCGTGAAATCCGGCAATCTGAGTTTTCTATACCGTTGCAGCTTCTCTCTTCCTTCATCATCCAGAAAGTGCAGCACTGTCTAGGGAGCACTCACTGCCGGCAACGGTCCACATGTACACGTTCCCCCGACACGGGCACATCCCTCAGCTGCAAACAGCGGAGTGAGGCGCCCACACATGCCACCCCGGGGACAGACCCTGAGCCCACGACGCTCAGGGAGGGAACCAGACACAGGAGGCCCCATGGGGTGTGAGTCCATGTGTGTGACACGTCCAGGACAGGCTCCTGCACGGATGGGGAGGGGGCCCATGGAGCAGTGTGTGCAGGTGTGATGGGACCTCATTTCGGGGTGATGGAATGTTCCGGAACTAGAGAGAGGAAATGGTCACAGTGTGTGAATATACAGTAGTAAAAGCCGTGAAACCGTACCCTTTATATGGGCAAATTGTGTGGCGTGTGAATGACGTCTCAATAGAGCAGCTAGAAAGGAGGGGCCCTGTGAGAGAGCCACTCATGTGTGCTGTGCACAAGCTTGCTCGTCGCCCATGTGCACACGTAACAAGACCCATGCTCTGCAAACCTGTGAGAGGGAGGCTGAGGGGGGGCAGCTGACAGCTGCACTGGCTGGGCCCATGGGGCAGAAAGGCCCACAGGCCACCCCCTTGGGTGGGAAGTGGAGTGCATGGACAAAGGCCCCACTGGCGCTGGAGGCCCTCAGCACCTGTTGCCCAGGGTCCTCGGAGGACTGGCTCCCTGAAGACACTCAGCCTGGACAGCCCAGCACTCCTGCCACATCTGTGGCCCCTGGGTCACACCCTCCTGCCCCCCAGGCTCCCCACTCAGCCCCGCACGCTAGCTGGAGCTCCTGGTAGACACCAGAAGAGAACACGGACGCTGAGAGCCTGGGGACAGGAGGCGGCATCCGTGAGCCCATCCCATGTGCTTCGAGGACCCCCTCCCGCAATAAGCGGGCACGGAGTTTTACCACTAAACCTTCCTTGGCAGGAGCTGAGACACCACGGGAGACACAGCTAGTGCTGGGTCTCCTCCCACGGTCCCCAGGCAGCGGGAATGCGGGTGTGGACACTGCCTGACAGGCTCATGGGGCCTGGAGCTCCCGGCAGGGGCTCAGACTCAGGAGCGGGAGCCAGGGCGGGGTGCGTGAAGCCTGGTCAGTCAATCCCACATACCTTGTACTGCAGCCGATGTCGCCGTCCCCGCACATGCGTGTCCCTGGCCGTGGGGTCGCCAAAACTGCACTCACACAGCCTGCAGTGGAACCGGATCACCTTGCCTTCCTCATTGCACACCTGAGACACAGAGACCTGCTGAGTTGGCTGTTGCCCACGCAGTGTGTCTAGTCCCTGGGCAGGGGGACCCCTGTCCCCTCAGGGGCACTGAGCCTCCCCCGGAGGCCCTGATAAGGGACAATGGAGCCATCCAGGCCTGCGTGCTGGCTTCCTGCCTGCCAAGAGGCCTTCAGGGGAGCCAGCATGTCACCAACACACCCTCCCGTGCCCTGGGTCTCCCCTGCCTCCACCCCCTTCCCCCACCCCCATCCCCACCCCGGGTGCCGACACCTGGGGCCCAGGCCCTGTCCTGCAGAGCTCCTGCCTCTGTTCTGTGGCGAGTTCCACATCATCAAGCCCTTCCGTGCTTCCTGCGGCTTTTATGCACCTTATCTCCTCCACTACTAAATGACGGGGCTTCCCACGGCAGGACTCCTATCTGGTGTGGTTATTTTATAAGGGACAGAACAGAAGATGCTGAATGGGTTGAACAAAGAGAAGAAATGGTGATGCTCACACACTCCCTTTCAGCCACTGACGGGGAGCCTGGGAACTATGGAAGCGGCCAGTGGAGGCGGCTTCCAAATCGGGATCTAGAAGGCTGTTCAAGGCAGGCCGTGCAGGGCCACTGCTTGAGCTCTGGGCATCTGGGCGATGCCACAGAGGCCACACACCAGCTCCTAATGCCCAAGAGTCCTGTGCCTCTGTCTCAGGCCTTCCTCCTAGGGTCTGAAACCTAGTGCTGGGACCTTCCAGTGAGTTCTGCAAGATGGTTCACTGAGTCTGCCCGTGGACAGGTGTGTACATGTCAGATGGAGAACTGGGGTGCAGTCTTAAAGCCTGACCCCTGCCAGAGCCCTCTACCACAGCCCAGAGGCGGAGCAGGGTGCACACCGATGGTCCAGGGCACGGCAGCTGCCTGGCAGTGTTACCTCTTCCACGTAGCCTGGGCCCACTGGCTGCGCCTCACAGCTTCCAGAAGCTTCTGCAGAGCCTCCTCGGGTGGGCGGATCTCTAGGCCTGTCTGGTATGGGGTGTGCCCGCTTGCCCTCTGGGGGTCTGCTGCCTGCTGCCTGCGGCTTGGAAGGCCCTGGAAAGAAAAGCTGGATTGCTCATGACCTGCTCCAGCGGGGAACTAGGGCCGGCTTCTGTTCTGCTAGTGTGAAGGGTGGAACACCATGCAAACCGAGGTCTCCCACTGCCCATTCACCCCCTTGTGACATCAGCCAGTTTGGTGCCAATCTGAACACATCCACAGGGCGGCCCTGGAGGCAGGCCCCTTGCCAAGGAGCCCACGGCCACACCAACTCTGCAGCCCTTGGGTCCCAAAGATGGAGGTCCTGGTGGACCCAATGTCATGGTCAACTGAGCCCCATGAGGCAAAGCAAAGTCACTGGGCCTCAGAGGGGAGACGTGTCTTGTTACCACACTGCTCTTTGGTTTGGTCTTCGATGTTGTGTGGTGATTCAAAACACAGAGCTGCTGAGGCTTAAAATAAGTCCTCCTCCCCCTTCCTGGGCAAGGCCTGGAGGTGGAGAGCAGACCTGTCGGCCAGATCTGAGTCTGAATCTCACCTCTAAGAGCTGTGTATGAAGGGGCCCAGGGCCAGGTACATGACCTCACCTCACCTCTCTTTCTCCCTCTGCAAACTGGGATTACAGCAGAACCTACTTTCCAGAGTCATGGAGGGCAAACTGGTCAACGCCGTGAAGCAGTCAGTGGACTGAGCGTCTCACACGCGACCCTAGCTGTTAGCCACTCAATCTGCACCACCAGGCAGCCTTTACTGCCCGGGCCCCCCCAGGGGAGGTGGGACCACAGGTGGGGGGACCAGGAGCCCACTTTAATCTCCCCGAGACCCACATAACTCATCAGAGCCTGCTCCGTTCACCCTGAACACCAGGGTGTGAATCGTGCTGTCACCATGCTGGCTCTCAAGGGTGTGGCCCAGAGGTGGCCAAGATGCGGGAGAGGCCTGCCTCTCACCATTCCCCACCCTCCATCCAGAGCTTAGTCCCTCTGGAAAGATGTGATGGCTGTACACATACACACAAGTTAACGGGACAAGCACTTCTGTGAAATTCCAGCATGAGGAGTGAGTCAGGGCACGGGCATTAGGCTGTGACACGCAGACATGTACCCACACACGTGGCCTTCAAAGCTGGTCTCTTGGCTAGTGCTGGCTTGCTCAGGGTGCACATGCTGGGGCCAGCAGGGGCTGTGGGCTTGGCAGAGGCCGTGGAGAGATTCTCCGTGGTGAGAGGGGCTGGCTTGCTGGTACAGGTGGCCTGGGCCGAGCTGGAGTCCCCTGGCACTGGTTCTATGGCAGGGATGGGCTTCCCCAGCTGAGTGTGCAGCTTGAGGACCTGGAACAGACCCAGGCCCCCTGTCAGGGCCACCTCCAGGTCTGATTAGACCTCCTAAAAGAAGAGCACCTGGGTGGGTGTAGGAGGCAGACAACCTGGAGAAAGGGGGGTGCGGGTCCCATCCCAGGCCCCAGGGATATGCCCTTGGCTCCCAAGCATCACTTCCTGCTTCCAGGCCCGTTAGTCATGCCCCGGCAGGACCTAGAACATCTCAACACCCTGTGCTGCTGACATCCACAGCTCTGTCCAAACGGCATGGTCTCAGCTGAAAGACAGAGCTGTTTTTGGCATCCCAAGCAGCAGCCCAGTGCCCACCCCAGATGGGTACAGGGACCACCTGCTAAGATGTATGACGGTCCACATGCACGGATACACTCCATGTTCCCTTGGGACTGTGCATCCCTGTCCAGGGACACGGATTCACGTAGGATTTGGTGACACCCTGTCCTTGGCATCCCAGCACCCCCCTCAATGCATTACTACAAGGACTACCCCACCACCTGCAGCATCTTTGCTGACAACCACCTCAGACCTGGCTTGGGTGCCGCGGCTCTGACACTCACAGCTCAGACCTGCCCCCTCCCAGAGCTGGCTGCAGGATTCCTTGGCCCCTGGAACAGCCCAGCCCTGTTGGGTCCCAGCTCTCTTGCCTGCAGCCCCACACGGCCAGGCCTGTGCACCCACTCTTCCCACTCCTCTGCTTGCTTGCTTGCTTCCCTTCCTCCAGGTATCTGCTCTCTCCTTTTGTGGGCTTTGTGGGTTTGCTCAGGCTTCTGAGAGCCTGGCCTGGCTGGGCTGAGGACAAGGCCCTTGAGGAGGGGAGGGGAAAACAGGGGCTGGTGACCTTGGGGTGGCCCAGCTGGCAACAGGAACTGGAGGAGGGCCGGCAGCGGGGCAGGGCAGGAGCAGAGGCCCCAGGGGCAGGAGGGAGCACAGAGCGGGTTCCGTGTGGGCCCACAGACCGGGGCCTCCCTAACTCTCCTGCCTGTGAACTATATGTCACCAAGCTGGTGTCCCACCAGGCACTCCTCGTCCTGCCTTCAGGGCACACCCCCTGCAAGTGAGCATTACCTAGCTGGTTAACAATACCATTTGGGCAGCGTTGCTGCTTTTCAAAAAGCTCCCTCTGGAGCCCAGCAAGGGCAGACCCCTCAGGGAGAGAGGTGGGTGTCTCTCTACCTTCTCTAGCCAAGGGGATCCCACTGAGCTTCTCATAAGCTGGCATAATACAGGCACTTTAAGGCCACAGGAAAAGGTTGATATTAACATAGTAATAAATATAAAAAACACAGATGTTAAAGAATCTCATACCCATTAAAACACTGCTATCAAAATTGACATGGGAACTTGACCATTTTAATTGTATTCATTTGATCTACTTTTTAAAAAGCAGAACCCCAAATTGAACATGCAGTTTGACTTCATCCGTGTTCCAACTCTCATTTCCATAAGCAGGTAAACATACCTAAGGCCCAGAGCAGTCTTCCCTGGAGTCTGGGAATGAAAGAGGCCTCGATCCAGGGGGCGGGTACAACTTCTAGAACATCCCAAGGAATGCAGCCGCATGGGCCCCACAGGAAAAGCTTCCTGTTGTGGGCAGCTGCCCCCTGGGAGGCCATCGGTGGGGGGTGGGCATGAGGGCTCCTACCTTCTGGTGCCTGGCCCCCCGGATGTGAGCGGCGTAGGCTTCTGCCCCCGTGCATGACACGGCACACAGGCTGCAGCGCAGCTGTGCCTGCACCCCACACGGGCTGCCATTGGGCTGCGTGCCCGCCTTCTGGGCCGCCTCTCTCTTTTTGTGCTTCTGTCCCTCCAGGTGCTCGCGGTAAGTCTGCAGGCAGAGAGTGAGAGCGGCCTGAGAGGCCCGTGTGTGCAGTTCCGTGATGGGGGAGACCCAGGCCTCCCGCCCCCCTCCCTCCGTTCACTGGCCACCCAGACGGTTGTGTGCCACTTTATTAGACCTGGTCAACAGGCCAGAAGCTCAGCCTGAAAGACATAAGTTTTCTTTCTCTTCTTGGAAAATTGATGACCTTCTTGAGTTTCAGGGGCTACTTCAAAGGAACATGCTGGCTATTTAGATCTGACCTCAAGAACCACACGAGACATACGCTACCAGAATCACACAGGGCACACTTCCTTGTCAGAAGGCGGCGAACATGCCGGGGGGTCTGTGAGGGAGGCTGCGTGAGTCACCGGCCTGTGCGTGCTGCACCAGCGTGCCCGAAATATCTGATGGCGTCTGGCAAGTGACCAAGCTCTTACGGGGCATTCCAGATTCCCCTCTGGGAGTCCTTAAGATGAGGCCAGCTGCAGTAAGCATGCTCTAAGTGGGCCTGCTCAGCCACCTCGTCAAGAATCGGCCTGCCCTGGTGACATGCGCCAGTGACACAGGCCAGTTCCGGGGCAGATGGGAGGCAGCCAGCAACAGGAGCAGGAGAGGAACTCTCTGGAGCTCAGGAAACTTATGAGCATTTACCTGAGCAACAGAACACACACACACACGCACGCACGCACCCCCCCAGGTAAAGGCCTGTGGGGCAGAGAAAAGCCTGGAAGAACAGACTCCATGGTGCTAAAGGGAAAGCCGCTGTAAGTACAGCAAGTAAGGCAGCTCCGGCCTGCTCCTACATGCACCACACCAGTTAACCCTCACGACTTCGACCATCTGAGGTCTGACTTCTGGCTTCATCACTGTGGCGAGTCTGAGTTCCTCGGTTCTGGGCCCCAGGCCTCCCCCTGACACATGGACGTGGTGATGAAATGACCTACAGGACGTGGGGCGCAGAATCTGAAGCTCAAAGTAAGAGGAAACGTTTGCAACTGTCTTTCTGCCACCAGACCTCCCACCATCAACATGCATTCAGTGTGTGAAGACAGAAAGACCAGGAAAGAGGCCTGTCTGGTGCTCCTGCAGCTCCAAGGACTCCCCTTGGCCACACAGGGGCCCCATAGTCCGCATAGTCCTGGGGGCCCCATAGTCCACTGGGGGCCACTGAGAAAGGCCCTCAGGACACCCCGAGAACAGGTACCAGGGACGAAGCCCTGCACATGTAGCAGAT
This sequence comes from Canis lupus baileyi, assembly GCF_048164855.1. NCBI lineage: Eukaryota > Metazoa > Chordata > Mammalia > Carnivora > Canidae > Canis > Canis lupus. Next base: position 57,325,140 of record NC_132856.1, on the reverse strand, counting down.
GGGAGTGAAGGGCCAGGGGTAGGTAAGTGCTGGGAACATGCAGGTCCCCGAGGTGGTGGTGGCAGATGCAGGGGCCTGCCCAGGTGCTAAGTCTGCACAGAACAAGATGCACACACATGTACACATGTGCATGACAAGCTGCAGACATCTGAATAAGAAGGATGGCTCGCATCAATGTCACCACCCTGGTTGTGACACTGACTGCAGCCCGGAAACTGGTGGCCTTGGGGAAGTTGGGGCAGGGGGTACAGGGACATCTCTGAGTCATTATCTACACCTGCTTCTGAACCCACAGCTTTCTCAGCAAAAATTCCAATTTCAAGAGAGCCATTAACCTTAGCAAAAAAGCTGGCATTGACAAGAGCTCAAGTTTCTGTGGCACATGGCACGTCCAACAGGTGCCAACCTCGCAGCAGGCATGTGTCCCCCTCGTGGGGGAGCGCCCCACCTCACTCAACACAGTGCTGTGCAGGGCCTAGAATTAGGAGTGGAGGCTTGTGTTTGGCAAGTGAGAGGACCCAACAATCGCAGAGATGCAGAATAAAAATCCCGCAGAGAAGTAAAGACAGGAGCAGAGAAAACTAACCTCCCCTTAATGAGCACGTGTGTTTTACAGTGGAAAGAGTGCACAGAAGTTTCAATCAAGAGGCCTGTAAAGAAAGCAGGAGGCAGGAAAGGGCCCCAGCCTGGCCAGGGAGGTGGGGGCTGGATGGGGGTACTGAGGGCTCCCCATGCACCCCGATAGCCTGCCATCCTGGAATCTACGCACTCCTCCAATTTCCAGCTTTCTCTCAGAGTAATAAAAAGAAAACAAAACTAGTGTGAGGTACTCTGTGAAGAGGGAGCCCTGGGGTCTGATGACTTCAGACTGCGTGAGAGCTGGGTTATCCGTGAGTGTGGCTGCGGGATCTCCTTCTTAGACACCGACAGGCACACACGCGAGCGCACGCTGGCCTCCTTAGGTGACCCTGCAGCGAAGGCACGCCACCCCCAGGCGCCTCTTGGAACGGCGCCTACTGGACCCATCAGGTGCGGAAGAGGGGGCCCCGCCCAGTCTCTGCCCTCTCAGGCAAGGGAACCCCCAGACCACGTTCCCACCGCCAGCAGTCAGTGCTACGCCTGCCCTCTGTCTTCCACAAGCATGCCAGAAAGGCAACTCTGACGTGCACTTGACACTGCCAGTTTAATAACAGGCCTTTTGGGGCAATGACCCAGATGTCTGGTTAGCCAGGTGGGGGAGGGGGCTCTCCCAGCCCACGGCGGGCAGGACGGTCCCCAGAAGGTCCTCTGGGCCTGCTCAGCGGGGGGTGGATGGCAGCTGACCTGGGGACCAGCGCAGCTGATCTTGCAGATGTCACAGTAGTGAAGCGGGGGCTCCCTGGGGCCGCCCTTAGGTTTTGGCAGTTTGGGGGGAGCCAGTAGCTTCCCAGAGAAGCTGCCGGCAGAACTGGCACCGGGACTGCTCCCTGAGCCGCCCCACAGGGAGCCCGGGGGCTCCGGGAACGGGAGGGGCGGCAGTGGGGGGCAGTGAGGACCAGCCGCCGAGTGCACCGCTGCTTCGTAGCCCAGGTAGCTTGGTCCTAGAAAGCAGAGAGAAAAAGGAGACAGGAGGATACGGGTTGGTTTCAATGACACTATTAGAAGTATGGCCTGTGCCTGCACGTGCCCGGAAGCACGTCTCACCCATGTCCGGGGCAGAGGTGGGGCTGTAGGAGGTCGGGGTGTAGGAAGGCAGGGCAGAGACAGAGGCCTCTGGCAGAGTGCTGGTCGCCAGCGGGTAGGTGTAGTTCTCCATGCAGCTCGAGGCCAGGGTGCCGGGTGGCTGCCCTGCCTTGGCCGTGGCCGCTGGTTGTAGGGCTTGGCTGTCCCCTCCGCTGGGCTGGATGGAAGTTCCTTTAGTCCCTGGGGGGCAAGCAGAGTCTCTCTGCAAAGCCACCCTTTGGAATGACTCCCAGCAGACAGTGGTGGCCACACTCCCTGTGGCCGTAGCAACTGGCCGCCCCAGGCACTACTGCAACACCACCCTGGAAGTCTAAGCTTGGCCGAAGGCCAGAGCCCCCCTCTCTTCCATCTCTAAACTCCAAGTCCTCAGCAGAACTCACCTCCTTGGAAGAAACTGGTTAGCGCCCCTTCTAGTTCTCTCTCTTTCCTTCCTGCCCTCTCTGTCCTACACCAGCCCCACCCCTGGCCAGGAAGATAGCCCTGATGTGCACGGGACCCCTGGCCCTCCTCTGAAGCTGCAAAGTTTCAAGTGTGACTTCGCGGCAGCTCCTGGCACCGTAAGGCCAGTGCCTCCATGCAGAGGCCCACCTGGCTGGCAGAGCGTGGCAGTGGCTGGGAGCTGAGGCTGGCTGGAGGCAGGTAAGTGACACTGTCCGTCCTCGTAGCTACTGTAGCTACTGGCACCTGCCGACGGTCTGTAGAGGGAACTGTCCTGCAAGGGTGTTACCAGAGAGACACAGAGGAGGGGAAAGCCCTTCAGGGCAGGGGTGAGGGCTGCCCTCGTTCGCCCCACAAGTGGCACACGTTCACACGGTTCCTGAGCTCCTGCTCTGAACTGGGTCATTTCAGGAGCTGGGGACACACTGACCAGTGACATGGACACAGCCGCTCCCGTGGAACTGTTAACATCTGAGAGCAGACATGCTCTGAGGAGTGTCTAGCTTGGCGACAGCTCCTCGGAGGAGCAGTACAGGCAGCGCACACGTGAGCCAGGGCCGGCACGCGGAGGCAGCAGGTGGGCTTGCCGACCAGAGGGCAGTAAGAGCACAGGCCTGTGCACATGCCATCTGGGGCCAGAGGGACAGGTGGGGCCAGGGGCTCGGGGAGGGTCTGGGTGCCATGCCAAGGGGCATTTGGGCTGTTGCGTGGAACAGGTCAACATGCAGGCAAGGACAACAGCAGAGGCCAGGCAGCGCCCTGGGGGTGGGCATGAGTTTAGGGGTGGCCTGGAGGGAGAGTCTCAGACGCAAGGGAGGGAGGAACAAGGCAGAAACAGGCAGTGTGAGCTTTGCAAGCTGGGCAGCCCATGGTACCACCCGCTAACGTCAGGGGTACATGTGGTCAGGGGCAGAGGCTCGGGGGTTGGACCATGCCCAGCTTGGGACGTGTTGGCAATTCCAAGTGGAAATGCAGCAGCCAGATGTCTAGGCTCAGAGCTCTGAGTTGAGGAGATGGCATCATCAGTGCCAGAAGCGCCCTATTAGCACAAGCTCATCCCCTGCTGCCTGTCAGGGGCAGGGACAAGAGCAGGAAGGTAAGTCTGTATGTGTCCTCATTTGTCTGCCACTACGGGCTGCCCAGCGCACATGCCCACTCAACGGTATCCGTGTCTTCAACAGTGCTAGCCAAAGAAAGGCAAGGCTGATACCTGGTAGGAGGAGGCCATGGTGGGTGCCAGGGCGGGCTCCTGGGGCTGGCTAGAGTGGAGCTGGTACCCGCCATATCCCGCTGGGGTGACAGGCCCGGGTGGCTGGGTGGCTGCAGGGAACGGTGGGGTCATAGTGGGACCCATTCCAGCAGCGGGGCCCGAGGCAAGGCTGGCTCCAGCGGTCGGGAGGGGAAAAGCCATCGGAGGCTGGGCGCTAGAACCACAGATAAACACGACAGCTGGTTGCGTCAGATGAATTCTAAGTAACACTACTGTGGAACACACCCTAAGTTCCATCAGGCCCTGGGCGTCAGCTGCTCTGGACGCCTACAGTAAACCCGCCCTTTCTGTGACTACTAACGTTTGTTAAGACCTTTCTAGGGCAGCAGGCTTGGGTCTAAGCACTTTCCACGAGTTAACACAATGTCCTAACAACTCTGTGAGTCAGAGGCCCCCCTTGTCCCCACTGACAGGAGAGGAAACTGAGGCACTGTAAGTGGCAAAGTCAGGCCCTGAGCCCGTTGGTCGACTTCTCAGCTCATCGGTGTGGGCAGCAAGCTTTTTCTGGACATCAAGATTCTTTAAAGCAAGCTGGTCTTGAATGGAATTTTGTAACTGAGGGACAAGTGGATCCTGGATCACCCCTCACCCCTGTTATTAAAATACAGAAGATCAGTTAACACGAAACTAAAAACTCATTGTCACCAGAACTCGTTTTATCACCAGTCTGCTCTGAAGGCAGCACAGCACCTCTGTCTCCTCCTCCACTTCCTCATCACAGAGGCGGTGCCAACTGTGTCCATCTGTCTGTCCGTCAGTCCCGTTTCTGGATGAGGAAATCTGTGACGACCATGACACAGGGCAGGTGCTTGATTTGGACCTAGATCTTTGTGACCCAAGCGTCCCTCACTCTGCTAAATAGCCGTCACTGAGGAGATGGTCCTCGAAGGTGAAAGTCCATCTGTCTGGGAAGGGCGTCACCGAGGCTCTCAGCCCCATACCAGTATGGATCACATAAAGCCACCGCAAACCCTGCAGGGGACGAGCCTGGTGTGCACGTGTGGTTTGGGGCAGGCAGGCCCAAGTACAAAGAGACCGCAGCAGCGGTGCTCATGTACCTTCGCACTTGTTCTAGACCAAAGCTAGCCACACGATGGCTGCCGAGCTGCCCCTGTCCCTCTAAGTGGCTTGCCGCCCAGCTGGCACAACACGGGGAGCACTCTCCAGGCCGAGCACAATGCTGACGGTCAACCACACAGAGTGAAGTGCCAACGCCGCTCACAGGAGCTGGGGGCCAGCAGAGCCCGGTGCCTCACCCCTGCCGGGCGCCCGTCCACCTCCTCACTGGCTCCGTCCCCCTGGCAGCCAGACCACAGCATAAACCTGTCTGTGTCACCTTCCTGCTTAGAACCCTCCAAGCCTCCGAGATGTGGCCCCATCCCACTCCTGATGGTCGCTGTTCGAATGTCACCTCCTCCAACAAGCTCTCCCTGAGCCCGTCTAGGACAGCAGCAGTACCCTGCCCCTTGCCCTGCTGGATTTTTCTTCCCAGTACCACCTGATCCTCTCGGAACTGTCTGTCCCCTGGCCGTCTCCTCCCCCATAGCATGAGCCCACAGGGGCACAAGAATGGCAGTGTCCCCCAAGGTCTTTCTGGGCACTGCAGGAGCATCTGGCGCAGAGCAGGTGCTCAGCAAATACAGCTGCGGGAGCAGGTGTTTACAGTCCTCCTGGGGGGCATGTGTTCAGGTAAGGGTGGGTGGGGGAGGCCCCTGCAGCTCCCATCTAGAGCATCTTTCTGGATCCAATCAAAGGCAGCATCCTGGACCCACCAGGGCCCCCGGGGCCACTCCTGAGTGCAACGCCCACTGTCCAAACAGGTCGAAGTCTGCAGCCCTACGGCAAAATTATAACGCCACCTGGAAACCAGACCTCTAACAACCTGAGATGCTTTCATCTCTCCCAGGAAAAATGGAAGCACCCTGTCTGCTATGAAGGAACGCTGAGATTTCTCAAGTCAGCCACTTGTGAGGTTCAAGTGTCTCTGTGCACCGTCTCAGAGACCTTCTTGGTCAAAAAGCAGATCAAGCGAATGGCTGACTAGCTCTCTGGATCCCTCGGCATTGGGACTTCTTTCTTAGACAATTTTCAAGCACAGAACATAATGACTGCACACCACTGAGATGTAATAAACCTTCATGTTTTGCCCTATGTCCCCCAGAACTTCTTTAATGAAAACTGAATCTTACCCCCATCAGATCCCCTTCCTACCTCCCCTGGGCTTGGCCCTTATTTTTATACTTTTACTACACAGGAAGGAGTTTCCATGTCCCAGTGCCGTCTTCCAACGTTAAAGCCATGTCCGTATTATATATCATACCCCGCAACCTGCTTCTCCACCCCCAACATCCCCAGGCTGTCCAAAGGTACTGGAATGAGACAAATACTTGTGCTTCCTTCATATTTAACTCTGTTATGGCCCATGCTGCCCTTCACTTGGGCTAAGGAGCCCCTGACCTGGCCCCCACATTTTATTTTATTTTATATTTTATTTTATTTTATTTTATTTATTTTATTTATTTTATTTATTTTATTTATTTTATTTTATTTTATTTTATTTTATTTTATTTTATTTTATTTTATTTTTTTCTGGCCCCACATTTTAGAGCTATGCTGCTCAATATGGCAGCACTGGCCACATGTGGCCCCAAGGCACTTACAGTTTGGCTCCAGTGGTTGAGGAATGGAATTCAACGTTTAGTTTCATTTTAATTAATTTAGGTTTCGAGAGCCACCTGTGGCTAGCGGCCATCACGGTGGAAGGCGTAGATATAGAACATTTCCATCATCACTGAAAGTCCCGTGGGGCAGTGCTGCATTAGAAGCCCCCCCCATCACAAATACACACTTGTACTGAGAAGCACACAAGCCTCTCTGCCCCCACCTGCTCCTGTGACCACCCCTCTTCAGGCCCTGGGGAGACCCTTCTCCCCACCTCTTGCTCTAGGACATGAAAGCAAAATGTGGTCTACACACACATAATAGATTATTTAGCTTTAGGAAGGAAGGGACCCCGACACCTGCCCCCACATGGACGGACCCCGAGGACACCAGGCTCAGGGAGCGGACCCAGATCCAGGACACCTCCTGCAGGACCCCACTCCCAGGAGGTCTGTCCACAGAGACAGGAGATGGTGGGAGCCAGGGCTGGGGTGGGGGGCGGGGGGTCCGTGTGGGAAGATGGAAGTTCTGGAGACGGTGGTGGGGGTGGGTGCGCAGCAGGGTGAGTGTGTTGATGTTGCTGAGCCATGCACTTAAGAAATGGTTCATTGGTATATTTTATGTCTATTTAACTGCAATAAAAAGAAACCTCACAATCACTACCTGTCACTCCCCATCCCCACCCATATAGTTTGTCTTTACATTAACAGAAAATTTTTAATATTTTTTAAAGATTTTATTTATTTATTCATAGAGACACAGAGAGAGAGAAGGAGAGAGAGAGCCAGGCAGAGGGAGAAGCAGGCTCCACGCAGGGAGCCCGACATGGGACTCGATCCTGGGTCTCCAGGATCACACCCCTGGCTGCAGGTGGTGCCAAACCACTGCGCCACTGGGGCTGCCCATTTTTTAATATTTTAAGAAAGAAACCTTTAGAAACACATGAAAAATTGTGTTGGTTTTCCATGTTTTACATTTACTCAGCATTTTTAAAAAATATACTCAGCATTTTTGATGAGAATATATCTGTTTGGCACACTCTGGCTTTAACTGCATCTTATGGTTGGATCTTCTAGCTCAGCCTTTCTCAACTGGGGTCCCAGTGGAAATGAAGGCCTCTTGCCCCCAGGTATCCGTGTAGGTAAGAACTCTCGTCCCCCTGTGGAGCCTGGAATGACGCTGCTTGTGGCCCGTCCCTCGAGGACTCAGGCTCTCCGACTCTCTGACCATCTCCCGTGTTCTGCAGCTGTGAGGTGGAACTCTCATCATCTAAGGGGCTGTGTTGGTTTGCTCGGGGTGCCGTTACAAAGTCCCACCAATGGGGGCAGCCTGGGTGGCTCAGTGGTTTGGTGCCTGCCTTTGGCCCTGGGGTGTGATCCTGGAGTCTGGGGATCAAGTCCCAGGTCGGGCTCCCTCCATGGAGCCTGCTTCTCCCTCTGCCTCTGTCTCTGCCTCTCTCTCTGTCTTTTATGAATGAGTAAATAAAATCTTTAAAAATAACAAAGTCCCACCGATGGGGTGGCTTGAACAACAGACATTACTGTACAGGCCAGAAGTCCAAGATCAAGGAGTTGGCAGGGCGGGTTCCTTCCAAGGTGTCTCTCTGGGTGTGCAGACACTGTCTTCTCCTGTGTCCTCACAGGGTCATCCCTTTATGTGTGTCTGTGTCCTCATCTCCTCTTACTAAGACACCAGTCAGATTAGATTGGGGCCCACCTTTGTGACTACATTTTAACTTAATCACTAACTTAATGACCTTTTTAAAGATCCCAATCTCCAAATACAGTCACATTCTGAGTGAGGTCTTGGGGGTTAGGATTTCCAACATTTAAAATTTAGGAGGACACAAGTCAGCCCACCCATGACAGCTGCCTCATTATTGTAACAAAACTCAAATAACATGTAAATCTTCATTATGAAAACATCATTCATGCTGAAATGAAAGCACCTAAAATAAGTTTTACAGAATATATAATCATTTATGAATTTAGGACATCCAAACAGCACTAGCGGATCAACAGAATGCCCAGACATGCACGACAATAAACAAACTCAATCATCTTTGATGTTTTGCTAAACAGAAAAATCTTAGTCTTTTTTTTTTTTTTGGAAAGAATTATTTGTCAAGGTAGGTAGGATAAAACCTACTCTATTTAAAAAAAAAAAAAACCTACTGTATTTAAATTTTTGCCAGTTAGGTTTATAATGTTAAAATGTTTAGACATATGGGGATCCCTGGGTGGCGCAGCGGTTTGGCGCCTGCCTTTGGCCCGGGGCGTGATCCTGGAGACCCGGGATCGAATCCCACATCGGGCTCCCGGTGCATGGAGCCTGCTTCTCCCTCTGCCTGTGTCTCTGCCTCTCTGTCTCTCTCTGTGTGACTATCATGAATAAATAAATAAAATAAAATAAAAATAATTTAAAATGTTTAGACATATGGTATGCAAGCTCCCATTTGTACTTTCATCCTGGGCCACCCAAATTTAAAGGCTGATTACTTAGTCCTTTGAATAGATCACAATTCATTTGCCTAACCTCCTCCTGGTAGATATTTATATCATGTATTAGTTCTATGTACTGCTGAGTCACAAAATTATCCCCAATGCCATGGTTTTGAATAATAGTAATCTTCACAGTTTCTGTGGGACAGGAACTCAGGAGTGGCTTGGCTGAGCTCTAGGCGGTCTTTCTGAGGTTGCCAACAAGATGCTGACTGGGGTGGCATCATCTGAAGGCTTGATGGGGGCGGTGGGCCATGCTTCCCCAATGTTCCCTTACATAGTGAGCCGTTTGCTGCTGGCCGTTTGCGAGGAGGCTTGGGTCCTCTTGCGTGGGCTCTTCCCAGCACAGCTGGAGCATTCTTACAACACAGCTCCTGGCTTCCCCCCAGAGAGAATCGAGAGAGTCTGGGGGGTGGGAAGGCCCAGGCGGAAGCTGGCCTTGTAATGACCCAGCCTCTGACCCTGGTCACATGGCAGTGTTGCCACATTCCATTAGTTAGAAGTGAGATGCTAAATCAAACCCACACCCCAGGGCAGATGATCATGCCCCAACTTTTGAAGAAAGGAGCATAAAAGAGCTCCTGGGCATCTCTTTAAACCACCAAACATTAATTCCAATTTCCTGCAGGTAAAGCAATGCTACAAGGTATCCTCACGTACATTCTGCATATGCTTTCTTGCACTGACTCCCTCTCATGACTTCCTGTCCAGGCTGGGTTCCACACCACACACCACAAACCAAGCACAGGCTACAGGATGGGGCCAGGGTGGCTGCCTCAGACCCACCCGTGTCTTCATGTAACTTCAGTGACTTCATTAAAGGCATCACATTGGGGGTTAGAGTTTCATATGAAGGAGGTGGGGAGAAGGGGACACAATTCAGCCTACAGCATCACCTTACCATCCTCAAACAGGACAAATCTTGCACTATCTTGGTGATTCTCCATTGATTACTGCATAAAAGCAGCTTCTGCCTCATATCTGAGAGCCCCGAGCCCACCGTCTAGCCTCCTGCCACATCCTCTGTCCCTCAGCACACAGCAGTTTCCCTGTCAGCGCCTGTACTTTGCTTCCATTTCAGTGTCCATTCCAGGCCCTTCTCTCAGGCCAGTGGGTCATGTCCAAGGCCCACCCATCAAAATCCCAGTCGCCCTTTACTGTAAGGCCTCTTCCGGCCTTGGGAGGTAGAGGAGGGCTCCTGCTAACTGAAGGGCTGCTGGCCCATCCATTCTTCCTCCTTCGGGGCTTTACCAACACAACGGGGTTTTGCAGAGCAATCTAGGGTAGTAAATGTGTGGTGACAATGACCAAAGTGGTGGCTGTGGGCCAAAAAAGGGAACACTAGACCAACCTTATCCTAAGTAACTACTCACGACACCACGAAGGCACCTGTGAGTGTTTATGGTCTGGGAGGGTAGAGTGTTGCCTCACTTTTATTTAGTGAGCTCTAGAAGGATGTGGAGCATGGACTCCCCCTCAAACTCGGGGAGGGCATGTGCTGTGCATCTCACACCCACTCTTAGAGACCTGGCACAACAGGGCCCAACGGGAGAGATGAAGTGAGAAACGGGAAGGTTTTCAGCAGGGTTTGGCAAGGGACAGCCACATCTGTCCACTGCCTGCTTTTGTATGGCCCACAGCAAACTATGGTTTTCCCACTTTTAAATGACTAAAGAAAGACCCTTGGGTGGCTCAGTGACTGAGCATCTGCCTTTGGCTCATGTTGTGATCCCGGCCGGGGTCCTGGGATTGAGCCCTGCATCAGGGTCCCCATAGGGAGCCTGCTTCTCCTTCTGCCTATGTCTTTGCCTCTCTGTGTTTGTCATGAATGAATGAATAAATGAATGAATGAATAAATCAATAAATGAGTGGAGAAAGTTAAAGGAGTAATATTTCGTGACATGTGAAAATTATGTGATGTTCACACTTCAGAGTCACACTAAAGCTTCGATGACACACAGCCATGCCCACTTGTATACCGTCTACGGCTGCCCTTGCCCTAGAATGGTGGAGCTCAGGGGCTGCTGGCACTGGGTCAGTCACCAGGGATGCTGCTCCACTCCCCACAGCACTTACCCCGAGTGACCTGCCTCAATGTCAAAAGTGCTGCTGAGAAACTCAGACCTGCCAAAATGGGTGAGGATACTGCAAGCTTAGGGACTGCAAATTGAGCCTAACGTTTGGGGAGAAAGGCAGCCAAGGGGGCAGTAGAGGCACTTTCTTTCGCCCAGGCTCCCTGCACACATCCAGAGGTAGAGCACCCCACCTCTGCTCAGGCTCCCCTTCATGGGAGGTCATTGGTCACCTTGCCTTCTCTCAATTTCCAAGTTTTCTGGGTTAAGAATCAGCCAGAAGCTGAGACTTCCTTCCCTCCGAGTCCTTGGAAATGGCAGTTTTGCCTGCAGTCACCTGGGCTTCACAAGCCCCCGATTAAGAATCCCTACTGGAACAGAGATAGGGGTAGGGGAAGTAAAAAGCAGTTGTTGAAGTTAAATGGCAAATTTTACGTGGCCCTGTGTGACGTGGCCTGTCCCCTTCTCTTGGGAAATGTGAAGTCTCCTTGCAGTGGCACGGACCTCTTCGTGTCCTTACTCAGGCACCTTCTGGGGATTAAAATCCCACAGGCACACGTGAGACATTCCCTTCAAGAAAGCTGGTAGAGAAGAGAGGCTGAGGATAAGAAAGTTCTGCCTAAGGACTGAGCTGGAGTCACAGAGGCTTCAGGATTAGGAACTGGAAAGAGAGCCCCAGCCCAGAGGGATGGCTTCCAGTCCTGCGCTGCAGCCTGGGGCCTTGAGCAAGTTACTCTTTCCTACGCTTGGTTTACTCGCCTGTAGAACGGGAACATCCACCTCTTGAGATGGCAGGACAATTCAACAGGAACTCAAGTGCTACAACACCTGGCACGGGCAGGAGCTTACGATGCAGTCCAGAGGTGCCAGATCTTGCGATTTTAAGCAGGTCCAGGGATGCAGATTTTCCAATTAAAATCAGGGTTTTTGCAAAGTCTCCCAATGTTTATTTTTTAAAGTGTTAAGTAACCTTGACCCCCAACATGGGGCTCAAACTCACAACCCCCAAATCATCAGTCACATGCTCCTCCGACTGACCCAGCCAGGCCCCCAAAGTCTCCCGATTTTTAAATGCTGGTAACCAATTCAAATAAAGCAAGCGACAAGCCTACTCCACACAGGCTGAAGAGGGCAGCTGTAAGAATCAACAACCATGGTGCACAGGCTGCCAATTTTCAACTCTTGATGGATAAGGAACAATAAAAAGCTACAAATTTGCTCTTGGTGAAGCCGCCCCTTAAGCCAGCAGCCTAAGCTGTGAGGCTATTGTTGGAAGTCACCGGTTGTTTAAGGAGAGGGTGTGCCACTGTACTACAAGGCTGAGGGCCGCCGTCTTCACAATGAGGATCACATGACAACAAGGACCCAGCTGGGGCCGTCTGCCCAGGAGGGAGAAAAGCTGAGGCCAGAAGCTGGGGGCAAAGCGTTGGGCACCTGTTAGCACAGGAAACGCAGTATTTAAGCACATATATGTGCTTAAATATGTGGATTCCTAAGTCCTACCTGGCATCCTCATCTTTGGATCAAAGCAAGTATCTTCTAATGGCTTTTGGGTCTAAATGTTTGTTTCAGGAAGTCAGGGGGTTTTTTGAGAACACCATCTAGATAAAATTTTAGAATGCAAGGTTGGCAAGACCCGTTGATATCATTTTGCTCAGTCACCTAATTGATGGGGACATGGAGGGCTGGAGATAGAAGGGACTTGTCTGAGAAGGTCAGGTTCTTTCTCCCATGGGAGATGCTCCTGCTTGCTCCTGAAAGGCCAAACATAAAAGAACACAGGGAACCCTGAATGTAGACCTCACTTCAGAAAGGTGGGTCTGAGGAACCTACAGCAGGTAATGAAATGTTCTGGGTTTGGGAGCAGTGATGGCTTCTATATATAACTTTCAACAGGTCATGCTCAGTGGGAACACACACACAAAACTAGAAACATTTAGAGTCTGAAAAAAAAAATCAAGTGGAAAAAAGATTTTCCTGGGCAGCTCCAGTGGCTCAGCAGTTTAGCGCCACCTTCAGTCCGGGGTGTGACCCTGGAGACCGGGGATGGAGTCCCACATCCAACTCCCTGCATGGAGCCTGCTTCTCCTTCTAACTCTCTCTGTTTCTCATTAATAAATAAAATCTTAAAAAAAAAAAAAAAAAAAGATTTTCCTGCAATCATAGTGCTGAGATACTTCAGTCAGTATTTTCTTTTTATACCTTGGACCCTTCTTTCCAGAACACAGCTCTTCACCTATTCATTTACTTCCTCCTCCTCCTCCTACCACTGCCCCACATGGCATAAACTAAGCCCGACTGAGATTATACCCAAGTACCCAGCAGCTGGAAATCTCACTGAATTGCTGGAGAGAGAAAATGGCTCCAGCACCCTGACCTTGGTACAGTTTTCCAAGCAGGTCTGTGACAACTCAAAGGCTGAGGAACAGAGTTTAGATGGCTCACGGTGAACCACAATACCCACTGCTAATATGGTCACTAAACACATTCATCAGAAAGGACTTTTCCAAATCTGTTTTATTGTAAGACCATATTATTTTATGTGTACATGCACATAAAAAATACCCAGGGATCATCTCATTTGGCACTTTGGTTTGCAAGGTTTTTATATTCAAAATATACATTATACACATTCACATTCATAACAATTCTGATTTTTAAAAATATTTTATTTTTCTAAAGTTTATTTAAGTAACCTCTACACTCAACATGGGGCTTGGACTCATGACCCTGAGATCAAGATTCACATGCTCTTCCCAATGAGCTAGCCAGTGCTCTACAATTCTGATTTTTTAGTGAATTTTTTTTTTTTAATTATGAAAGCCTTATATAGCTCCTCCAAGTGAAATCCCATTTCAGATCCAGATACCCCAGAAAACATCCCAACATACTAGAAAGGGATTTGATAAACTAAATCCTCGGGCTCTTGAGAAGATGACAGAACTTCATTCCTCACCCCCAACTGCAACCTTCTTGAAACTGCAGTCAGGAGTCTCCAGCTCTGACTCAGGGCCAGCCTGGCTCCTCAAGACAGAGCCACTGGGCTGCTCCACATTCCTGAGGCAGGGACTCCCAAGGCTGGCAACAGGTGTTTCCCGAGCCTCCAGGGTGAACCAGATTCTGTGCTTGGCAGTGCATCTCTTCCATCCTTCTGCAAAGGAACATGGTGCCCACATGGAGGGTGGCCCCAAGGTTAGTCCACCAGGCAGGTGCTCACAAATGCTGTCTTGATGAGATCATGCTGAGTAAGCCAAAGAGAAAGCATTCTGTATGCGCCCTCCTAGAAGTGCAAGCGAAAGAATTTCCAACTGGGGTCACAATGGCCTCGCTAGTCTATTGCTGTAAATCCAACTGGTGACAGGCCAATGTCTGGGGGCTGGCGAGGGGTCCTGTGTGGTTCCAGCCCTCTTCTGCTGCTTTCAGGGGTGGAGAAACCTCCACAGCCACATCTACACTAGTCTAACACATGCACCTCTTATGTCAACAGAGTGAAAGGCAGGACTAGACAGCCAATGTGAGGTTCTCGTGAGGTTCTCATGAGCAAGTACAACAGATGTCCAACTACCAACCCTGGATTCAAGCAATGACATTCAAATGAAAAAGAAGCCACTGGTGGGGCACCTGGGTGGCACAGTCGGTTACAAGTCCCACCCTTGGTTTCAGCTCAGGTCATGAACTCCCAAGCCCTGAGACTCAGCCCCCAAGTTGCGTTCCTGCTCAGCAGGGAGTCTGCTTGTGATTCTCTCTCCCTCTCCTCCTCTGTCCCTCCTCCCACTCTCAAATAAATAAATCTTTAAAAAGAGAGAGAGAGAGAAAGCTTCTCAATGTTTATTAAAATAGAGCTTCTCCTGATGGGAAATCAAGTATTACCCCCAAATCCAGCAGGTGTTTTATTTAGATTGAACAAGAATGTGAAGGTGAGGTAGCCAAGTCTACTATAGCAGTGGAATTTTCACAAAACTGCTAAACAAAGAGGGAAGGAAATGTAATGAGAGAGGGCCAGCCTGTCCTGTTCCACCAGTATGGACTTCCAGAGCTCAGTTCCCAGTTCTAGATGTTTCCATTACCAAAGTGATTTAAACACACATAGAACCCTGCTGGAGTTCCTGAGCTGCTCTCACTGAAAACCACACTTGGGACTAATGAAAAGCACCATCAAGGGGATCCCTGGGTAGCTCAGCGGTTTAGCGCCTGCCTTTGACCCAGGGCATGATCCTGGAGTCCCGGGATTGAGTCCCGCATCAGGCTCCCTCCATGGAGCCTGCCTCTCCCTCTGCCTATGTCTCTGCCTCTCTCTCTCTCTCTCTCTCTCTCTTTCTGTCTCTCTCATGAATAAATAAAATCTTTTTTTAAAAAATGAAAGAAAAGAAAAGCACCGTCAAATTCAATTTTCCACATGGGATTAATCCTTCACTCAGAAGACCTGCAGCACTAACTCTATAAAGCCTTAGGAAATTTAAAAGACCATATAACATACAATAAATGAAACTCATCATTACCAACAATTTTAAACTTTTCTCACACCTTCAAGAGTGAATGTGCATCTAACTCCTATTGACCAACAACTCAAAAAGTTCAGATCCCAACCCTAATAATGGACAACAGTGTAAGGAATATTCCTATCTGGGGCTATGGTTATCAAGCTTAAAAGCCAAGAAAACCTACTCAAAATTCCTCCAAGAAAAAAACTGTTGTCTTTACTTTGGCAATTTGTGAAACAGGCTTTGAAAATACTATTGTCCAAATGCTACCATGAAGTTGATGTGCAATGTCAAAATCTGTTAACTAGTTTCCTCATAGCACACTACATTACAAATATGTACTCTAACAGCAGAAGGTTCCAAGCAAGTCACTTCCCCCAGAAGAAAATGTCTAAAGTCATTCAGATAATGCAGATGGTATCTTTCAAATGTTTTGTAAGACTGCAGTTTATTTTACCATGATACCCGTTTCAGTTTCACTTAAATTTACCTTTTTTTTAAGATTTTATTTTTTTAAGTAATCTTTACACCTAATGTGGGCCTCAAACTCATGACCCTGAGATCAAGAGTCCCACACCCTGAGCCAGCTGGGCACCACTACTTTTTCCTTTTTATTTTTTTAAGATTTTATTTATTTATTCATGAGAGACACACAGAGAGAGGCAGAGACACAGGCAGAGGGAGAGGCAGGCTCCATGCAGGGAGCCTGAGGTGGGACTCAATCCCGGTCTCCGGGATCACGCCCTGGGCTGATGGCAGCTCTAAACCGCTGACCCATCTGGGCTGCCCCCCCCCACCCTTACTCTTTTCTTAAGGAATAACATGTTCTTGGGGACAATTCTAAAGCACAGACTAATATGACATTTCACTCAGAGTAGTTTCCCAACCTAAGTTACAGGTGGGTATCGCTTAAGTCATCAGAATACAGACAACAGCTAGGCTGAAACGTGTACGAACGTTAATTCAAATAAATGACAGATGTGCCCGCTGGAGCCCAGCAACTATTTATTTTAACAGTGTAAATACTCCGTTTCTCCTCCATAAGATTTTTTTAAGTATGTATTTAGGTATGTATGACAGGGAAAAAGACAGCGGGAGCAGAGAGGGAGGGAGGAAGAGGAGCAAGCAGACTCTGCGCTGGGGCTTGATTCCAGGACCCTGATATTCTTTTTTTTTTTTTTTTTTTAAGATTTTTTTATTTATTCATTCATGAGAGACACAGAGAGAGAGAGAGAGAGAGGCAGAGACACAGGCAGAGGGAGAAGCAGGCTCCATGCAGGGAGCCCGACGCGGGACCCGATCCCGGGTCTCCAGGATCGCGCCCTGGGCTGCAGGCGGCGCTAAACCGCGGCGCCACCCGGGCTGCCCAGGACCCTGATATTCTGACCTAAGCTGACACCCAGAGTTGCACACTTAACTGAGCCAGCAGGCCCCTCCCCCAGAAGGTGACCTTAACAGACAGCGTTAGCATTCGCGCGACTTCCCACGCACGACTGAAGAATGCGCTGGAGAAAGAAAAAAAAAAAAAAAGGAGAAAAGGAAGAAGTGCCTGAGGCGGGCGGAGGGTGAAGCGCACGCAGCCAACACCCCAGCCGACTGGGGAGTCCGGGGAGCCGGCGGTAGCAGCGCTGAGGGTGTGGGGGGAACAGGACGAAGTAAGAACAGTGTGCGGCAGAGACCGCGGACGCCATCGGAACCCCCACCTGAGAAGCCGCTCCAAGTGCGGAAACCATGCGCAGCAGCCCCCCCTTCCCAGCACCCTCACTTCCGAGCAAGCGCTGGGACCCCAGAGGGAAGGGGCGGCAGGGTCGCCCCGACGCGGTGCGCGGTCGGCCCAAGCTTTCCACTCCTGTCCTCGACCCGCTGAGACCAGGCGTGCGGCCCCGGCCTCAGGGGCGCAAACGGCGTCCCTGCGGGAAAGCGTCTCCCGGAATCCCAAGGCTGCAATCTTACCGAGGGTGGGCCAGGCCACAGCAGGAGGCGGACCCCCCCGCGGGGGCCGACCCCGACCGCGCC
Source organism: Canis lupus baileyi (assembly GCF_048164855.1). Classification (NCBI taxonomy): domain Eukaryota; kingdom Metazoa; phylum Chordata; class Mammalia; order Carnivora; family Canidae; genus Canis; species Canis lupus. The sequence continues at coordinate 57,307,979 of NC_132856.1, read as the reverse complement.
GCGCCGCGCCGCCTGGGTCCTGCCCCTGAGGCTGAGGAGGCTGAGGAGGCTGAGGAGGCTGAGGAGGCTGAGGAGGGCGGCCCCGAGGAGGCGGGGCGCGCGTACATCCGGGTCCGGCACAGCCCGCGTGCCCCGACCCGTCCTCCCCTCCCCCGACGCCCCTCAGAGGCCGGTGCGCCACCCGGCACCGCCCGGGCTCCGTCTTCCCGCCTCCTCAGGGCCGTCCCCGCCCCCGCGGCCACCGCGACCCTCCGGGGCGTCCGTCCCTCCCCCACCCCCGGCCCCCGGCCCCGCCCCGAGGGCTGCTGCCCTGCCCGCCTCAGGCCTCCCGGCGGCGCGGCCATCTTAGCTGGCGCAGGCCTCCCAGCGCGCCTCTCGCCTCGTTCCAGCCGACACGCCGGCCCGCGGGTCGCGCCCCCGTTGGGCCGGCGGCGCGGGCGGCACGGGCGGCACGGGCGGCGCGGGGGTTACCTGGACTGTGGGCCGGCGCCCCACGCGAAGCCGGAGCAGCGACCCGCCGCCATCTTGGCGCCTCCACAGAGCGCGAGCCCCGCCGAGGCGCGAAGGGGCGGGGCCGCCGGCGGTGACGTCCCCGGGCCCCGCCCCCCCGCGCCGCGTGCCGCTCGCGCCCCGCCACGCGCCCCAGGCCCCGCCCCCCTGCGCGAGGCTCCGGCCCTCTCGCTTCGCTGCACGTCTGTGGGCGGTCGCTGCGTCAGGCCACGCCCCCTCCCGGGGCCCCGCCTTCCCTTTACCCAATAGGCTTTGCGGCCCAGCACCTGAGCCTGCAGGTGCTCTTACCTGGTGTCCCACCAGGGTGGGGTTGGGAGTTCCGCTGACCGCCCTGGCTGAGTGCAGGTGGCCCTGTCCGTTCGGCCACGTCCTGCTTGGCCCTTCCGCAGTCCCTGGTGGGCGGCCTTCCGTGGGGCCTTTTTTTTTTTTCTTTTAAAGATTGTAGTTATTTATTCATGATAGGCACAGAGACAGGCAGAAAGAGGCAGGCTCCATGCAAGGAGCCTGATGCGCGACTCGATTCCATGACCCTGGAATCACGCCCTGAGCCAGGGCAGATGCCCAACCACTGAGCTACCCAGGCGCCCCTTCCGTGGGGCCTTTTTTTTTTTTTTTGCTATAAAAATTTTTGCTATAAAAATTTCCATATGCTTTTAAAAATTTTTTTTTATTGGAGTTCAATTTGCCAACATATAGCATAACACCCAGTGCTCATCCCGCCAAGTTCTGTGGGGCCTTTTAAGAGTCCACTCAGCACCTAAGATTTGGTGACCCCTAAACTAGTGGTTCTCAACTGGAGTGATTTGTCTCAGGGCACACTGGGCAGTGTCTAGGGACATCTGTGGATGTCATACTGGGGTGCTCCTGGCATGGAGCAGGTGGGGCACCAGGGATGTTGCTCAGCCCTCCACAGAGCCCAAGACAGCCCCGCAGAAAAAGACCCCACTTTGTTTATTTATTCATGAGAGACATAGAGAGAGGCAGAGACACAGCAGAAGGAGAAGCAGGCTCCCTGTCAGAAGCTTGATGCGGGACTCGATCCCAGGACCCTGGGGTCATGATCTGAGCCAAAGGCAGACCTCAACCACTGAGCCATCCAGGTGCCCCTTGAGAGATACATCTTGACCCACCTACTACAAGCCCGGCCACGTGGAGGGATGCGGCAGTGAGCAAAGCCGCATGGTGCCAGTCCTCCTAGAGTTGGGGAGGCAGATCATAACCAAACTATTCATTACAATCGTTTACAACTATTCATTACAATGCCTTTTTGGTTAATAACAGCTTTACCAAGATAGAATTCACATACCAGACAATTCATCCATTTAAAGTGTGCAGTTCAGTGGTTTTCAGCACATTGACAGAGGTGAACAACCATCACCACTGTGAGATTCCAGAACATTTTCATCACCCCGAGTAGAAGCTGTCTCAATTAGCAATCACCTCTCAATGTCTCAGCCCCTGGCTACCACTAGCTTGCTTTTTTGTTCCTGTTCTGCACATTTCAAATAAATAGAACACTTCTTAGCAACAAAAAGGAATATATTCTTTTTTAAAGATTTTATTTTTAAAAAGGAATAAATTCTTGATACACGCAACAACTTGGATGAAGCTCTAGAGAATTATGCTGAGTGGGAAAAGCCAATGCAAAAAGGTTACATGCTCTACATACTCTTATGATTCCATTTACATAAACTTCTTGAAACGTCAAAATCACAAAAAATGGAGAACATATTTTTGACTTCTAGGGGTTAAGGACATGGGGAAGAGGGTATGGGGAGTGGAAGCATTATAAAAAGACAACATGAGGGATCCCTGGGTGGCGCAGCGGTTTAGTGCCTGCCTTTGGCCCAGGGTGCGATCCTGGAGACTCGGGATCGAATCCCACATCGGGTTCCCGGTGCATGGAGCCTGCTTCTCCCTCTGCCTATGTCTCTGCCTCTCTCTCTCTCTGTGTGTGTGTGTGACTATCATAAATAAATAAAAATTAAAAAAAAATAAAAAAAAAGACAACATGAGGTATCCCTGGGTGAGGAAATCTTCTGTATCTCAACTGTATGGGAAGCAATGGTGATACGGCACTATAACTCTGTGAGATTTTACCACTGGGTGAATGGGGGGAAAGGGTACACGGGGTCTCCGTTATTTCTTACTGCATATGAATCCACAATTACTTGAGATTTTAAAAAAGTAATTTTTAAAAAGTGCATTTACTGACTGTGGAGGGGTGCTGTTCCTTTCCTCCTTTATATGAAGCAGGCACAGGGCTAGTTAGTTCTTGGACAGAAACCATGGCAAGCCCAGGGTGCCAAGGAAAGCCGTATGGGTGATTTAGTGGATGGCATTCTTCCACTTGTGTCTTCATGACCATGTGTGGCCACCAGGAACAATCTAGTGGGGCTGGCAAATGCAGCTCTCCCACCATGCCCTGGCTAAAGTTCAGAGTGATAATTATACAGGGCCTCCCTCCAATTCCCTGCAGCTCTAACTAGGTAATGAAGGCTGTGTGCTTTACACAAAAGCAGGTCTGTTTTAATGTTTTCTCTGGATTACATAATATCTTTTTCCCTCCTGTTATTTACTACAAACATTGTGCTAAACGTTTTGCATGCACGATCTTATCTGGTCCTTACAATAGTCTCAGAAATAGAAACAGTTGATTCTCATTATTGGCAGCAGCTCTGTTCTATAAAGTTGCAGCAGACTCTGGAAGGTGAAGGCTGAAGCATGGCTCCTGGGGGAAAAGAAACCCTGGGGTAGGTTCCTGCAAGCCTCTGGTCACAATATTTTCATCAACTGCTCAATACATAATCTTGTGTTCTGTATGCTTCTGTCTAAGGATACCTTATTGAATATACATTGTTGATTCATTAACAGCCAACAGGACTGTAATTCATGCCTGAATGAAGCTTATCTAACGCATATATTTTCTCTGTGAGCTGCACCCCAGCCTTCTTGTGCTCAGAAACACCAGACAGCACTTTGGCACCATGCACGGGGGCACCATAAGCAGCAAAACCAGCAATATAAAGTGCAGAAACGCAAAATTTATGGTAGTAAATGGATCCTGAAAGGGGCCATTTACAACCTGGGCTGGAATAAGGAGGCAAAATTGTGCCTCATTCAAACCCAGCTGGGAACTTGTGCGGCCAGCACTTAAAGTTTTCACCACTCTGCATTGTCTGCAAATGACCCCGAAAGCATCGTGAGTATTGATTTGGAGGTTACAAATGTTACAGATGAATTTCAGCCAGTAGGCCAATTTACAAATACAGAAACAACTAATAATGAGGCTCGAATGTCCTTGTGTCAATTCCCTTTGCAAATCAGGAAAATGACAGCCAAGAAGCTTTAGCAATTTCATTGCCTCAACCCGATTTAATGAGAACTGACTATGTTTTAGGCGGTCTTCTAGGGCAGGGCTTCTCAACCCACGCTGTCGATATTTGGGGCCAGATAATTTTCTGCTGTGGGGGGCCGTCAGGTACATTGTAGGGTGTTGAGCGGCACCTTTGGTCTGTACCCACTCAATGCCAGTATTGTCTCCATCCCCCAAGTCGTGATAACCAAAAATGTCCCCAGACATTGCCCAATGTCCCGTGAGGGGCAGGACCCCCGCCCCACCGTGAAAACCCTGGTCTAGGGATTTGAGACGCAGCAATGACAAAGTGCAACAGCTCTGGTCTCAAGAAGCTGGCATTATGGGAGAATGGTGAATGGGGGTGGGGAGGTAGTGTCTAAGCGGGACAGAGTTTCCGTTTGGGAAGGTGAAAAAGTTCTGGAGGTGGCTGGTGGGGATGGTGGCACATTGTGAATGTAATTGATGCCACTGAATTTTGCACTTAAAAATATCAGAAAGGCAAGTTTTATGTTATGTATGTATATATATTTTAACCACAAGTAAAAATAAACCAGACAAGAGCCAAGTTTGGTTCTTGCAGAGGCTCCTTGGCAGTGGCCACAGCACCACGGACAGCTCCCCGTGCTCTCTCATCGGGCAGGGAGCGCGGCTCCATAAATGTCCCTCTGTCCAGAATGCCTTACTCTGTTTCTTCATCCATCCCACTCCCACCCACTCCTCAGGGCCCCCAACTCACATGGTCGCTACCCACCCTCCACCCCGGGAAGTCTTCCCATGCACCCTCCCCCACGCCACTCTGCTCCAAAGATGTCTAAATCAGCCCAGACTCCTTTGCCCATCTGTTTCTCCAAATGGGAGTTCTGCAAAAGCAAAGTCTTTCTTATTCACACACTGGACCCCAGTGCCCGGCACAAAGGCTGGCCTGGATTTCCAATTAACACAAGTGTCTCTTCCCAGAGCTCCACTTCCTCCAGCCAGGAGGCTCTGGGCTCTCCTCCCGTGCTGTGGGGCAATGCCCTTCTGCCTTGGGCTTGGAGGGCACAGACCCTGATGCAGTGAGTGAGGCAGCCACGTGAGCAGAGTGTTGTCTGGTATCCGGGAGGAGGGCCGGCATCCCCACATTCCACCTGCATCTCCCAGAAGTCTCCTCTGCGCTGGGTGCTGCTGCCCTCTGCAGAGAACATGGCGGTGTACAAGACTAACCAAGCCTCTTTTATCTTGAATTTTATATTCTAGCTAGGGGGTCAGGGAATTAGCAAAGACATAAGTAAATAATTTCAATTAGTGGTGAGTGCTGTGGGCGAAAATCAGGCTCCTCAGTAAGTGAAACAGAGACTTACTGGGGGCAATTCCACTCCCAGACATGTACCCAAAGGACATGAAAACAGATAAGTCTATGCACATCCGTGTTCACAGCTGCACTACTCACAACAGCCAAAAAGTAGAAACAGCCCCAATGAATATATAAACAAAATGTGGCACATGCATACAATAGAATATACTATTCAGCCATCAAAAGGAATAGAGCGCTGGCACTTGCTGCATTGTGGATGATCCATGAAAAATTATGCTCAACCAAAGAGGCCAGACACACAAAAAAATAACATCGTGTATGATTCCATTTATATGAAATGTCCAGAGCAGGCAAATCCACAGAGATAGAAATAGGATTAGTGGTTGTCGGGGTTTGGGGCTAGACGATGGGGAGTTAGTTTAATGGGGACAGAGTTTCAGCTTGGGAAGATGGAAAAAGTCCTGGAAATAGATAGTGGGGATGGTTGCATGGCCATGTGAGTGTGCTTAATATCACTCAATGTATGCTTTCCAATGGTTATAATAGTAAATTTTATGTTATGAGTATTTTACCACGATTTAAAAATGTATATACTAAAAAAAAAATCAGACTGGGCAATGGAATGGGTGATGGAGCAGGGGTGGGGGGCAAGGTAGGAGGGGTTAGGGAAGGCCTCTCTAAGAGATTACTTCTGAGCTGACACCTGAATAATGAACATCTGCTGGAAGAGTGTTATGGCAGTGGGAACAGCATGTTCAAAGGCCCTTGATGTGTTCACAGAACAAATCAAAAACCAGCAGTCACAGAGCAATAGGCATCGGTCCAATCAGGGCCATGTATTAGTTCCCTGGTGTAACAAAGTACCACAAACCAGGTGGCTCAAAATGATAGATTTCCATTCTCTCATAGTTCTGGAGGCCAGAAGTCAAAAATCAAGGTATTGAGACGGTTAGCTCCTTCTGGAGGCTGTGAGGGAGAATCCATTCTAGCTCTGATGGTTTTTGGAGATCCTTGGTACCCCTTGGTTTGCAGATGCAGAGACATTTGTCATTGGATTTGGGATTCACCATAAATCCAGGTGATCTCATCTGGAGAAGAGAGTACCGGACTCCTAATTCCATCTGCAAAGATCTTTCTCCCAAATAAGGTCATATTCACAAGTTCCAGAGGTTAGGATGTGCCCATATCTGGGCATCCCGGGTAGCTCACCAGTTTAGCACCGCCTTCAGCCCAGGGCCTGATCCTGGAGACCCAGGATCGAGTCCCACATTGGGCTCCCTTCAGGGAGCCTGCTCCTCCCTCTGCCTGTGTCTCTGCCTCTCTCTCTCTCTCTCTCTCTCTCTCTCTGTGTGTGTGTGTGTGTGTGTGTATTTTTCTCATGAATAAATAACTAAAATCTTAAAAAAAAGACATGGCCATATCTTGTGGGGGCCACCATTCAGCCTGCTACAGGTCTAAAAATAGACACAGCAACGGCAAGAAACGCCTATAGCAGCTTTCCAGGGCTCCGTGCTAAGTGTATCTCATGAAACGCCCCAACGCCAGTACCATGGTGTTTACATTTCACAGATGGGGAAACTGAGGCCTAGCAGGTAAGATCACTTACCCCGTGGTGTATCCCAGCTAGTTAGTTAGCCACCCAGCCAGGCTTGAACCTCCTCCTGGTCTGATTTCAGAGGCTGCACGCTTCATGTCCTCCTGAAGTCCTCCGGGGCAGGGCCGCTGCAGCGCACACCTGCAGGGGGCGCCTTTCCCTGGTTCCGCCCCCTCCTCCCCCAGCAGGTGTGTCTCCGCAGACTCAGCCTCCCCAGCACCCAGCCGGGCCCTCAGCACACACGGCTTGGTCCACCGTGAGGGGCCCCGGCTGACGGACTCAGGGAATGGGGTCCTAAGCATCTTCCCCTCCTCCCTCCCTCCTAATCTCAGGAATGAGGCCATCGCTGTCATTTATTTATTTGTTTGTTTGTTTGTTCCTGGTCCTGTTTTTAAATCTGTGATGCGCCATCAGGAAATCATTTCCGCTTCTGCCACCGGTGAGGCTCAGAGATATTCCCCTTCCAGCCAATGGAGAGCACCGGATTCTGGCTGGGGGCTGTGCTTTTTGGTCAGCCCTGCCCCCACCCACCCACCCTGCACACAAAAGCAGCATAATTAACTGTCTTAAGGCAGCCGAGCCTCCGCCAGCTGGGAGCTGGCGAGAAGCACACACTCGGGAGGCACGGGCGGGAGGGTGGCAGGGGCCGCGATCGCAGCCGGCAGAGGGGCAGGCGACCACCGACTGCGTCCGCCCCCCAGCCCTGGACAAGAGCAGCCCCTCTGCGCCGCCTCGCTGCTCCGGGTGACCTTCCCTGGGTGCAGAGTCCGCCCCAGTGCCCGCCGCCCTCCGATGCTCTGAAGGCCCCGGGGCTGCGCTCGGAAGGCCGGGGATGTCCGGCTGCATCGGCGCGGGGCTCGCCTTTGTTTGCGCGTAACCGGCAGAGGCCGCCGAGGTGAGTCCACCTTGCTTTCCCCCGGCCCGGCCCGGCCCGGCCCGGCCAGGTTTGGCCAGGTTTGGCCGGGGCCGGCCGCTGCCGCAAAGCCCCTTCAGCAGATGGGGCGGGTGGGAGCAGGGAGCCGCGGGCTTGTGATGCTCCCGGATGACAACCCAGCCACATCTCGGGATGATGCGGGATGATGCCGAGCGAAGCCATCGCAGGCACACACACCCACGGCGCACCTTCCGTGCCCACCGTTGGAAGGCAGGCGATTGCACCATTTTTCAGGACGTGCTTAGAGATTAGGCTGATAAAACCCTCAGCCTCTCTCTGGGACGCTTCCTAAGAGACCGAAATGGACACGTCCCATCTCTGTGATTTTCCTATTTATAACACCGTGAGCGGATCTGGAAAAAAAGAAAAAAAAAAAAAAAGAGAAGAAGACTTGCTAGATGTGTACCTAGAGGTTTGCCGATGGGGTGGGGAGGAAGGGAGAAGGTTGGAGACTTGTAGCTCCTCTGTGTGAATTGGGGTAATTCAGCACCCCAGCTCGAAGGCACACTTCCCAGCTGCCCCCCACCTAGCCTCATTTTCCAATCCTCGAACGCGAAGTCGGGATCTTAGAACAGGAGTGCACGGGGCCCAGCAGGGACCCACCCACACCCCACGTTTACACGATCGTGGGGCCAGCTGTGTGGCTACAGAGTCTCAGTGGTGGGTGGGATGGAGGGGAGCATGCTTCCTGGGGGCTGAGGTCATGCCCAGCTCAGGATAAGGAAAACCAATCCTTATTGGTTCAGAGACCAATCTCCTCGGAAAAAAAATTATTTTCCATTGACCTGAACTTTCCCTTGCAGTAAGGTTCTGGGAGGTGGCTGTTGCCAGAGGCATCAGGGAGAGATTTTTTTTTTATTTTTTTATTTATTTTTTTTTGCGTACTGCGTCGAACTGTCCCTCCTCCATGAATGAATGACGACATTTGAACAGTGACAAGAATCCAGTGGGAAACTCTCACCCAAATGTGGGGGGAGGGGTGGCTAATTTTAGCCACCCCTCCCCCTGCCTGGCCTTCACCCGGCCTAGGCTCCCTCTGGGTCTTTCCTGACCCACAACCTCAAATGCACACCCCCACACCCCCACACCCCCACACAGGGGCTGCTATCCTGGGCAGGGCTTCAGATGACACGCCCAAACTGTTAGCCACGCATCAGCTCTACAGAGGGACAGCCTCGGCATCTGGAAGGGTGAGGGCCGGCGGGGGGCAGGGGAGCCCTGGTGCGGGGCTGTGAGAATAACAACCCGGGAGCTACCTGGAGGATGGGATGGAGGGACACAGAGAGCCCTCTACAATGACTGTCATACCCTGCCCGAGGTCCTTCCACAGTGTGCCATTAGGACAGGGCTTCTCCATCTCGGATCTGTGGACGTTTGGGGCTGGACCACTCGTGGTCCTGGAGGCCACCCTGATCACTGTGCAGTGCTGAGCAGCATCTCTGGCCTCCGCCCACTCCATGCCAGGAGTTCTCTCTCCAAGTTGTGACAACCAAAAATGCCTCTAAACATTGCCAAGTGTCCCCTGGGTGGGTGGGGAGAGGGCAAACTTATCCCCTGTTGTAAACCACTGGTTTAAAAGCACAGAACCCATTAGCCCTGGGGTCAGTAGGTTGTCAGGACTTGCTTCTTTGTTGGGGAATAAAGGGGCAGGGCAGGCAGCCTAGAGAAAAGTAAAGGTGGGTTGGGGTCGACCAGGTCCTATTTGAAAGTGTCGTTCCCAGCAAGGAAGCTTAAGTATATCAGTCACTAACACCTTAGTATAAATTATTTTAATTAGGGACACCTGGCTGGCTCAGCAGATGAGTGTCTGCCTTTGACTCAGGGCATGATCCTGGGGTCCAGGATCAAGTCCCACATCGGGGTCCCCACAAGGAGCCTGCTTCTTCCGCTGCCTGTGTCTTTGCCTCTTTTTTTTTTAATTTTTATTTATTTATGATAGTCATACAGAGAGAAAGAGAGGCAGAGACATAGGCAGAGGGAGAAGCAGGCTCCATGCACTGGGAGCCCGATGTGGGATTTGAGGATCTCGAGGATCGAGCCCTGGGCCAAAGGCAGGCGCCAAACCGCTGTGCCACCCAGGGACCCCTGTGTCTTTGCCTCTTTCTCTCTGTGTCTCTCATGAGTAAATAAATAAAATCTTTTAAAAAAAATAAGTAAATGATTTTAATTGGCTTTATTGCTTCCCAGTTTAAGTCCAAGGTAAGGGAGGGATGATGAGGCCTAAGGAGAATGGGCTTCGGAGAATGGGCTTCAACAGGAGAGAGGCTTATACCTGGTGGCTCAGCCCCTCACCTGGATTCAAATTCCAGACCCACGTGGGTGTCATTAGCTCTTTACACCTCTGTTTTCTCACCTGTGATGTGGGAAAACCTCACGGGGCTGGTCAACGGTTCGGTGTAACAGGGGATGCAACACTCTGTGCCTATGGAGCTGAAGCGCCGCGCGTGGGTGAGGGGCCGTAATTATGACAACTGTGCAGTCAAACCTCCCTTTGGCCCTCCCTCAGGATTCATCTCTGCTGCCAGCCAGAGCCTCTCCTCGGCTCTCATGGGGACCACGGAAGCCACGCTCCGGATGGAAAACGTGGATGTGAAGGAAGAATGGCAGGACGAAGCTCTTCCCAGGTACGGCTTCCCCGTCCGCTCCCACATCACCTGTTGCGTGGAGGGGAGGTGCCCACGGCTTCTCTGAGGTGGGGTGTGGGGGCCGCCGCCGCTGTCGCCGCTTGATGGGGCCAGGCACATAATCGATATTTGCTGGGTTACTTAAGATTGGTTCCCCAGGGATCCCTGGGTGGCTCAGCGGTTGAGCATCTGCCTTCGGCTCAGTGTGTGACCCCAGGGTCCCGGGATCGAGTCCCACATGGGGCTCCCCGCAGTGAGCCTGCTTCTCCCTCTGCCTGTGGCTCTGCCTCTCTCTGTGTGTGTCTCATGAATAAACAAAATCTTTGAAAAAAAATTTTTTGATTCCCCGCCCCCGCCCCCACCAAAGCACCACAAAAGCTCCCATTCCCGCGCTATTTTAAGAGTCCTGGACGTTCTCCTACAACCATCCGATGGACTGTTACGTTCCTACATGTGTTCCCAGGAATTCAGGTGATAGCGTATGTTCTCCTGTGGCAGCCACAGGGATCGCGTCCCCCTCCTGCTTGAAACCCCCTGGGGCAGAGGCCCGTCCCAAAGAAAACCCCATGTTCAGCCTCCCCTGCGGCTTCTTCGACCTCTCTCCCACCACATCCCCTTCTTGCCCCTCCGGTTCTAGCAGCTTCCTTCCCATTCCCCTCCCTGAACTGTCACACTTCGCTCTGGCTGTTCCCTGTGCCTGCAGTGCCCCCCCCAGACGCCCATGCTTCCCTCACCTACTTCAGGCCTCTGCCCGTAAGCCTCACTCTCAGAGGACCTCTTGGCGCCACCGATTTACCCCCTCCCTCGGTTCCTGAATTGTTTCCTTCCTGAACAGCGGTCCCCAGAGATGCCCAGGTCCCAATCCCTGTCCCCTGAGAATGCTCCCCTGCATGGCAAAGCCCTTCTGCGAACGTAATAGGGCTAAGTAAGGATCTCAGAATGGGGAGGTGACCCCAAGTTATCCAGGGGGGGCTCCGACATCACAAGCATCCTTCTGGGAGCTCGAAGGGAGAATCTGTTTTCATCCCCTTACCAGATTCTTCCTTCACGCTTCCAGAAGGAACCAGCCCTGGCCGCACCTTGCCTTCAGCCCCGTGCCACGAATTTTGGACTCATTTCTGGCCTCTAGACTCATAAGAGAATAAATTCATGTTGTTTTAAGCCACTAAACGGTGTGGTGATTTGTAACAGCAGCCACTGTGACTCTGCGAGGAGTCTCATACCCTAAATATTCCGTGCATTTATCTTGTTTAGAGTCTGTTTCCCCCACCAAATGGAACCCCACGACCGCGGGGGCCTTTGGTTGGATCACTGTTGTAAGGCAGCATGAGGACAGACCCCGGCATACAGTCGGCGCTCAATAGCTATTGGGTGAGTGGGTGATGGCCACTGTGGGAATAAGAAACCACGTAGGGGGAAGTTGAGGTGTGTGAACCGCCAGGGCTTGCGCCCCTCTGTGTGCTGCTCGGGCGGCGTGGGACAACAAAGGACGTGGTCGGCACGGGTGCCCCGATCCGATGGCTGGACTCACAGCCCACCGCTGCCTGTCTTTAATGCAAGCAGCTTACCCCAGGGGATGATGCCCAACAGCTCGTTATATAACCATCCGGGCAGGACTAGCCAAGGGATGAGCGTTGTCACCCCGGAAAAGAAAATCAGAAAGATCCGAAGGCTTCCTGGTGCCTCAGTTTCCCTGTCTGTGAAGTGGGGACTCCCGATAATCCCTCCCTCTCAAAGTTGCTGGAAGAACTGGCTGGGGTGCTCAGGGCTGGGTGGCCAGGCTGGGGTCGTTGCATGATGCAGGCGGCCCAGACACCAACCCCGCGCCCCAATTTCTCAGCTTTGTCGTGTTTGCCCCGGCTCCCTGTGCCCCCCACCCCCACCACCTCCTAAAAGCTGTCCCCTCTCCCAAGCCCTGTTGAGACAAAAGGGGGCAGCTGCAAATGTAGATTTTCAGAGTTTCTCCCAGCTGCAGAGGGTCCCCGCACCCTTTTCTGTAGGCCAGTGTGTGGGGGACAGTGGCCCGCTGTGCGGCGCGCGCGGGGCGGGAGCCAGCCTCGCTCTGGAGGAGGGGCGAGCAGCTCCTTGAGGCCGCAGCCAGCTGCAGCTCCACATAAGCACCTCTGTCTGCTGCCAGACAACCCACAGTTCTGTTCCTTCCAGCTCAGCGATCTCGTCCGTGGGGCGTCTTCGAGCTTCCTGGGCCGCTGGGGAGGATGGGGGGGCAGAGTGCCGGTCCTGCGCCCGCAGCCCCCCCTGCTGCCATGACCTTTTACTATCGCCCTTCACCCCTGCCTTCCTGCAGGTTCCCGTGGGGCCAGAGGGCAGCCCCGGAGATGGTGTAGCTCGCTGCCTTACCCGCCCCCCCCCCCACCGGTTCATTCTCGGTGATGATATGCACCCCCTGTATGCCAGGCCCCCGGCGAGGCACACGGCGAGCAAGACAGACACCCTCACGGGGGCATTCAGTCTAGGGCAGAGGCAGGCCTTCCCCTTGTTAAACTTTACAACCCAAGATAGAACTGAGGCTGGGTTCCTGGTACCTGGAGAATGCCTGGGTGGGGTCCCTCCCGGCTGGAGAGACTGCAGAGGTGGGGAGGGCACTGGTCCTAAGCTGTGAAGGCTGAAGAGCGCGAGGGGGTAGAAGCTGAGCGTTTGGAGCTCGGAGAGCGGTGTGTGCAAAGGCCCTGAGGCCAGTGGAAGCGGGCTGAGGAACAGAAGGAAAGCTGAGGGGGGATCTTGGCCAGTGCCTCACAGCAGAAGAGAGGCAGGTACAGGGTTAGACGTCTGACGGGCGCCCCGGCCTGCCCTAACCTCCACCAGCAAGCGGCCGGCCATGGCCGTGGATTTGTTTGTCTCCAACTTTTTATTCTGACACAGTTCCAAACTGAGAAAAAAAAAAATTACAAGAATGGTGTAAGGCATATCTGTGAACCTTTCCCCGGATTTGCCAATTAAATTTCACTCCCTGTGATTTATCACTCCCTCCCCACCTCTCCCTCCCTCCTCTGCCGCTCTCTGCCCCTCCAAACATATACATCAGTTCCCTGTTTGTATCTCCCCATCCCGCCGGGGCAATGCCAGCGCTTCGTCTCTCCCCCAGCCCAGCACACGCGCAGAGCTGATTTTGTGTGGCACACACCTCAACAGCCCCCCCAAAATGTGTGCAGCCACTGGGGGTTCAGGGCGAGGAGCAGGGAGGGCTCTGGGCAGCCTGAGCATCATCGAGGGGCGCCCCTCTGCCGCTCTGCTGCGGCCTCCGCTCTCCTCTGCCCCAGTCTGCTCCGGATGCCACAGCAGGACGCCACGGTTACCCTTCTGCTCCCACAGTCCCGGAGGCTGGGAGTCGGGTAGGGGTCGGGGGGCTGGGTGAGGGGGGGCTGGGGGCCGGCGAGGGCTCTGTCCATGGCTTGTGGCTGCCTTCGGGCCGGGGTCTTTGTGCCGTGTGTGGAGGGATCACTCCTGTCTGTCTCCCCCGCTTCTCCTAGAGCCACAGCCCGCTGGGATCAAGGCCCCCCAATGACCTCATGTGACCTTGATTGTTTCTTACCGGCCCATCTCCAAATGCAATCATATTGGGGGTTGGTCCTTCACTATGTGACTCTGGGGGCTGGGGGCATGCGATTCAGTCTAACATCCTCTTTGCTGAGACGGAGCCCCACTGCTGGAGCCTTTGGTTGGATCACTGAGTGGGGGTGGGGGCAGGGCTTGGTGCCGCCGCTGCCCGTGGTTCTGAGCGTACCCCAGGCCTTGGGACCCTCCCTGGGGGTGGCGGTGCTGGGGGAAGGAAGGAGAGCGAGATGAAGGGACAGACGTGTTGGACATCGCAGCACATTTGTCCAGTCTACGGAAGCCACCAGAGTGGCCAAGAAATAATCTGTTCGCTCTCTCTGGTTCCCTGGGTGGGGCTTTGGGGGTGTCAACGCCGTTGGCCCAGTCTCGAGCCTCGGGAAAGCCTCCCTCTACCCAGAAAGCGATTTCTGTGGTCATCGTGCACCAAATGTGGCCTCAGTCGGGCAGAGGCAGAGGCTGGCCAGCCCCGGAGGGGAGACCGAGGCAGCAGAGGGCAAGCTTGATACCCTCCAAGTCCTGGAGCACAGGCTGGGGTCGGGGCAGGGGGCAGGTCAAAGGTCATTCCCAGTCCCCTTGTCTCCGGCATGAGAGACCAAAGCCAGAGGCGGGGAATGTGTGGGTGGAACTGGACCCAACCGGGGAGGTCAGAACTGTGCTCCCCCCATCACAGGAGGTGCCCTCACCCAGTCTGCCCTGCGACAAGCCACTTCTCTGAGGGCCAGACCGTGACTCACCAAAGTGAGGTAGGAGGAGGCAGTTTGTCGTCGTCCCAGGAAGCAAGCAGTTAGTGGGTGCGACCGCTGGGTTCTGGGGCGGACGGCGGGGTAGCTGGAGGCCGGGCTCACTCAGAACCTCCCGGAGAACCCTGCCCCAGCCTTAAAGGCTAAGCAACTTTACCACACAGACAAGGCAGGAAGCAGCACTCTGGACGGGGGGGGGGGGGGGGGGGGGATGTGCAAAGGCACTGGGGCAGAGGAAGGGAATGCAGCCCAAGAGCCCAGCCAGATCGCGGCCGTGGGGCTGCAGGGTTCACAGACGGCACATCCTGGAGGGGTGCCCAGGTGGGAGGCCAGGAGTCCACATCGCGGGCCCCACACGTGTCCCAGGGTTGCCGCACTGGGTGGCCTGTGATGACAGACATGTGTCCTTGCACGGTCCTGGAGGCTAGAAGTCAGCAGGACCCTGCTCCCTCCTAGGACTCCCCAAGCTCATTTCCCCCTACCAGCCTCTGCCCAAATGGAACGCCTTCCCCCAGTCTTCCCAGGCCACCAACCTCCTGCCTTCGGGTCTCCATTCACAAGTCACCTCCTCAAAGAGGCCTTCCCTGACTGCCTGCAACTGCACCTCCCCTCCTCCCCCTTCTCCTGGCTTATTTTCTTTGTGGCAAGTATCACCATCCTGCTTCCTTCATCTATTTTGATGTAGGAACAGATGGTAGGGTTCGAAGCCAATGGCCAAGGAGGAATTCTTGAGAAGTCTTTGGTGCAAGGGTCCTTTGGGACAGGACCCGGGGGCAGGAAGAGCTGCACTGGGCTCGTGAGGAGTGGCCCATGATATTCTCTCAAGTTAGGGAGGGGGTTAGGGAGAGGCAAAGTCTCCAAGGTATTTTGGAAACAAGGCTCCCAGGACTCTGAGAGCTCTAGCTATTGTCGGGAAAATGTCATTTATCACCGTCTGATAAAACCTTGGTCAGGGCGGCCCGGGTGGCTCAGCAGTTTGGCGCCACCTTCGGCCCAGGGTGTGATCCTGGAGACCCGGGATCGAGTCCCGCATCGGGCTCCCTGTGTGGCGCCTGCTTCCCCCTCTGCCTGGGTCTCTGCCTCTCTCTCTCTCTCTCTGTGTGTGTGTGTGTGTGTGTGTGTGTGTGTCTCATGAGTAAATACATGAAATCTTAAAAAAAAAAAAACTTGGTCATAAGACCCTTCAAATGTATATTGGTGGGTCATATGCTTGGCAGATGATTGCTCGGAGGGTTATATCTTGGGGGGTAGAGATAAAGGAAGTTTCCAAAGGGATTTTTGTATGTCAGAGTAGACGCACAGGGTCCTGGGGTCGGGCTAGGGCTGCCTCTTGCCCTTGGCAGAGCGTCACATCAAGGCAGCCGAGTCCCTAGAGGAAGGTCGCTCTGCCTGTTGCAAGGACTTTGTCAGCGGGCTGTAGGGAGTAAGGAAATGGAATAATTTCCTTCTGCCTTTGTTTCCCACATCATATATGTCGACTCCATTGTTCTCTTTCTCCCCTCTACTATCAGTCAGGTTCCCCGCAAAATAACAGAACCAACAGTTTTTTAATATATCTACGATATCTAGTATTAATAATACTTTATATTAAAATCATATATTAATTATGTAACATATGTTCTATAATTAAATGTGTATATATAAATTACTTATATTTGGAAATTACTTATATTTGTGTTACTTTATTCATTTATACGTTATTGATATATATTATGCTTATTGTATTTTTGTGTCGTACATACAATTACATGCAATTACACATAATCAGATCTATAATTATGTATATTTTATATGTAATATAAAGTATAAAATATATTATATATTTTCTATATTATTTTGTACATGAGTATGTATATATTTTTTTGAGAGAGAGAGAGAGAGTGAGCAGGGCAAGGGGAGAGGGAGAGAGAATCCCAAGCAGATGCCCCCTGATGTGGGGCTCGATTTCACGCCCCGAGATCATGACCTGGGCGGAGATCAAGAGTCGGAGGCTTAACCGACAGCCACCCAGGCGCCCCGAGGAGGTGTGTTCTCCATGCACCTGACCTATTCCAAGGCACCAGCTCATGCACTGCGGGGACTGGCGGGTCTGAAACCCAGGGGGCAGGCTGGGATCGCAGGCGGTAGTGATGCCACCGTCCTGAGGGAAAGTTGCCTCTTCCTTGGGGAAACCTTGATGCCTTCCAGCTGCACGAGACCCACATCAAGGAGCGTCACAGGACTGCGGAGGTCACGCCTACCCAACACCTTGACAGCAGCCCCTAGATGGGGTTTCTGCGGCCGGACGAGTGTCTCTCTGCCCTCACTCCACCCTGCAGTTAGCCCGGAGCCCCAACGCCTACCATGTACCCATTAGCTGCGTGAAACGAGGTGCTAGCTCGGGTCCCTTTTAAAGATGAGGGAAACCGGCCCAGAGCAGGAAGGGCACCACCCCCAAGCATCGCGCTGGAGATCAGTGGTGGGGCGAGGGGTGCTTCCAGGCTCCCGGACATCCGCTCTGTCTCCCTGGAGCCTCGGTTTCCCTGTCTGCACCTTGACAGTTTGGCGGTGGCCGGGTCACAATCCTCTGGGTCAGCGGCCAGCATAGGATTTACGCGGCCCTGTCCAGGGTCGGGCGGCTGAGTCACATCCTGATGGGAATTGGACAGCCTGGGCTGCAAAACAGCGCAGCTTCCCTCCGGCTGGGGGGTTGGTGGCAGGACGGGGGGGAGGGGGTCCAGAGGGCCCCTGGCTGGATGGAGGGTGGGGCGCCCAGGCCAGTGGATTGTTCCCTGGTGTCCTCATTGGGGTCGTTGCCCTTGCGCTGACCGGACACAAGGGGGCAGTAGAGGGCAGTGGCTGGAATCTGGGCTGTCACTGGGTAGTTTCTACTCCCCTGTGCCCCGGGGGGGACCCCAGGCCGGCCTCAGTTTCCTCCTCTGTGCAGTGGGCTCCCCCCTGCCTCCTAGGGTGGCTGTGAGGAGCAAGTAAGATCATGCCACGAGCATTCCAAGCCGGCACGCCGCGAGTGCCCTGCCTGTGGGGTAAGTCGTGATTCCAGCTCGTTCTAGAACAGGGATTGCAGCCTGAGACCTCGTCGATGGGCGCTGGGCAGGCGGTGGACGTGCTAGAAGGAGCCAGAAGCAACCGCATCCTGGCGCCCAGGGGAGCAGGAGTGGCCCGCAGTCGGCTGCTGGTGGCTTGTCACCACTCGCGGAGGGCAGGTCCCTGATTGCAGAAAAGATAGAAATCCAAGTTTTTTGTGTGTCACGTCTCTGATTTGACAGCAAATGTAAAATGTTTCCAGATGCTGTGTGGGCAGGACAGAGCTGCAGGCGGTGCGCCCGCCGCCGGTCTGCAGGCTGGGGTCCCCCGGCAGGTGGCTGGTGTTTCCTGGGCTCTGGGGCCCTGGGCCCCTCGCGGGTCACCCGCAGTGCGGAGCAGGAGCGCCCGAGACAGGCTGGCTCTCCGGCCCTGTCCGCCTCTTCTGACTCTATTCCAAGCTTGTTTGCTTTTCTTTTAAATGAGGGAGGATTCACAGAGCGTGAAAGCGACGGGGTTAAGTGCACGGCTCAGTGGCATTTGGTACATTTGGAATGTTGTGCAGCCACCACCCCTGTTGCATTCCAGAACATTCCACCTCCCCAAAATGGAAGCCCCTCCCCATCATTCCCCGTCCCCTCCTTGGCTCCTGTGAGCCCCCTTCCCGCCCGTAGATGAGCCTGTCCTGCACGTGTCACACACGTGGACTCACACCCCCTGGGGCCTCCTGTGTCTGGTTCCCTCGCTGAGTGTCGTGGACTTGGGGTCTGACCCTGGGGCAGCGTGTGGGCTCCTCGCTCCTGCTCGCGGGCTAGTGACGCGCCCACAGGTGGGGGACACGTTGTCTATACCCCTTCGCCCCTTCATGGACACTGGGGGTGTTTCCAGCCTTTGGCTGCTGCAAACCTTGTCACCGTGAGCACCAGGGGGTGAGTTCTTCTGTGGATACGTGTCCTCACTTCCCGTGGGCCTGTTCTGACCTGTGACCTCTGCGAGGGAGCAGAGTGGGGTCCTGTTCCTCCCTTACCTCCCCCCCCATCACTGCACCTGGCGGTGGGGGAGGAAGTGGTTTCTCAGGGAACACCCGATGCTCCGTGAGCAGGAGGAAAGGAGAGAGAAGAGGAAGACAAGAGCCGACTCAGGCCCTGGCAGGAATGAATTGTTTTCTTTTTCTTTTTTTTAAGATTTTATTTAAAAAAAAGATTTTATTTATTTATTCATGAGACACAGAGAGACACATAGGCAGAGGGAGAAGCAGGCTCCACGCAAGGGGCCAGATGCAGGACTCGATCCTGGGACCCCGGGGTCACGCCCTGAGCCAAAGTCAGATGCTCAGTGAAAGGGAAACGCATTCCAGCACCCTCCTCTCCTGACCAGCACCCCCGGAGCCCGCACACCCTGCAGCCAGAGCCCCTGGCAGCCCGCGCTCTCTGCCTACACCTGTTGCCCAGGAGCAGAGGAGCCGGAGCGTCCGGCTCCAACTCGGGCAGTGTGAGCCGGGGCCCCAGGAGTGGTCCAGGCTGGTCCAGGCAGTGCGGCCTGAAGAAAGGTCTTATTTTGCAAATCCACGCTCAGCTGGCCGTTACAGGGGCACCAACGCATAGTTGGCGGCGTTATTTTAAAGAAATAAAACAAAACTTTACCTTTTAGAAGTTTCAGATTTACCAGGAGCGCCTGGGTGGCTCAGTTGGTTAAGTGCCTGACTCTTGATTGGGGCTCAGGTCACGATCTCGGGGTCGTGAGCTCCAGCCCCAGTGTCTGGCCTCCACAGTCAGCGGGGAGTCTGCTTCTCTCCCTCTCCCCCTTCGCCACCCCCACCCCCCCAAAAAAAATAAGTAAATAAATTAAGAGTTACAGAAAAGTTGCAAGAATATGACAGAAAGTTTCCATATATTCTGCAGTCAGCTTGTCCTGGGGTTTACATCTTTTTAAGATTTTATTTATTTATTTGAGAGAGAGAGAGCGAGAGAGCATGAGCAGGGGGAGCAGCAGAGGGAGAGGGAGAAGCAGACTCCCCGCTGAGCAGGGCGCCCAATGCTGGGGGCTCGATCCCAGGACCCCAAGATCATGACCTGAGCTGAAGGCTGGGGCTTAACCGAGTGAGCCCCCCGGGCACCCCCATGATTAACGTCTTACATTAGGAGACTGCATCTGTTACAATTAACAGATCAATGTTGACACATTCCTAGTGAGCGAAGTCCACGATTGATTCTGATTTCCTCAGTTTCCCCAACGTCCCTCTTCCGTCCCAGCATCCCCCAGGATACGCAGGCGTCACATCTCCTCGGGCTCCTCCCGGCTGGGACAGTTTCTCAGACTTTCCTTGTCTCTGATTCTGATGCCCCTTGACGGTAGCATGGAGGTCCGGGCAGGGCTTTTTTTTCTTTTTTTTTTTAAGATTTTATTTATTTATTCATGACAGACAAAGAGAGAGAGAGAGACAGGCAGAGGGAGAAGCAGGCTCCATGCAGGGAGCCTGATGCAGGACTCGATCCCGGGACTCCAGGATCAGGCCCTGGGCTGAAGGCGGCGCTAAACCACTGAGCCACCCGGGCCGCCCCCGGGCAGGGCTTTTGTAGGAAGCCCCTTCCTTGGGTCTGTCTGGGGTTTTTCTCATGGCAAGGCTGGGGTGATGGGTTTTGGGAGGAAGACTCCGGAGCAAAGTGCCCTCCTCCTGGGGCCATCTCAGGGGGCGCGTGCTGTCACCATGGCTTGTCACCGCGGACGTTGGCCTTGGTCCCCTGGCTGGGGTGGGCGGGCAGGTGTCTCCCCTGCAGGGTCCCTCGCTTCCTCTTTGCTGACTATCCCCGCGTCCTGGCCCACACTTACAGAGAAGGGAGTCATTCTGTGTCCTTGATGACAGAGAATCTACATACATGATTTGGAATTCTATTCCACAAAAATTTGTCTCTTCCTCCTATTTATTTACTTATTCAATCATTTATCTACATCTTTATGGACTCATAGCTGTTTTTTTTTTAAGATTTTATTTATTAATTCCTGAGAGACACAGAGAAAGAGGCAGAGACCCAGGCAGAGGGAGAAGCAGGCTCCATGCGGGGAGCCCGATGCGGGACTCGATCCCAGGACTCCGGGGTCACGCCCTGAGCCACAGGCAGACGCTCTACCGCTGAGCCACCCAGGCGCCCCTCGTGGCCGTTTATTTTGTAGTTCTGGCTCAGAGTCCAATAATCCATGGTGTCCTTTGTGGCTCGAACCATCCCAGCGGTGACCACGGAGAGCCTTTCGGTAGATCACTGGGTTTACCCGACAACGCCTTGCAGCATTTAGTAGCCAAAACGCATCCCGGGGACCAGACTCTGCAGGGTCACCCCTGAAAAGTGCTGTGCATATTCCGAAGGGAAAGTGCGTGTGATCCGCCCCCCATCCGTGGGCTTTGGCATTCTGCATCCAAAAGAAGGCAAGAAAGGCTGAACATCCATAGATGATCCGAAGGGGAACCCCCCCCCCGCCGCTCTGGCACTGACGGGTTATGATTTTCTGCGCTGAGAGCAGGTGTGTCCCGGCCCAGCGACTCCCCAGAACTAACCAAGTCTTATTGTTGTTGTTGTTTGCCCTCGGCCCGGCCTGCAGGCCGCTCCCGGAAGAGACGGGGATGGACCCGCTTGGCAGCCCCACGGAAGACACGTCCTGTAAGTGTCCGCGCGAGTGGCCTGGGGCGCGCTGTTTCCAGCTCTCGCTCTGCGTGAGGTTGGACTGTAGAAATGTCAGGGGAGGGGGTTGTTCTGCTCGGAGGCCCGGAGGGAACTCAGCCACAGTGGGTCATGAAGTTGGCACGTGGCATTGCTATGTGTCCTTGAGCTGGTTGCTCGGCCATTCTGTGCCTCCAGGTCCTTATCTATTAAATGTAGGTAGTGAGCTTCCCACAGAAGGGGGTGTGCAAGGATTTAATGAAGCGACATGTATAAAGTGCCCAGGGGTTGCCAGGTGCAAAGTCAGGCCTGGGAAGGCTCTGCTGCTCCAAGCGCTCAGGAGGGCTCACAGCCCCAGGATAAGAGGGGGTCCAGGGCAGCCAGAGGAGCTTCCCTGAATAAGTCCTCCTCAGTGGCATCTCCTCAGAGTCCAGCTGCGGTCCCCGCTCTGCCCGCATCTCCCCCATGCAGCTCATCACAGCGCCCACCCTTTCTGAGGGAAGACTGACGAGAGAGGGACAGCCACATCCCTGACGTCACACAGCACTAGGAGCCAGGTCTGCCTGCAAGCCAGACGGGGGGCCAGCACGGCCCAGTTTTCTGGGGCCATTCAGGATGGTTGGTCACCTTAGGGTACCGGTCCTCCTCCCGGCCTGAGCACACAGGCTCTGCCTGCTGTTGTCACATCCCCAGAGGGTGATCCTGGTGGGTCCCTTCACCCCTTTGGGCCCTGTTTCCTTTTTTAAAAATTTTTTAAAGGATTTTATTTATTTATTCATGAGAGACACAGAGAGAGAGGCAGGGATGCAGGCAGAGGGAGAAGCAGGCTCCCCACAGGGAGCCCGATGTGGGACTCGATCCCAAGACCCTGGGACCATGCCCTGGGCCGAAGGGCAATGCTCAACCCACTGAGCCACCCAGGGGTCCGTGATTTTTATTTAGTTAAGGAGCTGGAGAGATAGGGTGGTGAGTTGTATGTGTCCACGTGGCTGGGCCACCCCACCCAGAGATGTGGCCAAGCATTATTCTACATGTTCCTGTTGAGAGTCACTTTTCTGATGAGATTAACATTTAAATGAGTAGACACTGAGTAAAGCCGATTGCACTCGAGAGCGTGGGTGGGCCGCATCTGATCAGTCGAGGGCCGTAGAGGAAGAAGACTCCAGTGTGGCTCACCCTGGGACAGAATTCCTCTTCAGCCGTGAACACGGGATACCCAACAGGTTTCCGGCTTCCGTAATATGATGGTGGGGCAGGCGTGGGACACACAACCTCATTCCCAAAAGGAAAAATAGGAAGGAAGACAGAGATCATCGATCCCAGTCGATCCCAGCAAGTCTGAAGCTTGGCAGGACAAATTCTATCAGATTTTTTTTTAATTCTATTGGATTTTAAGGCTGGAGAGCACTCCTCTGGCTCGATGCTCTGTGCTGCGGGTGCCCACCCCCCACCCCACCCCCGTGGCATTACCCCCGCCTTGCTTCCCTGCTGGGGAGAATCGTTGTGCGGACAGCCTCTGTCTCCCTGTCACCATGCTGTGACCCCGCAGCTCCACCCCCTGGGAGAGGGAGCCCCATTTCTACCGAGCACGCTGGATGCACCGCGCCCCAGCCACGTGCTCCCGGCAATCACCACCTCGGTGTCCCCATCTGTAAAGTGGCTGATGCGACCTGCCACGCCGGGTCATGCTGAGATCGAGGCGTCACGTCAGTGGCGGGAGCACGGAACAGGCGCAGAGTGAACAGGGCGGTTTTGTTTTTATCACTTTGTGCCAAAGCGCACATTTACCTCCAAGCCACTTGTGAAGCGGTCACCTCTGACCCGTGGCTCGGGGCCGGAGAAATTCAGAGAAAAAAAAGAAAAAGAAAAGTGAGGAGCTGGTGCATTTAATTGTGGATCGAGGAGCGTCTTCATCCGGTGAGAGAGGGGCAGGGCTCTCGCATCGGCCCATTTATTTTGTCCTCGATGGTGAACCTGGCCGCGCCTTCCCAGGGTCTCCAGAAGAGCGGGCTTGGGGGCAGCCGGGGGCTCTCCTCGCCCGTAGGGTAACCTCCGGCCCCCCCCCACCCCGGTTCTGGCTCTGCTGCACTCGCTGCGGGATCGGCTCTAACCCCTTGGGGAGGAGCCACCTGTCACAAGGAGACCGCGTGCAGGCTGAGAGTGTCCGGGAGAAAGCAGTGCAAGCCTGGAGGCTCGCGCACCCTGACCAGCTCCAGAGGGAGCACCTGTACCCCCCGTGCCTCAGTGTGCTCACCTGGCAAAGGGGATGATAACAGAACTTGCCTGGCACGGATATCAGTGCAAAGATGGCCCGTGAAAAGGCTGGGGGAGCACTTCATGGGGGGCCTGGCCCCAGTGCCGGGGTCGGTTCATGCCAGTTATTAAAGGGAGAGGCCAAAAGTCACCCGTGGGGGTTCATCCGCTGGCCGGATGCAGAGGGAGCTGTGGTCGCAGGGACTGGCGGGTGGGGAGCACAGTGTCTGGGGCTGGTCCGCAGGCCCCGGGGTGCCCCTGACCTCACTCACCTCATGGAAGTCGCATCTGGCAGATGGCGAGAGCAAGGCAGGCCCAGGGAGGCGAGGCGAGCTAGGAAGCAGCCCCTCCGGGCAGAAGGTTAGGGCATGAACCCCCACCGGCCCCACAGGACGTCCTCCGATTTCTAGATTTCTAGCCGGTCCGCACGATGGGGCTCAGCCCTGGCCGGGTCGGCGAAGCCGCAGCTGTTTTGTCTCCTTTCCCGGTTTTCCGAACAGCCCCTCCCAACGCCTTGAACTTCAACGGAGCTCATCGCAAGCGGAAGACGCTGGTCGCCCCGGAGATCAACATTTCCCTGGATCAGAGCGAGGGCTCCCTGCTGTCTGACGACTTCCTGGACACCCCCGATGACCTGGACATCAACGTGGATGACATCGAGACCCCCGACGAGACCGACTCGCTGGAGTTCCTGGGCAACGGCAACGAGCTGGAGTGGGAAGGTGAGGCCCGGGCACAGCAAAACCGACGGGCACAAGCTCGTTGCAGCTGGTCGTCCGTGCTGTGAGGCGTTGGGACAGGGTGGGGGGTGGGTCTCACCTGAGGGGCCATCCTGCCCCAGGGGTCACGGGGCTATGTCTGGGGCTGTCACACTGGGGGTGCTCCTGGGCCCACCCTGCCCCCCGGCGCCTGGGATGCCCCGAATTTTCTGCAGTGGCGAGGGACAAGGATTGGTGTTACCCACTTATTCATTTTAAAAAGATTTCATATATTTATTTGACAGAGAGAGGGGGAGAGCGAGTAGGGGGTGCATAGGCAGAGGGAGAAGCAGGCTCCCTGCAAGGAGCCCGAGGCAGGACTCGATCCCTCTTTAGATGTTTGCTGGAATTCAGGACACCTGGGGGGCTCAGTGGTTGAGCATCTGCCTTCCGCTCAGGGCGTGATCTGGGATCCTGGGATCGAGTCCTGCCTCGGGCTCCTTGCAGGGAGCCTGCTTCTGCCTCTCCCACTCCCCCTGCTGGTTCTCTCTCTCTCTCTCTCTCTCTCTCTCTCTCAAATAAATAAAATCTTAAAAACGAAAAGAAGAGATAGGTGTCTGCTGAGTTTTAGCCACAAAGTCACCCGGCCCTGGGCTTCTCCGCGCTGGGGGCTTCCCATCACTGACCCGGTTTCCTTCTGGAGAAGGTGGCAGTTGAGCTGGAGCGTGAAGGGAGAGCAGGAAGGGACAGTGGACGAGCAGGGGCTCCGGGCAGGGAGACACACATGGACCAGTGTCACAGGAGAAGGATGGGGTGACACGTCCACAGGCAGCAGGGCACAGGGGTCCCGGGCAGGAGGTTGCAATAAAACGTCTGGCCTCAGGCGTCCCTTCTGCTCGTCCCGGCCCGCTTCTAGATGACACCCCCGTGGCTGCCGCCAAGAACATGCCCGGGGACAGCGCGGACCTGTTTGGGGACGGCGCCACGGAAGATGGTGGTGCCGCCAATGGGCGCCTGTGGAGGACGGTGATCATCGGAGAACAAGAACACCGAATCGACCTGCACATGATCCGGCCCTACATGAGGGTAGTGACCCACGGAGGTGAGACCGCACCCCTCGGGCTCCTCCTGGCTCCAGCCAGCCGCCTGCGGGTCGTCGGAGGGCCTCTCTGAGCCTCAGTCTCTTCTGCAGGGATGTTACGCCCTCGTCTCTGGGTGGGCGCACACAAGGGTGCTCACGGGTGCCTGTGAGGGTGGCCAGATGGGGGTGGGGGTTGCTGACTCCCCCGGGCGAGGTTCTAGGACTCAGAGCTGTGCCCTCTGGGAAGGGGCCTGGCTGGCGAGCAGGTGGGTGCCTGGACCGGAGCACAGGGCCTCTCAGAGCTCCCGCCGCTCACCGGCCGCCTGTCCCCAGGGTACTACGGCGAAGGTCTCAACGCCATCATCGTGTTTGCTGCCTGCTTCCTCCCGGACAGCAGCTCCCCCGACTACCACTACATCATGGAGAACCTCTTCCTGTGAGTGGCCGCTCGCTCCATCCCGGCCCGGGGTTCTGAACGCCCCCCCATTGCCACCCGAGCTTACTGAGCATTTACCGTGGGGCAGCCACGGGCCCAAGCACTGCGTGTGCAGAAACACCACCAGTAGGTGCTGATGCCCCTCCCTCTGCAGGTGCGACACCTGCCCAGGACAGCCTGGTCCAGTCCTGTTATCAGGGAGACGGATAATACACCTGCGGGTAACAGAAAGGGCTCGCAAATCACGATTAGTCCTGTGTTTGTTATTATGAAGATTTCCTTCTCACCCCGTGGGGCTGGGGGGCCCGTGGTTCAGAGGATGACCGGTCAGAGCCGGAAGAAGCCGAGAAACCAGGGAGCCCACCCCCCCACCCCCCACTGACAGGTGGGGAAGTAGAGGCTGAGACAGAGGAGAGGATTTCTCTGAAATGGCTCAGGGAGGAAGGGGCAGGGACGGACCCCAGAGTGGTGAGGTCCGATGGGGGGGCTGTCCACGGGGTGCCCGTTCCCCACCTGTAACTGGGGCTGTGAGACCCACCGCTCAGGATTAACCGAGACACTCTATCCTCACGCGTATAAAACACTTGGTGCCTAGTAAGTGCCATCAGGTAGTAACGACTGCTGTCGGTCTGTCCACTGACACGAATCTCGAGGGGGCTGCGTCTACCCCTTCCCCCGCCCCCAGCGAGCCGGGAGGGCCGCCGGCTGAGCAGGTGTGGCTGGCATGGCGGGGGCGAGAGAGCCCAGAGGCCAGGTGCCCCAGTTGTTCAGCCGTGGGGACCGCGGCTCCCTAACTCTTGCCCCCCGTCTCCCGCACCTGCGACCAGGTACGTCATCAGCAGTCTGGAACTGCTCGTGGCGGAGGATTACATGATCGTGTACCTGAACGGGGCCACCCCCCGGCGGAGGATGCCCGGCATCGGCTGGCTGAAGAAGTGCTACCAGATGATCGACAGGAGGTGAGTGCGGCGGGGCCGCCTCGGGGGCGAGGGCGCGTGGAGGCTCACCCGGAGCAAGGGACCCCCGGGCCCCTGCATGGCAGCCGTGTGGTCGTCAGCCCGGCCCCGGAGGCGGGCGGCCGAGGATCGCTGTGGGCAGGGCTGGGAGGGGGCGTCTGTCCCTGTGCCTCCGGGCTCCCGGGGGTCCTCGGCCATCCTGGGCGTCCCTCGGCTTGTAGACACGTCGCCCCATCTCTGCCTCCGTGGTCACATGGCCTGTCCCCCTTGTGTCCGTGTCCAAACATCCCCTCTTTGTAAGGACACTGGTGACAGGATAGGGTCACCCCGCTCTGGCATGGCCTCTTAGCAAATTACCTCTGCGATGACCTTATTTCCCAATGTCCTGATCCGAGGTGCAGGGGGCAGGGCTATAGCATAGGAATCGGGAGGGGGGGGCGATGCAGTTTGACATGACTGTGACAGGTGCTCAGAACCAGGTGGGGGAGCGGCGGTTCTGGAGCAGGTGGCAGCGAGGACTAGACATCAGGGTGGCCACCTGCAAACCCCACAAAGCAGTCACGCAACCCAGCTTCACGGACCCCTCTTCCCCACCCCCTGGAAACTGAAGACAAGCCTGGCCGGACCTAGGAGCGCAGGGGAGGAACCACCCCTTAGCTCCTCCCTTCCCGGGGGCGCTCCCTCTGCTCCCTCCTCCCCCCAGATTGCGGAAAAACCTGAAGTCCCTCATCATCGTGCACCCGTCCTGGTTCATCCGCACCGTCCTGGCTATCTCCCGGCCCTTTATCAGGTAAGGACGCTGTGCCCTGTGCGGGGCCCCCACTCGGGTCGTGGGCCTCTGCTGTTCTATTCCGGATTTTGCAGCTTCTCTAGGGCGAATACGTATTGTTGCTTTAACCCGTTTTCAGCCGTAGGTGCGGTTATTGAGGAACAAACAGGAAAAATAATAGCAGGCAGCCCCCCGTATTACGTGTTGGATCCCTCTTAACATTTACAACCGCAGCCTGAGAGGCCGATGCTGTCGCGAACTCCTTGCCCGGATAAGGGAACCGGGACCCTGTAGGGTCAAGGGACCCAGCCCGGGTCACGCAGCCAGGTCGCTAGCCCACGGAGTCCCCAGAAGTGGGCCGAGCTCCGTCCGCCACAGCATCTGCGCAGGGACCCCGAGGACGCCAGGAGGGTCCGAGCCCCTCCCCGCAATGATGCAGGAACCCTGTGCGTTGGGGTCCTCGAGACTCAGGTGTGGTGATTCACGGCAAGGGCTCACAGCTCAGAGCAGCTGCTACGGTTTGCTGCAGGGGAAGGATGCAGTGAAGGTGCAAGGGACGAAGGTGCACGCGGGCAGGCGTCCAGACTCCACTTGTCCCCTCCCGTGCGGCGAGCTCCCCTTGCTCTCCAAGGTTTTCACCGGGTTTAGCCACATGGGGATGGAGTAGCCAAGGGTCCGACCTTAGCTGCTGTCCTCGGGTGGCCCAGCGGTCACACTGACGTGATGTGCCCGAGACGCCCACCACGAGTCACACCCTTGACACAGACTGTGTGACAGGGTCCCGGCCCAGGTCACCAGGGCGCTCCTCGCGGGTGGGGCATTCCAGGAGCCGCCAGGCGGCCTCCCCGAGCATCAGGAAGCTGGTTCTTTCTTTTCGATGTGCAGGCTTTGGGGACCCCCACCCGCTGGGTTCACCGCGCGATATAAGAGCACCCGACATGCAGATCAAGTAAAGCGAAACTAGTCGTAGGAAATGCCCCAGTCGATGGCATAAACCCCATATTGAATCCAATATGCTTCAAAGCGTTGAATCGGATCGAGACCCTTCAGGGGCGCCTGGCTGCCTCGAGCCGCAGAGCACGTGTGCAGCTCTTGATCTCAGGGTCATGAGTTCGAGCCCCGCGTTGGGTGTACAGACTGCTTACGTAATAAACTTGAAAAGAAAAATCCATCACATCCACATTCCCAGTTCACGATGTGTGGCGAGGTTGAGGGAAGGTCCACGCTCTGAGAGGGTCACGCTCTCGGTGTGAACAGTTTGCAAGGAGGTGATGTCAGACTGTGTGTGTTCAGGGACTTGGTGGCACCCTGAAACACTTGCACACTAGTAAAACCAGGTAAGTGCGCTAATCACGGGCCGCGTGTGCTCATGATGAAACCCCCCCTCCCCCAACCGCTGGGCAAAACGGTGAAGACGTCCTCCTGCCCAACAGAAGCTCGCTCTGCCGTCCTTGGCACCCCCAACCGGGAACATACGTTTGCCCTGATGCAGGTAACTCTCTCACTTGGGATTGCTTTCCCACGGCGAATTTTGAGGGGTCAGGTTTGAGTTTCTATTTTTTCTAAGATTTTATTTATTTATTCATGAGAGACACAGAGAGAGAGGCAGAGACACAGGCAGAGGGAGAAGCAGGCTCCGTGCAAGGAGCCCGATGCGGAACTCGATCTCGGGTCTCCAGGATCACGCCCCGGGCTGAAGGCAGGCGCTAAACCGCCACCCAGGTGTCCCAGGTTTGAGCTTCTAAAGAAAAAAGAGGAGGCGGGAGAGAAACATGAGCTTCCCCATTTATAAGCCTAGGAAGGTGGAGGCCATTCTGAGCCCGCCGGGAGATAGGACGCGGGCCCCCCAGGCAGACGGAGCCTTGTCACCGCGGAGATTCGGGCACAGGGTCAGGGGACGGGCACGGTGGGCATCGCGGGGCCGCAGCGGCCGTGCTCTCCGCCTGTATGGATAGCCCGGCGCCCAGAGCAGCAGGTGCGGGCTCTGCGTACCCTAAAACCCTTCCTAACGGATCAGATCGTCCACCCTCAGAGCCCCTGGGCCTGGACGCACTCAGGTAACATGGACACGACTCCTGCCTGGCTGGCTGAGGCCCACGCCCTGCCCCCGGTCCCTTCTCGAGACAACTCCATGTTCCAAGAATAACTGGGTTGGGTTTTTTTTTTTCCTTTGTATTAAAAAAAGTGACTTGAACTGCGTGAAGGCAATTGGGGCCACTCATTGTGCCACACATGGCCGCTTGTGACCCTCCGTGGGGGGACACCTGTCGTCCCGAATCAGTGACCAGCCGCCTTCTGCCGAGCAGCCGCTTTATTTTTCCCTAATGGACACTGCGAACCGTGTGATTCCTCATCTGTCCCCCTGTGCATCGGCTGCGGGAAAGCTGGAGCCAAATTCTTATCTCATCTCTAAAAATAGATATGAAACGCCTTAGCACACTTCTGTACATGTTTGGCTTTATCTTCTCTCTTTTTTTTTTTACTGTTACTCTATCATTTTATTATTTCTGTAGTGCTGTATGCTCCGGGCCTTATGTTTGTCGTTCAGCAACATCGTTTGACCTTGAAAAAAAGGTCATTTAACACTTTACGTGTTACCGAAATTAGGTTTAATTAAATGTGAAAAAAGTAGTCGCGGCCATGAGTTCACAGCAGCATGCTGGTGACACAGCCCGGCAGGGACCCTGCCCCTTGACCCTGGGCTCTGCTCTGTGCACCCCCACGAGGGGCGGGGGTCGAGGCTAGCCTGGGCAGCCAGGGAGGTTTGAGGGAAGGTGCTCGGGACATCGTGCAGGAGGCTTGTGTGCTCATCCCCGACTGCCAGCGCCCCCTCCGGGCCCGGACTTCAGGCGTCTGCCCCCCTCTCCCCCCGCCAGCGTCAAATTCATCAACAAGATCCAGTATGTGCACAGCTTGGAGGATCTGGAGCAGCTCATCCCCATGGAACACGTGCAGATCCCAGACTGCGTGCTGCAGTAAGTGTCCCTGTGCCGTGTGAGTGTTCCCCGTCCCCAGCCCCAGCGATGCTAGCCTCCTCATCTCCCCTCTCCGGGATGGGGGTGGTGGGGACCAGCCCCTGGACGTGAGTGGGAGCAGCGGAGCAGAGGGGAACACAGTGGGCATCTAGCGCAGGGCAGGGGCCGGCAAGCCACGGCCCACAGCTTGTTTTATAAATAAAGTTTTATCGGCGCACAGCCACGCCCGCCCACTGACGCATCAGCTGTGGCTGCTCCTGAGCTGCCTCTGCATGGAGTAGCGCGGCTGCAAGTGGCCTACAAAGTCGAAAATATTTACTCTCTGGGCTGTTACAGAAAAGCTGCCCCGATGTTGGGGTGGCGGCCAGCCCTCATCAGCGAGGATGCCGCTTCCTGACGGCACTGCTTCAGTTGCTGGTGCTGAATCAGGCAAAAAAAAAAAAGAAAAAAAAAATCTGCTGAGTGGCCTGTACCCCGCGCTGGAGTTCGCCAGCAAGTCAGGTGTTCCCGGCTGGGGCGCTGCGGGCCGCTGCGGGGCTCGCTTTCCGCTCCGGAGCCTGGCGTGTGTGCACACCTGACAGTGAGCTTTTCTCCCCTCCCGGGAGGAAGGACATCCCGCCAGGGCGCCTTCGGGGGGCAGGAGGGCCGCGGCCGACCGGCTGTGCTTTCTCTCTTCCAGGTACGAGGAGGAACGGCTCAAGGCCCGGAGAGAGAGGTCTGTGCGGGGCGGCCATCGGGCCGGGGCCGGGCCGGGTCGGGCTCACGTCTGGGGGGCAGGTGGGGGCGTCAGCTGAACAGGGGCCGGTGACCCCCTACACACACACGGCTGGGGGCCTTGTCAAGGGCCTTGAATCAGACCCGGGTTCGAACCCCATCGGCCCCACGGGCGGGTTACCGTGGGAGATCAGGTCGACGGGACCCCCCGGCAAAAACGGTGGCTCATCGTCATCGTGATTAAATTATCGTGCACCGTCCTGGCCCCGGACACCCCCAGAAACGCCCCGTCGCTAACTTACTGGCTCAATTTTCACTGGCGGCATCACCGTGTGTGGCGGTCACGGGGCCCCGGGGCTACTCCAGGCCCACCCCGTCACGGGGCCCTGCGCCATCTCTCCTTCACCCCACCCCGCTCCCCACCGCCCGGAGCAGGCCAGGGCCAGGGCTCCTGACAGCATCTTACCGCCCAGGAACCCAAGGGCCGGAGTCGGCAAGGCAGCTGCCCCAGGCCGCACCCCGAGTCTGGGAGACGGGGCGGGGCGATCCCTGCCAGGCCCCGTGCCTGCCCCGGGGTGGGGGGGCAGGTGGCTAAGACAGGGTCCTGGGCTCTGCAAACAGCCCGGGAGAGGGACACGGCGCCAAGGAAGGAAGGGGGAGCCCGCGGCAGGGTGGGCGACATGGGTGGACGGGCCACAGAAGGAGCAGAGCTATGGTGGCCTTGCACGATGACGAGCCGAGGGCGACAGGGAGGGAGGCCGAGGGCAGGCGGATGCACCAACCCCAGCCTCCTCCCCTCCCCGTCCCGCCTTCTGTCCTCTCTCTCTCTCTCTCTCTCTCTTTCTCAATGTTTTATTGTGTTAAATATATATAACATGAAATTCACCATCGTAACCCCCGGTAGGCGCACAGCTCGGGGCACGAAGCACACTCACCCCGCCGTGCACCGCCCCCCACCGCCTCCAGAACCTTCCATCTCCCCACACGGAGGCCCCGTCCCCAGGAACCACTGACCCCCGCCCCCCTGCCCCACCCCTGGCTCCCACCACCTCCTCTGTCTCTGTGGACAGGCCTCCTCTGGGGACCTCCTGGGAGTGGGGTCCTGCAGGAGGCGTCCTTCTGGGTCTGGGTCCCCTCCCTGAGCCCGGTGTCCTCGGGGTCCATCCATCCACGTGGGGGCAGGTGTTGGGGCCCCTTCCTTCCCGAGGCTGGGTCGTATCCCGGGTGTGGACAGAGTGCACTGGGTTTATCCTTCATCCGCGATGGACACTGGGTTGCCCCCACCTTTGGGCTGCTGTGAACGGGGTGCAAACATCCGTTTGGGTCCCTGTTTTCCCAGATGGAATCACTGGGACAGCTGGTAATTCCACTTCTAAGAGGTAGAGGAACTGCCACGCCGCGCTCTGCGGCAGGGTCACTGTCTCGGGCCCAGTCCCGCAGCCTCTCCCGGCTCATCGTCGCTGCAGCTTCTGGTTTTAGGACAGGAGCCCCGCCCTGGGTGTGAGGCGGAGATGTCTGTCTGTCTGCCTTTCTCCTCCCTCTCTGCCCCTCTCTCCATCTCTCTCTCCCTGTCTCTCTGAATCTGTCTCCCTGAGTAGTGCCCCCCCATCCGGGCCCTCCAAGCCTTAGCTGCGGTGGGGACAGAGACCTGCACCACAGGCCAGAGTCAGGGCACAGGGTGGCAGCATCCATGCCACAAGGGCCACAGGACGAGGGCACAAGCATCTGGGATGATGGGCCACCCCGGTCAGGCCCCATCCCCGTGGCCGCCTCTGCTGCCAGTAACCCCTGGGTGATCTCTGCACCCTGGGGGCCTGTGCAGGGGCAGGGAGACCCCCGACACTACCCGCAGAGACCACAGTGGCCAGCTTGTCACCCTGCCGCCTCTGTCTGTCCCCAGCACCAGGCCGCAGCCAGAGTTCGTCCTGCCCCGGTCTGATGAGAAGCCAGAGGCCGCGTCGGCGGAGGACAGGTGAGCGTGCAGGTGACCGTGGCAAGGGCCGCCGAGCCCCCAAACCCCTGGTGAGCGTGCCCCCCACGCTATCGTGACAAGGGCATAAGAATGCGGGTGTGAACAGCCAGCATGATGCCCACTCCCTTGTGGGGGCTCAGTATCGGGGTCCCCCTTCCCTCCACCCGGGCTGCCCCTCGGGGACACCGCAGAGGCCGGCTCAGTCAGCGGAGGGTGGGACTCCCAATCTCCGGGATGTGACTTCAAGCCCCACGTTGGGCACAGACAGGACTTAAAAAAGTAAAATCTTTTAAAATAAATAAACATGGGGGCACCTGGGGGGTTAGTTGGTGAAGCATCTGCCTTTGGCTCAGGTCATGGTCCTGGGGTCCTGGGGTCCTGGGATCGAGTCCCATATCAGGCTCCCTGCTCACTGGGGAGCCAGCTTCTCCCTCCCTCTGCCGCTCTGCCTACTTGTGTTCCCTATCAAATAAATAAAATCTTTAAAAAATAAATAGGTAGGTAGACAGATGAACTAACAGTTAATAAAATGGAAAAGCCTGCTCCTCTCTGGGGCTCGGCTGCCTTCTCGGGGCCACGGGGGCTCAGAACACACGCGCCCACCGTGCAGCACGACCCTGGATGGCCGGCCATGGTCCCCCCTCTTCTCCGGGGGCTTCCTCACCACAGTGAAATTCATGTGATGTGCAATGAACTATTGTGGGGTATTTTTTAAAAGATTTTATTTATTTGAGAGAGAGAGAGTGCGCAAAGCAGGGGGAAGGGCAGATGAGGAAGCAGACTCCCTGCTGAGCAGGGACCCCCCCCCCCAACTGGGACTCGATCCCAGGACCCTGGGATCAGGACCCGAGCCAAAGGCAGATGCCTCACTGACTGAGTCCCTGAGGCGTCCCTCAATGAACCGTTTTTAGTGCCCATTCCAGTGCCCATCACCCCACGAGGGACCCCAGACCCATTGAGCAGTTGCTCCCATTCCCCCTCCCCTGTTCTTTCTTCAGCAAATATTGTTACAAGTCCTTTAGCACCTTGCCCTGGGACGGGCAGAAACACGGCGCGGCCCTGGCCCTCTCCCTGCCACCCACCGCCACCTGGCCGGCCTGCCTTCTGCATCTGGCCCGGGTCACCCTCCATCCCTGCCCTGCACGACCTGGGGGCAGGGGCTGTGTCTCGGGACCATCCCCCGCCCCCACCCCCTGCATCCAGCACAGGCCAAGGGTAGGGACCATGGGTGGCTGAGGCTGGCAGGTGACTATCATGCCACTCCGCAGGGGTGGGTTTGGCCTCCCCAGGCCAGGACCCTGAGGCACATTACTGGTCTCATTTTGGGTTAGTGAGGAGCCTCGGCCCCTCTTCTCCGGACTGCCTGGCTCACTGACAACCCAACAGACACGTGCTGATGCTTGCTTGGCCCCAGATGACGACAGGGCCGTGCTGGCCCTCGTGGAGCTCGCGGCCAAATGCCAAGGCTCCCCAGATAGGCCAACGACATTAAGACGTCTCTCTTCCACAGGTCTGCTCTGGCCACGGAAGATCAAGAAACAAGGTGAGGCAGAAGCAGGGCCATCTTGGTGCCCGGTTTTCCGCGCACGTGGAGCCTACCCCATGGGAACTGCCCCACGATTTATTGTCTGGGGTCAGAGGGGCACCAGCTATCAGGACAACAGGGTCTTCTCTGTGGCAAGCAGCCTGTCCCCGCACAGCTCCAGGGGGTGCCATTGACAGGAGGCCCCAGAGCCAGGCTGCACGGCAGCCCTGCCTGAGACGCGTGCCTGGAGCCAGGCCATGTGGAGCCTGGACTTGCTATCTATCTATCTATCTATCTATCTATCTATCTATCTATTTACTTTTTATAGCTATTTATTTTTAAATTTTAAGTAGGCTCCACGCCCAACATGGGGCTTGAGCTCATGACCCCAATATCGAGAGTTGCATGCTGTAGTGACTGAGCTGGCCTGGTGCCCCAAGCCTGGGCTGTATTACTTAGCCATGGGTACACTGCCTGCCCACAGCCAGTGTCAGCGTCCACACCTGTTCTAGATGCCAGGAGAAGCCTCTCAGCGTGTGTGTATTGTGGGGGGCTGTCCATGGAGACCACCCCCAGGTTCAGGTTTGCTAGAATGACCCACAGGACTCAGTAATGCTGCTATGCTCACGGTTATGGTTTAATACAGCCGAGGAGTGATGAATGCAGGTGAAGATCAGCCATGAGCAACAGTGCATGATTCCAGGGCCAGGAGAGACCAGGGCAGGGTTTCCAGCAGTTGCCTCCTGGGGGACTTATCCAGACAGCCCTTAGTTCTCTCAGCAGCATGTGGCAATACACAGGACATGCCGCCAACCAGGGACACTCTCCCCCGTCTTGGTGTTCGGGGTGTTTGCTGGGGGCAGTCCCTTATGCATGGCTAGTCACCCCCAGGGC